>NC_040903.2:162403523-162715459 GCF_004126475.2 Phyllostomus discolor
CTAAAAATTATTATTTTCTCACATATTTTTAAAATAAATATATAGTGAAAGTAGAGATGAAAGCCAGGAATGTTAAAGGTAAAGAGGACAGTTAAGTCTAGACTGGATGTAATAATTATAAAGTATTTATTTATATATAATTTAGACTTGATCCTTCATCTTTAAAATTGTTAGACCTGTCAACAAATTTCTTTGTTAAGACTCTCTGTAACTTACAATCAAAGAGTCCTAATACTCCCCAAGACTCCATTTTCTCATTTTTAAAATAGTCATAATGCCTTCTTAGAGCATCTGAAGATAACTGAGAGAATGCATGTCCTCAATAAACAAAATATCAGGATAAAAGATTTTAAAAGGCAACTCATAAAAAATTATTCATGGCATGTGATATACTTTGGAATCCAAACATTCATTTATATATTTTTTTAAAAGCCTAAGTTAAAATTCAAAATAAAACCAAAATCTGTACTACAACATCCTAAAATTATTCAAGGTTTATGGTTGATCTTTCATAGAGGTTTCTGCATTCCCTAACTTCACATAAAGCCTATCTGAGAAACTTCCTTATAAACACTTGATCTAAATTTAATTAATAAAAAATTTAAAAATCTATTTCCTTACATCTAAATTGAGAATTTCTTGTTGGAGTTGGGAAAGCTTAGTGTTTACCATATAATTTTCATTAGTATGAGCTCTACTGAAGATGTCAACTGTGAGGAAGATTTTTCCCATTTTAATCTTACATCTTCAAGTTTTTCAAAGCTGTTTTCTCAAAAATTTTCCTACTCTGGATAAGTTCCTACCTGTTTTCCAAACTATTTTCAAATACCATATTCTTTGTAGAAGCCTTCGTGACAGAATTAGCTACTAGCTCTATGGTCTTCATACTACAGTTAACCATATCTTCCTGTAGCTATCTATCTTCATATGGTTGGCTTGTATGTTGTACTAGATTGGGAGTTCCGTAAGCATCTGGACCTGTCTTATTCATCTTTTCAGTCTCAGCTTAGTATTGGTTGGCCAAAAAATTCATTTAGTTTTTTCCATATGATGGCTCTTAGTAGAACTTAAGAGCTATATGATAACTTTAATCTCATTTGAAACAACTTTGTTAGACTTTATTGTGATATCATATCAGCATGCATTTTTAAAAAACTTATCAAAACTGGTTTATGCAACATTTTTGGTGTATTATACTTTACTATTTCAAGAAAAGTGAAAATGCAACTGAAACGCAAAAAAAGATCTGTGCAGTCTCTGGAGAAGTTGCTGTGACTGATCTAACATGTCAAAGTGGTTTGTGATGTTTCTTGGTATTATTGAGAATCTGGCAAAAAAATTTTTTGTTGTGCGGCTGCCTTATACACTAGAAAATGTTTAGCAGCACTCCTGCCTTCTACCCACTAGAAGCCAATAGCGGGAGATAGCTAACATACTCAAGATATCCAAATCAATAAAGTTATTGGTGAAAATGAAAAAATGTGTCTTTTATTTCATGGAAAAAACTAAAAGTTTTTGGCCAACTCAATATAATGCAGAGCATATAATATACAATGATAAAAGAATGTTAAGTTACTCTGAGAATCTACTATTATAAAATTCATCTCCTTTATATATTATTTATTTAAAGATATACTTTAATGAAGGATTTCTTATACTGGGCAGCACCTACTTTAAGCAGATAATTAGAATATTAACCATTTTGAAAGTTTTGAAGTGGGTGTGAATAAGGAAGATGGCACTAGGAAAATAGATAATAATGTAATAAATGATTAAAGAGGGGAAAGACATAATCCTGGTGAAAGGTGGATCTGCAGATCACAGACAAAGAAAAAAATGAAGCATATATTCAAACTCCCTATAACTGGGACAGAAGAATTGGTTGGAATATTGGGAGTAAGTACACCAGAGGCAAGATTCAGACAAAAATCAGGATAGCTCCACTTTCTCTTGGCTTCCTCTACTGTTCCCAGCTCTATCTTTTATTATGACTGTCCACTTTCATACTCCCTACACCTCCCACTTACTGTACATTACCACTGGATTAACCTGATACCACTAAGCCACTAAATAATCTGGTAGGCAATGAGAGGTGGAGCACTTTATACACTAAAACCAATTATTTCCCACAAGCCGTAACTCCCCTACATTTCCTAGAAATACATTATGGAAAGTGGATGAATAAGTACTTCTTTGATGTGACAAAGAGCAAATAGTAACTCTTCACTGGAGGAGTAGGACACATTATCCTAGAGGAAAATGTACAACATGAAAACGAAAATATAATAATAAAACTTTATATTTAAAAAACTTAAAAATCTTGTTTTCATGATGCAAAGTAATGCTGATAATCCTGTGAGCTAGCTGGGTTACTAGGAAGATAAATTTAATTGAGAAGACAGTTAATTTTCCAAGATTAAAAGAAAGGGTTTCAGAAATTCTAGAGATTTTTATATTTAATAAGAGAGCAGATATTTTAAAAGAATTGAGTAACGGCATATATATTATAGGCCTGTTTTGACAAAACTATTATATACATTTATTTGCATGAAGTTTGACACAAATAAAGATGTGATTCAAATGTATGTCATGAAGTGGAAAGGTACACCTACATCAAACTGTTAATAGTGGATGCCTCTGGATAGTAGTTTGCTTGTATTTGCTAAAATTTTCTACAATGAATAGTAATTTTAGAGTAAGGAAAAATATATTTATAAAAGCAACAGCATAACAGAGTTCGCATTTCTAACCACTGAAAATGTTTATGGCAGGAGTAGACACAATACACTTTCCATTGTTGAATACACTGTATAAAGATTTGCACACTAAACCTAATGTCTACATTTAAAAAACAAAAACTGCCAGATGGTTAAGCCTATGAGAAAGAACAAAATATTGGGCATACTACATCAGGAAAAGATTAAGTGATCTGGATGTAACTTAAAAAAATTGTTTGGATCCATGAATATGGGAGGAAAGGTAACTAAAAACATAAAACTACAGTAGTATTTCTTTAGCTGGCATTATCTTGCAAAGTATGTTAATAATGGGACAAGATTATGTGGTGGACTGGAGCTCAGAATGAGAAACACTTATGAGATTGTTTGGACTGCTCCACTTAGTTGAAAATCATCATCATAATGAACAACCTGACTGGTTGCTTTCAACATCCATACTTGGAAAAGTTACTCCAAAAAGATGAGGAAACACAAAGAAATGTCAGCTTATTTCTTTCATGGAAAAGAAATCAAATGGGAGAGGGGGACAGAACTCTTCAATGGTTTCCCCTATATTTTCCTCTTCTAAAGTCCCAGTTTTCAGTGTTTCATATAGTCCAGGCTATACCCTGTCTACTCAACTTGACTGCTAACTACTCATCATAAAAGAAGTTCTAGACAGGATGTTTCTTTTTATTCATATCCTCTCTTAAGCTTTCAGAGAATAGTTGAATCCCACTGGTTTTATAAGCACCGCCACATATTCATCTCCTTCTATGAACTCCTACATCCCCTACTCATTAATTTAATCAATAAGCAGCACTGACAGCTCACTAATATCTCATATGATTTCCTACTTTATGTAGGACTGGCTCGTAAACTTAGATTATACAATTTCTACAGGATTGGTAAAGTCAAAAAAGAGAGTTTCACAAAGTTCAGATGCAAGATCTTAACACTTGGTGCATATCTTGCATAGCAGTGAAAATATAATAAACATTAAAAACTACTTGGTGAATACCCTGGCGAAGTGGCTCAGATGGTTAGAATGTCAGCCCGATACGCCAAGACTGCGAGTTTGATTTCTAGTCAGGGCACACAGAAAAAGCAACCAATGATTGTATAAATAAGTGGAACGACAAATCAACATTTCTCTCTCTCTCAAATCAGTAAATAAAATTTTTTAAAGTCATGTTTTAAATTTATGATCTGATATAAAAATAAGAAAAATCTTAAGAATCAACCAATTAAAATGAATGTTCAACATTTTTATGTTTTTTCCCCTACTTGTAATGGCTTTATCCATCCAACCAACAACTGTTACTATGGAGAACCTACTATGTGATAGGCACTGTGATTGAGTACTGGAGATATGGAGGTGACCAAAATCAGACAAGGTTCCTAATCCAAAGAGTTTATAGCCTAGAGGAGAATATAAATATACCAATAAGAGTATAATTTAAAATAGAGTGAGACACATATTAATATTCTGAAGAAAAAAAGACAAGAGTTCCCATAAAATTATACAAATAAACTTGATCTAGCTAGAAGAGATCAAAAAACCTCCCTGAAAAAAAACTGTGTTAGAGTTAAGATTTGAAGCATAAACCTAAGTTAACTAGTCAGAAAGTCTAAGTGTTTGAGTGTAGATGAAGGTGAACATTCCAGGTAGAAAGAAAATAAACTATGATACTCTAACAGGGTAACCCTGTCTGACTAGAGCACAAATAGAAAGCCTAAAATGGGAAGAGAATAGACTTAAAAAGAAAGCAAGGAAGAGTTACTATTGGAGGAAACATGGCAAAAGGTCCACAGATCTCTCTGTAATTGTTTCTTACAACTGCATGTCAATCTACAGTTACCTCAAAATTATTACAAGTTAAAGAGGAAAAGATGGAAGAGAGGGAGTGGGGGAGGGAGAACAAACAGCCAAACTGGGCAGGGCTTATGGGTTTCATTAAGCACACTGATTGATCTCTAAGAATAACGCGAAAATATTTTTAAAATTTTTAAGAAAGGTAAGTGACATATTCAGATTTGCATTTTGAAATAATTACTCTACCTATAATGTAGATTGAAGATGAACCAGAGTAGTTGTGAGTAAATAGACTGCTAGACTACTGCAAGTGCCAGATGATGACAGATTGGTTGAGGGTAGAGGCAGTAAGGATAAAAAGAAATTCAGATTGGAGGTAAGTTTATATCTTTCATTCTTATCTCAAATATTCCGTAGCAAGTAGCATTTAAAAATTAAAACATTTCAAGATAAAACTTTTCCTGCCCTCAACCATATTCATCAAAAATATTTTCTTCAAAAGTTAATATTCCTCAGAATGGTTAGTTTGGAGTATGGAGCAAATAAACATGAAAACATTCTCTGGTTCAAGTAAAACTATGTCAATGTTTTAATGATTTTAGGAAATAATATCAATAAATCAATGATGTTATCAGATGCCTCTTAACTTACCATTTTTCCAATCATCATTACATAAGGTCCTGCCTGTTGATTTACAGCTAGAAAATCCAGCAAACGCACATACCAAAATATTATGTTAAGACAGTAAATTAATCTTCCAGCCAGAAAAACCTGATTATTATATGCATTCTCAAAGTTCCATTTTGCTCCAAATCTTAGTCCAAATCCAATGAAGAAAGAAATTATGGCAATCGTATCACTGATATTGAAGTAATCACTAAACCACACTTTAATCTTCTGGCTTATTTTCCCAGCTTCAGACATAAAGATCTAAAGGTTAAAAAAAAAAAGTTTAACCAATTTATTCCTATTAAAACATGTAACAGCATTCAACTGTATTAGAGTAGGTTTTTATATACCTTTTGGTATTTCAAAGTATTGTTGATCATCTTGACATTTGATGATGCATTTCATCACCAAGACAATTCACAGTGATATCAGAGACAGATACTACTTATCCTCATTTTATATATACGGGAAAAAAAAAATCCCACAAATGACCTGCTCGACCAACTATGAAGCTGAAAAGCTTGAATTAGAACAGTTTTCTAAATTGGAATGTGAAATACTTTTGCAAAGTTGTTTTGTTTTTCAATGAAACAACACTAGAACATCCTGGATGTTCCAAAGGTGCTTTATTTGCAGAAACTAAATAACTCAAAGGTTTAATTATCTGTACTAATCTCTTCCCTTGAATATAAAAATTAAAAAAGGTACATTGTGGGAAATAACAATACATTTCTATCTTCAAAATCATAATGTATCATAAAGTAAATACTGAAGTCTCCCTTTCACTTTTTTCCCTTAGCCAATTAAGTCTCTTTCCCACTGCAGGCAATTACTTTTATTAGGGGCATACCTCCTTTCGCTGCACTTTGCTTTACTGGCTTTATAAGTGTTGCATTTTTTCACAAATTGAAGGCAAGACCCCTAACCAGCAAAAAGATTATGACTTGCTTTACTGAGAGAGACACATTAGTAGAGTGGGTTGGAACCACCTAACCTTCAGTATCACCAAGGTATGCCTGCACTATCTAGCAGGGGTGTCCGACCTTTTGGCATCTCTGGGCCACAGTGGAAGAAGAGTTGCCTTGGACAATGCATTAAATACACAAATACTAACCAAAACTGATAAGCAAAAAAAAAAAAAAGGCTTTATGTAAATTTACAATTTCATGTTGGGTCCGCATCCCTAGCCATGTGGCCCACGGGCTGGACACCCTTGGATGAATCTTGCAGAACTGTTCTATGAATGTACATTTAGAAGAATTCCTTGAAACTTGCTTTTATCATGTAATAACTTAATTTCTTCGAACATGGTGGTATAACAACAGATTTCATAAACATGAACCATGGCACTTGGAGAAATTTAAAAGGCACAACAAGCTATTTAACAAGATAAATTCTTATAATACCCAAGTGGTAGGGTAGGACAATGCCTTCTATTTTCACAGTTTCACACATTCTCTAAATGCAGCAGACACAAAATAATTCAGAAATAATTAAGTAAATATGTTATAAAACAACACTTATGCAGTAACTAGTTTGAATGGAAAGTATAAAATTGAAGAAAAAGCATTTTCTCCCTAAAACCAGCATGTTAGAAATTTGCAATTTAAATTGAAAACACAGACACAGAGATCTAAATATGCATGACAATTCAATGGGCAACAAATACACGTAAATGGGCAGTGCCATACAAGAGCAAGATAATAATCTATAACTTATTTACCTGATTAGCTATACATATATTTAATCCTTTATGAAGAGTGGCAGAGAATGTAAATATGAATATTGAAAAAAATTAAGCAAAAACAGATTTAGGCTATGTTTCTGAGACAAAGCATTGTCTTTGTAATTTGTAACAAAGTTAACACCACATAGATCTCTGTTCTTTTGCCCTGATTTTCAGAACAGCAAAAATAAACATGTTCTACTATAAACTTATTCTCCTATAAAGTTATCATATACTGAAATCATGACACAAATAAATAACACATGCCCATATACATACCCCAAACAAAACACCCTCCACATATATAATATGTACCATGTACATACAATATATATCTATATATACCAAGTTACAGGTAGAAAAAAACTAAAGACATACCTCACGGACTTTCTCAATAGCATAGGTAAAAATATAAGCAATAACAATCCATTCTTGAACTGAAGGTAACTGTTCCATTTGTACAAGAACAACAAATGTATAAAGCATCAGAAATCCTAAGTAAGCCAACTAACAAAAAAGAAAATACAAGATATAAATAAAATTTATTATAAAATTTTTTACTATAAAATTTTCAAGCCTACACAAAATAAGAGACCAAAAGAGCTCCTGTGAACTATCTCCATGCTTCAATCAGTTAAAATAGTTTTAGAAGTTACTCTTCAGTGCAGACAATGCATTTATCAATCAAAATATAAATAACTGCCAGGGTATAAATGTGTTTTAAAACTTCATTCCCTTTTTAGTAATTCCCATAGGAATAACTTTGTAATACCAGGGTTTATGTTCTCAGCTGAGCCCACATAACTCCATTTAACATACACTATAACTAAAGTATCATAATATACTAAATTTACTATAGAACTTCACTGCCATCAACAAGAAGCACACTAACTGCCTCTTCCCTCCCCCAACAAAATAGTATTCCTAGGAAAGACAACTGTTTTTTTCCTAGCTCCCAGTTACTGAGGTTGAAATACCAAGAAATGGAAACCAATATGAAAAGCATTTTCCCTCAGAAAGAAAAACCCCGCTTTTGATACTCTTTAAAAAGATTATACGCAGGTGATATAGTCTATGTATACTAACATCTATATAATCATTTCATTTCAGAGGAAAACCCAGACTCATTGACCCTTGAACAATTGTAAAAATCCTCTCATCATTCTCCTTGTCTCTACCAGTCTTAAAACAAGCCACATCCATGATTTTAAGCCATGGCAGGGCAGTAAACTGCAATAAATAAAGAAAAGAGAATTTCCTGTAGCCACCTGGGTTGTCCATATTTAAAGAGTCATTCATATGAATGCAAACTAAGAAACCTACATTTTTTCCATTAGTAAGGACAGAATTTGGGGGATTAAGTAAGGTAATTCAGATGTGCAATTTCAACATCTTAACAAGATGGAGCAAGAAAACTTCCATATTGAAAAAGAAATGTAATGAATTAGTCTTACATTAATGGGCAAGTGTATGGTTGAGAAAGCAATGCTTGAAGGAACAAATTCTCAAATGTCCATCTTAACACAGGGCTATTTGTGTACTTTTGTAATTCTTAAAAAAGTCTGATGATAAAAATGAAAAACAAAAATAAAAATAAAATAAAAACTTTATATAGAGTTTTTCAGGGAAGGAGAATAAAAATTCATTTGCTTAGCCCCGGTGTACGAGTATAAGGGGCAATCTCATGTGTTTCTTCAAATGAGTCCATCCCTCTACAGACATATATGCTCGACAGTAAAATTTGTTCTTCCATAAAGCAAGAGAAAAGCC
Source organism: Phyllostomus discolor (assembly GCF_004126475.2). Taxonomy (NCBI): domain Eukaryota; kingdom Metazoa; phylum Chordata; class Mammalia; order Chiroptera; family Phyllostomidae; genus Phyllostomus; species Phyllostomus discolor. The sequence goes on from NC_040903.2 coordinate 162,412,222, forward strand.
AATTATGGGGCACATAATCAAATGTACTGTACTATGATTAAGACACAAGCTGTTATATTACTGATAAATAAAACTATATGAGTTATCTAGATTACTTTTCACCATCAATCCTGCAAGAAAGACTTATTTCCAAAATTTTAACAGTATCTGCAAAAATCCTAAAGCACAAAGAAACTGTAATTGTGTATTAGAGTTTCCTTTGATTAATCCTTACCAATCTTTTTAACAGATGATTAGGATTTGTTATCTACTTAAAAAGGTTTATGTTTACTACATATTTGTTTAGTAAATTTCTGGTTCCAATTACAACTAGTTCCAATTAGAACTAAGATTTGTTATTTTTTATCATTCAATATGACATCAATTTGTATGGAACTAAGTCAATCTTACTGCACTTTTAAATGAAAAATGGTTTTTTAGTGATCTAATTTACATCAAGATTAGTATGAACTCAAGGTCTATTAAAGCCTATAATATATATTTTTAAATTTTATTTACCGATTTTAGAGAGCAGGGGTAGGGGTGGAGAGGCAGGGATGGGGAGAGCATGGGAAAAAGAGAGAAAAAAGAGAGAAAGAGAGAGAGAAGAATGGAGGGAGGGAGAGAGGAGAGTGGGAGAACAATGATTTGTCTTTCTACTTATTTATTTGTACATTGGTTGTTTCTTCTATGTGCCTTGACTGGGGATAGAGCCTGCAACTTCAGTGCATCAGGATGACACTCTAACCAAGTGAGCTACCTGGCCAGGGCCACTAAAGCCTATTTTTTAAAATCATTATGGTCACACAATTTAAAAACATACCGTATTAAACCAGAATTTTACAATCGGTGCATGATAAAAGGCATAAAACTTCCGTGTGATTGGAAGCTTTTTTGATTTTATTTGTATCTCCATTTCATTCTTTCCTTCATTACTCTCCAATATTCTTACTTCTTTAAACACTTCCTAAAATAAAAATAACACTATAAATATGTACATTTATTCACAAAAAATTTATATTCATTTAATAATGTTTTTCCTCTTTACCATAGGGATGTCTTCCATTACATTTTGAAAGTTGTTTTCACTATCTTCCATTGTCATTTGATGGGCATCTTGAGATTGTGGAATATGGGACATTTCAGCCTTAGTTTTGTATTCTAGCATTAATATGGCAGGTGGAACTAAAATGCTTAATATGACCTAAAAATTTCAGAAATATATAAATTCACATTTTAAAATCAGTAACTTTCAAGAATATAATACAAAACAATAAAACATTAAATATATTTATTATTAGTTAGCTATTTTGCACCTGGCAGTACAGGGAAAAAACCAAAAACTTCATTTTTACTTACATACTACATTTAAAGAGGCCCAGGTTGAATTGTTTGAAGGAGTAACAAAACATTGGGATATTATGAGATGAGGGTATAGAAAAGATTTAATAATTAAAGATTTGTCCTTTAAAAAATCAATTACAATCCATTGAGAAAATACATTTCTGTTTAAACAAAATTCAAGCCTAATACAGTGGCTGTGTGCTTAATTTTATCCTAAATCTCTTTGTAAGTGTTCCATGTCTTAACATGATTACTCAGCTTGTGCCTCCATACAAAAGGGTAATTTCTAAAACTTTATGTATTATCTGCAAAATCATAAAGCATAAAGCAACTGTAATTGCTTATCAAGGTTTCTAACAGTTAATCTTTCACCATTATTTTTAGTAGATGATTAGTATTTGTTACCTACTTATAGTGGCCAATGGTTAAACTACTTGCCTGATTTCTGCCTTCTGTATTTCTGTACCTTATTTAAGACATAAAATGACAAAAAGGTAAATTTAAAGTAGTATCTCTCACTATGATGAAACTGGAAGTACCAGCCAACACTTAACCCACATTCTTGACCATAAAAAACAGGTATATCCAATATACTTCAAATAAATAAAAAATGACAGATTATTAAGTTAGTAGATAGGTCCTAAATTTTAGAATTTGGGAATCATCTTTTTATAAAGCAGCAACACTGTTCATGGCTGTTCAGGGCTGTAAACACCATACTTCCATCTATTGGCCTCAGGCTTCTGGCTCACATAGGGACAACAATCACTATACTATACACCACACCGGAAAAGGATTGAGTGAAGAGCAGGAGGAGAAAAAGAACACTGCGTGTCACATCAGATAAAATGCCAACACAGCCATCCCCACCACCTTCATAAATCAAAGTATTTTACTATACATCTGGGCTAATTCCTGTTTTTTTAAATCTAATTATATACTTTATATCAAACTATTTCTAAGGTATACCTTGTACCAAGAATTCTTCCTCATATTCAGCCTTCCCATCCACATATCAGACAACAGCATTTGTGTACAGGTGTGGGCTACAAAAGGTCTAAGTCTTGAAGAAACTGCTAACTTAAGGCAGGTGGAATTACTCCAGTTTTTCAGTTCATAAGTGAGCAATTTCATAGCCATGGTTTCATCTTGTCTGAAGGATTGTTCTAGTAATTCAACTGCTAGTTGACCAAAATCACTATCAAAAGATAAAAGCCAAAACACATTCAGTTTACAAAACTGCAGTTTTAAACCACTATTCTTAAATTCATTCATAACACATTCTAGTTTTTAATCCATTCACACACACACACACACTTATGGAATTGTGAGGCAACAGAATTACAGTAACTCTATGTTTTCAGATATCTACCACTATGTGGAAATCAAAAGTATTAAAATATGTCACATTAAAAACAAGACTGAAAAGGTGACTCTAGAGCACTATCCCTGGACATGGAAATAAACCCAAACAATGTTCAGTTAAAAATTTTCTATATAGTTATTTCAAACAGAAAAGGACTGGTATCCAGCCCTTGCCAGTCTGGCTTAATTGGTTGGTGTGTCATTCCGTAGACTAAAACGTTGCGGATTCAATCCTGATCAACATGCATATGAAAAGTTAACCAATCGATGGTTCTCTGTCACAATGATGTCTATCTCTCTCATCCTCTCTCAAAACAATGAAAAAAAATGTCCTTGGGTGAGGATTGTTATCCAGTAGAAAGGAATGATGTGAATACAGACTAACCTAATCATGAAAAACACCTGGATCTTAAATCTCCAATTAGTAATCATAGGATCCCTGCTTAAGTTATTTTCAATAACTACTCTTACCCTTTTCCAATGTCAGGTCATTTTGGGTTAGGGAGGACCTATTCTCAATCACAAAGCTTCCCAGAAACTACTTTACCAGTTTACTGTTCCCTTAGTGCTCTGAGTAAACGGCAAACTTCTGTGAACTGTTTCATTCTTCTATACACTGGCTCCACCATCTGAGACGCTCTTTCAGTAGAATTCATCCCCTTAGAACATAGTTTAAACTTCGCTTTCTTCCTTCCTTTTCTTACCACTTCAAATGCAACTTTTCCTAATCTAATTGCTATTATGAGCAATTATTAAATGGGCTTCTGTCATTTCTTCTTCCTTGCTGAACTTTTTAACATGAAATGCAAACAAGAATCTCTTTTAAATAAGCATAAGCAGCAAAGTTTCTTCCTAAATTTTTAAACGTGGGTTTTTCTTAACTATACCAATAAAATTATATATCCTCTACTCAGTCCATGGCACTATAACCTTCACTTAAATGTGATTTATTTTGATTTTTAAAATGTTCCAAGTGGTAAAATATAACTTACTTGGAATACTGTTTCAATTCTTCTGAAGTATCATCTACGAGGTCACTCTGCTTTGCTTCATAGGCCATTGAACGATAGATCTTACAGGCAACTAATGCTTTAGCCATTGATTCTTCACCATGCTGCCATAAAAAACGGGCCATGACCTGCCTCTTCATAAGGCAAGCCCAAATTAAAAGTTCATTAAGTGGGTAGGGAAAGCGCTTGGTTTCTGGATCATCAATATCTACAATTTCATCTTTGGTTTTTTTCTTCTTTCCTTCTTCCACAGCTGTATCAATCTTTAAAGAAAAATAAATATTATAAAGCTCATTATTAAAAGGCCCTGACATTCACGTGAGAATTATCAACTCCTTTATGGTAGTATTCAACTTCATATAATTGCACAGATTAAATAATACAAATTTTATATACCTGATTTTTACTATAGCTCAAAATTCATTTTTAGAAATGGCATTTCCAAAAACAAATGCTTTTATAACAAAGTTAGCCAAGATTAAAGAAAGGGCCTATATATATGTATAACCTATAGACACAGACAATATGTGTGGTGATGGCCAGAGGGAAGGAGTGGCAGGGTTAGGGGCTGGGTGGAAGTGGGTAAAGCGGGGATAATGGACACGGACATGTTTGTAATAGAGTCAACGATAAAGTAAAAAAGGGGGGGCCTAAATATTGCAACTAATATCTAATAAAATATAATTTTAATGAAAATTATTCAATAACATCCTTGTATTACATGCTGTTAATCATGCAAAAATGTTATAAAAGGAGGCAGTTAAGTACTTATCAAAACAACATTTAAAAAATTTGGTTGTGGTATGCTCTCCCTTTCAGGAGTGTGCCCATGCCCTTCCCTTTGTCTCTCCTTCCCCCACAGGCATGCATCTCCTAAACTCTAAGGGACCCCATGAGACTTGGGACCACAGGAGCATTGGGTAGTGGCAGCTCAACCCAGGCTAACACCCTGAAACTGTTTCCGAGGTCCCTTTTTTTCTGACTCTCCAGTGAGCTGATGGCAGCCCCCACTTTGGCTCACTTCTTTCCCATAATGTTTCTGGAGACCCAAAGCAGGCCCATCTACTTTCTCTCCTGTCATTTCTTTTATCCTAGGCCCCTCCTGTCCCCAGCTTTAATAAACATACTATCAAAATAAAAATTTAAAAAATGAAGACCTTAACAGAATCATTAACTCACAATGAGTACCTTTTTGTGTATGAGAAAATGAAGAATTAAAAATACACCTAAAACATAAAGCTCTTAATAATAGCAAATAGTTTTTATTTCAGAACACTCAGTAATTCAGAACAAAAATTTAGAAAGAACAAAATCCAGAAAGTATAATATTTAAATACCTTTGGTCGGTAGGGCTGTGCTGTTTTAATGAAGTGATTATGTCTCATTTTTTCCTTTTTATCTGCCCTACTGCCAAAAGATTCATGACTCTTTCGCAACTGTGGAGTGCTACTAGAGGTATTTCGGCCAGACCTCTGAAAATAAAAGCTTATTAGTTTTTACAGATTTACATTTACTGATATGCTATAAAAATTCAAGAATCAATTTATATTATGTATAAGTGTGTGTGCATATACACACAAGAAATATGACTTGTTTAGGATATCAATTATAAAATATTTCTAAGTACTTAGGTGAAAATCTCACATTTTTAAGACAATGCTACTTTAACCATTCAAATGTAATTTTTAACTTTAAAGTGAGTGAGTTAATTTTAGAACACATATATAGACTTCCCACAAAAGTTACATACCCGATTATTTCCACCAAGACTATTATATATCAATCGAAAACGTTTCCGAGTGTAGGTGCATCTATAGGTTCCTCCCATAAGATATTCAATAACAAGTCCTATATCAATTAGAGTGATCTTATATCCTGGAGGAAGATTTCCCTGGAAACAAAATATTCGTTTAAAAAAGGATAGTATTTCTCAGTAATTCCATGCAATGCCTAGAAATATGCCTACTCTCCAAAATGACAAATATTTACTTGTTATAGAAACCTGAGATTTCCAGCAGCTATCTTTCCAGTAGAAAGGAGTGATTTGTTTCTCTTCCTTTTGTAAGAAAAGGGGATTATGAAGTTTGAATTCTGAACGTTGTGGTTCAGGATAGAAGTGTGGTTTACAGTAGACAGAAAATTTGGTCTCCATTGCCCTAATATTTCACATGTGGAGGCAAAGGAACTTCTAAGAGCCAACTGTGGCGCCTATCATAAATAGCATTTTCCTGCAAAAATAATGTTATAAAAATTAATTATATTTCTTTTTAAAAAACATTTTTATTTATTTTTACAGAAAGAGGAGAGGGAGGGAGAAAAAAAAGGAAACATCAACGTGTGAGAGAAACACTGATGGACTGCCTCTTGCACATGCCCAACTGGGGATCTGGCCTGCAACCCAAGCATGTGCCCTGTCTGGGAATCAAACAGGTGACCTTTCAGGTTGCAGGGCTGTGCTCAATCCACTGAGCCACACCACCCAGGGCTGATGATTTATATCTGTTAACTAATTCTGCCCTCCTACTATCATCATTCCTTCCATTTCTCTATTTATAATTTCGTAAATTTAGAACATTCTATACTTTTTAAATTTGATTTAAAAATTAATTTTTAAATGTTCATCTTAAATAAAAATTTTTATTATATTAAGAAACCTAAAAAATATGCTTTATGAATGAGGATTTCATGTATGACATTTAGTTTTTAAAAATATGATAAATACTGTCCTGGCCAGTGTAGCTCAGTGGATTGAGCTCGGGCTGTGAACCAAAGGGTCGCCGGTTCAATTCCCAATCAGGGGACATGCCTGGGCTGCAGGCCAGGTCCCCAGTGAGGGTCATGTGAGAGGCAACCACACATTGATGTTTTTCTCCATCTCTTTCTCCCTCTCTTCCCCTCTCTCTAAATAAATAAAATAAAATCTTAAAAAAAAAAACATGACAAATACCATTTTGGTGTGAGTCCCCTTAAATGGGAAATATTTAAATTAAGGAAAAGTAAATTATCTAAAAATCTTTAAGTAATTTCTTAAACTATATAAATAACTTATATAAAGCTTAACTTATTAATTTGAATCTGAAAATAATTAGTCTTTAAGAGCTTTTCACTTAAGAAAATAAAAAAAAATGGGCTTATCACACTAATACAGACTGGTGTAAAAATAATTAACTACCACAGTTCTTTCTGCTAGTCTACACAAGAAAATCATGGTGCAAATGTCTTTTAGAAATCCCCTAGACTAAAGGTCTCCCCCACTGCTCAAACTTTCTGGGAAAAGTAAAAAACCTTTAATTATTTAAACAACAAAAGTTTAATGTGGAATATTCAGAATAAGCAAATCCATAGATTAACAGTGCCTTGGGCAGGTAGTAGAGAAGGGGCAGGAATGAGGACTGATTGTTCATGAGCACAGGGTTGCTTTTTGGGATATTGTAAATACTCTAAAATTAGATAGATTGTGGTAATGGTCCCATAACCCTGAGAATATAATAATAGTCACTGAATGATATACTTTAAATGGATGAATATTACAGTAATAAAATACATTTCAATCAAGCTATAAAGAAAAACACATGCAAAAACTGAAAAAGAAAAATACTTTTAAGTATAATGAAGTCTAGGTTCTTCCTACGTGATCAGCCTGTTTAATATTAAATAAGTTACAAAACACAGGAAGTTACATTTCTATCTTAATTTGTCCATTTTTTAATAGTATTCTCATACTTAATAGTAAGTAAAAGCTTGACTGTAGGACTCTAGAAAGTAAACATTTTAGTTCAGAAACTTAAAAATATTTCAATTAATTAAGATTACTTTTTCATCTAGTAAAACAAAACTGTTAGATACCAATGACTTAAATGGCTATATATTTTTAAATAAATATTTAAAAGTATTATTAATTCATAAGGAATCCCAATAGAAGAAAAGATGATTGTGAGTGCATCAAATTAGTCACCACAAAATGGCTTTAGACCATGTGACAATGTAATCATTTCATTCAGTCACAATCAATACCATATATTTAAAAAGAGAGAGGGGCCCCAGATGGTGTAGCTCAGTGGACTGGGTGCCAGCCTGCAAACCAAAGGGTCACCAGTTGATTCCCAGTCAGGGCACATGCCTGGGTTGCAGGCCAGTTCTCCAGTAGGGGATGCTCAAGAGGCAACTACACACTGATGTTTCTTTCCCTATCTTTCTCCTTCCCTTCCCCTCTCTAAAAATAAATAAATAAAATCTTTAAAAAAGAGAGAGAAGGGAGGGAGGAAAGAGAGCAGCTGCACAGAGGCATGCATTTCTCATCTTTACTGGCAAAATCTTGCGTGGAGATAACAACCCAGTGCTTCCTTCAATGTCCTTATTCAATGTCCTTTATTTGCCCCATGAGCAAATTTCTTCTGAACACAGAGGAAGAAGATACATCCATTCTATCAATGATCTTCCTTTACAAACCAATGAGCATTAGGAAATTCACAATAATCTCAGATGACTAGAAGCTCAGGAAAGTTGGTCATAATTTCATAAACTTTCCTTTTTCTTGATTTCTGATATATCAAGCTCTTTAATTCTATGTTACCACATACTTAGTCCTTATTTGATTTTGTTCTAAAAATGTCATTTTATTCCAATTTTAAGTGTATTTAAATGTCTTCTGGAATCAGATGAACTATAATTATTTTCAATAACTTTTTTTTGGGAAAAAAATCTCTTACCTGTTTGACATCTCGAACAAGATGAAATAGCATTGGATTAGTTGGACCTTGTTTCTTTAAGAAGAAAAAAAATAGAGTTAACTATTATTTTCTTCTAAAATAATGAAAACAACTTCCCTTTTTGTTAGGTATAGAACTTTTAGGAAACCACTTGCACAAATTATATTGATTTTGAGTTAAATAAGTTCTGTTCCTGCCCTGGCTGGCGCAGCTCAGTGGATTGAGCGCAGGCTGCAAACCAAAGCATCATAGGTTCGATTCCCAATCAGGGCACATGCCTGCGTTGCGGGCCACGTCCCTAATGGGGGCCACATGAGAGGCAACCACACACTGATGTTTCTCTTTCTCCTTCCTTTCCCCTCTCTAAAAATAAATAAATAAATAAATAATCTTAAAAATATATATTAAAAAGTAAATTCTGTTCCTAAAATGGGACACAAAAGATGATATAACCATTTCATTCTGTCATATGTACCTTAAACAAAACATAATTTCTTATCATTTTACTTATGTAACAGTACGTAACTCTTTTTCTAGAAGTCATGCAAACACTGCAGGCTTCACATTTCTTTAATTTACATTTCTTTCATTCATAATGGAGGTGTATATTCTCTTGTTAAAACTTCTGTACTTATTTCTGCCACTAATCATCAAGTTGTATCAATATTTCAAATATTTTGGGTAACAAACTTCTAACATTTATATATGCTATCTTTTCCCTACTATATTTAACTCCACTTATGTATGCTGTGAGACTAAACAGAAGTCTCCTTTTTATAATAATCTTATTCTGATGGTATCCTATTTTGAAAAAATACCCACAAGTGTATGCCATCCATCAAGACAGAGGTAATTGGGCCAAAAATGCATTCTAAAGTTTTTAAGCAGTGTTTTGATGCATCTGAAATTTACTGAAATGAATTCTATACAGCACAAATGAAGAGATTTATTTTCAATACTTTAAATCCATTGTTTAAAAGAAAGAGCAAATGGGATTTTTCTTCCACTGTTGTGTTGTTAATTTTTTATAAGGTTATCATAGTACTCAGTGCAATCAACCTTTCCATTTTGATCACATATACTTGATAATAGATTTCAAATCTAGCTGGAGAAATCTATTATTTCTTTTAAAACATTCTATTCTTTGATATTCTTGGCTTTCAAATTCTGTATATCTAAACATGAATATAATGGTATGTATATAAAATATATTTTACCTCACTTTGCTGTCTTTTTACAATATTCAGTCTATCCACTAGTTTTTTCTGCCCACACTCCTCCATGTGCTAACTTTTAAAAACTAAATGTCTTCTAAGTTAATATGAAATATTTTGTATTTTTTAGGTATTATGAAGTCTCTTTGTATTTGCTCTAACCGTATACAACACATAAAAATGCAATTTTTAGAATTCTATTTTATCTTAATCCATTAATATTTATTCATTAATTATAACCTCATAGTATAAAATAAATATACTTTAACACAGCAGTTCTTAAAGTGTGATCCAGGAACCTCTGAATCCCCCACAAGACCCTTTCAGGAGATTCATGGGTTCAAAAGTATTTTCAGAAGCATTTTAAGATGTCATACGCACTTTCTCATCTCAGTGTTCAGAAAAAATTTCCAGAGGCTTCTTGATGTGTGATACTGTGAGTTTAAATTCAAAAACAAATATGAGAACCTAGCTGCCTTCCATGAAACCAGACATTAAAGAAATCTGTGAAACCATAAAATTATTCTACTCTCCTAATTTGTTTTCTTAAAACATGTTTTAATGTTAACATGTAATGGATTTATTAAATACAAATTAATAAACGTTTTTAAGATTTCATGGTTTTATATTCTAATACGGTCAGTTATCAATACATATAAATAAAACATTTTTAGAAATAGGTCTCTGACGTCCTCAATAATTTTTATGTTATAGGACTCCGATACCAAAAAGTTATAATCCCTTAAACATTAAAAAGTTATATCAAGCCCTGGCTGGTGTAGCTCAATGGATTGAGCGCCGGCCCATGAACCAGAGCATCGCCGGTTTGACTCCCAGTCAGGGCACATGCCTGGAATGCAGGCCATATCCCCAGTTTGGGGTGTGCTAGAGGCAACCATACACTGATGTTTCACTCCCTCTCTTTCTCCCTTCCTTCCCCATCTCTCTAAAAAAATAAATAAAATCTTTTTTTAAAGTTGTATTAATAAATTGATGCTGAACTATTATCCTAATAACTAGGTTATAAAATTAAAAGAAGTATTTGCCTTACTAATGAAACTGATTTTTATTTGTGTTTATTTTTTTGTTTTATAATAGCTTTTATTTTTTTAATTTTTAAAATTATAGTTTAAGAATTTTTATTTTAATGTTAGGTTATAAACTGGTGATAAAAAGAAGCTAACTTTAAAAAAGCTCCATGACATCCCATAAATTTTAAATTTTCATAGATTCTAATATACTATTTTTTACATATTTTAACAACTCTGAAATAGAAAGAAAGTATTACATAATTGCTAGTTCCTTAGAATTCTGTTGTAGGATAACTGATAGTTTTCTCTTGGTGGTACATAAAATAAGTAATAAAAATAAAAATAAAGTAATTACGAATTTAACACTGATGGCACTTTAAAGTCAATACAATATAGTATATTGAGTATTCCAATATACTACAAGGACTCTTTAATGTTTTCAAACATGTATTTATTTATGTATTCAACTATATATTGAACACTTAGCCTTTCTTAGGTGCTGTACCAAGCATCACAGGTGTAACAATAAATAAGGTATTGTTATATAGTTTAACAGTCTAGTGAAAAAAACAGAAAAGAATATTTAAAATAAAGTGGTAAGAATAACAAAGAAACATGATACAATGGACATAGGAGAAGGGTACTTAAAATGTAAGTCAAGAAAGACTAGCTGAAGTCAATTCCAAACTGATGCCTGGAGAAGCAAGTAGGATTTGGTCATATCAAAACTGGGCAACAGAGAGGTTATGGGAAAACAGTGTTTTAGACAAAAGAGTAAGTACAAAGGCCGAATTCCACAGAAAGTAGACCATTTCAAAGTAATTAGTAGCCAGCTGGGTATCATTATTATTCAAGAGTTTTTACTTTTAGAAGAGAGTTTTTATTCCCAAGGAATTTTTATTTTTTAAAAATTTCTGTTAATTTTAAAATCTTTATTGTATTTTTTGCATTATCATTTAGTCCCCTTTTACCCACCTCCCCCAGCAATCACCACACTGTTGTCCATGTCTATGAGTCCTTTTTCTTTTTTGCTCAATCTTTCTACCCTCTCACTTCCTCCACATTAGCTGTCATCTGCTCTCCATCTATGAGACTTTCTTTTTCTTGTTAGTTTAGTTTGTTCATTAGATTCCACATATGAGTGAAATCATATGGTATTTGTCTTTCTCCAACTGGCTTATTTCACTTAGTGTAATGTTTCCAGGTCCATCAATACTGTCACAAAGCATAAAATTTTCTTCTTTTCTACAGCAGAGTAGTCCATTGTGTAATGTCCCAGAGTAGTTTTATACACTCATCTAACGATGGACACCTGGGTTGCTTCCTTATCTGGGTGACTGTAAATAACACTATACTGAACATATGGGTACTTATGATTGTTCAAATAAGTGTTATGGGTTCCTTTGGATATACTACCAGAAGTGGAATCAATGGGTCAAAAGGCAGATCCAGCCCTGGCTGGCATAGCTCAGTGGATTGAGCGCGGGCTGCAAACCAAAGTGTCGCAGGTTCGATTTCCAGTCAGGGTACATGCCTGGGTTGCAGGCAATGGCCCCCAGCAACCGCACATTGATGTTTCTCTCTCTCTTCTCCCTCCCTTCCCTCTCTAAAAATAAATAAATAAAATCTTAAAAAAAAGAAATCATTAAAAAAAAAAGGCAGATCCATTTTTAATTTTTTGAGGTAACTCCATACTGCTTTCCACAGTGGCTGCACCAGTCTGCATTCCCACCAACAGTGTAAAAGGGTTTCCTTTTCTCCACATCCTCACCAGCACTTGTTGTTTGTTGATTTATTGGTGATAGCCATTTTGATAGGTATGAGATGATATCTCATTGTGGTTTTAATTTGCATTTCTTTGATGATTACTGACTTTGCTATTTGCCATCTGTATGTCTTCTTTGGAGAAGTATCTATTTAGGGCCTTTGCCCATTTTTAAATTGGGTTTGTTTTGGCATTGAGTTTTGTAAGTTCTTTATAAATTTTGTATACTGACCCCTTATCAGATATATCGGCAAATATGTTCTCCCTTTCTGTGGGCTGACTTATTTTGTTGATGATTTCCTTTTCTGGACAAGAATATTTTAGTTTGATATAGTCCCAGTTGCTTATTTTTTCTTTGTTTCCCTTGCCTGGGGGAGATATATCTGATAAAATATTGCCACAAGCAATGTCCAAGATTTTGCTGCCTACGTTTTCTTCTTGGATTTTTATGGTTTCAGGTCTAACATTTAAGTCTTTGATCCATTTTGAGTTTATTCTTTTGTGTGGCATAAGGAGATCTAGTTTCATTTTTTTTGCACTAGTCCAATTTTCCTACCACCATTTATTGAATAGACTATCTTAACATCATTGTATGTGCTTGCTTCCTCTGTCAAACATTAATTGACTATAGATAGATGTGTGGGCTTATTTCTGGGCCATCTATTCTGTTCCATAGACTGATGTGCCTGTTTTTATGCCAGTACCATGCTGTTTTGATTACTACGACCTTACAGTATTTTTCGATTATTGGGTAGTGTGACTCCTCCAACTTTGTTCTTCTCAGGATTGTTGTTGCTATGTGGTCCTTTTATGGTTCCAAACAAAGTTTTGAAATATTTGTTCTGGTTCTGTGAAATACATCATTGGTATCTTTATAGGAATTGTGCGGCATCTGTAGATTGCTTTGGGTAGTATAGACATTTTAAAAATGAAAATGGTATGTGTTTCCATTTATTTGTATCTTCTTCTATCTTTCTCGTCAGTGTCTTATAATTTTCCCAATATAGGTCTTTTACATCCTTGGTTAGGTTTATTTCTAGGTATTTTATTCTTTTTGTAGCAATTGTGAATTGATCGTTTTCTTAATTTCCCATTCTGTTAGTACATTCTTGGCATATAAAAATGCAACTGATTTCTGGATATTAATTTTATATCCTGCTACTTGCTGAATTTATTTCTCAGTTCTAATAGCTTCTTGATAGAATCTATGGGGTTTACTATGTACAGTATCATGTCATCTGCAAATAATGAGCTTTAGTTCTTCCTTTCCAAATTGGATGCCTTTTATTTGTTCTTCTTGCTTGAGTCCTGTGGCTAGGATTTCCAGTAGTATGTTGAATAAGAGAGGTAGAAGTGGACATCTTTGTCTTGGAGCCGATCTTCAGAGGAATACTTGTAGTTTTTGCTTTCTGAGTATGATGCTGGCAATGGGTTTGGTCACATATGACCTTTATTATGTTTAGGTATGTTTTCTCTATTCCCACTTTGTCAAGAGTCTTTATCATAAATAGGTGCTGGATTTTATCAAATGCTTTTTCTGCACCTATTGATATCATCAAGTGGTTTTTATCCTACGTTTTTGTTTATGTGGTGTATCACACATTGATTCACAAATGTACCAATTCTGCATTACTGGAGTAAATCCCATTTGATCATGGTGTATGATCTTTTTGATGCATTGCTGTATTACTCTATTTGCTAGTATTTTGTTAAGAATTTTAGCATCTTTGTTCATCAGGGATATTGACTGATAATTTTCTTTCCTTGTAATGTCTTTATCTACTGTTTTGGAATTAGGATAATGCTGGCCTTGTAAAATCATTTTGGGAGCCTTCCTCCACTTGAATTTTATGAAATAGTTTGAGTAGAAGAGGTGTGAGTTTTTGGAATATTTGGTAAAATTTACCTGTGAAGCCACCAGCCCAGGGTTTTTGTTTGTTGGAAGTTAGTTCACTAGCTGTAATCTGTCTATTCAGATTCTCTGGTTTCTCCTGCTTTAGTTTTGAATAATTCTATGTTTTTAGGAATTTATCTATTTTGAACAAGTTGTCCAGTTTGTTGGCATATAGTTGCTCAGAATATCTTCTTACAATCCTTTGTATTCCTTTAGTGTCATTATTTCTCCCCTTTCATTTCTGATTTTATATATTTGGGCCCTTTCTCCTTTTTTCTTGATGAATCTGGATAAAGGTTTGTCAATCTTGTTTATCAAGATCAATGGATTTTTGGATTGTTCCCTTTGTCATTTTGTAATGTCCTCCTTCCTCTTTTACTATAGCCTTGGTTTAAAAGTCTACTTTGTATAAGTACAGCTACCCCAGCAATATATTCCTTTCCATTTGCATAAAATATCTTTTTCCATCCCTGTACTTTTAGTCTCTGTGTGTCTTTTGATCTGAGGTGAATCTGTTGGAGACAGCATACATATGGGTATTGTTTTCTTATCCATTCAGCTACCCTATGTCTTTTGAATGGCTTTTGGAACACCTTGGCCATTTACATTTAAAGTGATTATTCACAGACACATATTTAGTGGCATGTTATGTTTTAACGATTTTCCTGTTTCTTTCCTTTTTCTTTTTCTTCTTCTTCTTTAAAATTTGTTGCAGTACTGGTTTTGTGTTGACAAAATCCTTTTTAGCTTCTTCTTGTCTGGTAAGCTCCTTATTTTTCCTTCAATTTTAAATGATAACCTTGCTGAGTAAAGTAGCCTCAGTTGTAGCTTTTCATCACCTTGAATATTTCACGCCACTCCCTTCTGGCCTGAAATGTTTCTGTTGAGAAATCAGATGACAGTCTAATTGGTTCTCCCTTGTAGGTAACTACCTGCCTGTCTCTTGTGGCCGTTAGGATTCTCTCCTTCTCTTTATGATGTGTCTTGGTGTAGGCCTCTTTGGGTCCAGCATGTTTGGGACTCTGAACCTCCTGGGCTTGTGTGTCTTTTTCCTTCACCAAATTAGGGAAATTTTCAGTCATTATTTCTGCAAACAGGTGTTTGATCCCTTGCTCACTTTCTTCTCCTTCTGGTACTCTCATGATATGCATGTGGTTATGCTTCATGCTGTCTAAAATGTTTCTTACATTCTCATTGTAAAAAATTCATTTTCCTTCTCTACCTAGGTGGTGTTTCTTTTGTTTTTTTTTTTTACCTTGTCTTCCAAATCACTGATTCGATCCTCTACTTCATCTAACCTATTATTTGTTCCTTCCAGTACATTATTTATTTCATATATTGCATTATTTCTTACTGGTCCTTTTCTTACACTTTCTTTCTCGCTGTTGAGTATCCTTATAATCATTATTCTAAATTATCTGGTAAGTTGCTTGCCTCCATTTTCATCTAGTTCTTCTTCTGGAGAATTCCCTTGTTCTTTGATTTGGGGTCTGTGCCTTTGTCTTCCATTTTGAATGCTTCTCTGAATTTTATGCCTTATTTGTTAAACTGATCAGTGATATGGGCCTTAAGCTGTAATCAGCAGCCTGGTTTAAGCACCACAGGGTGGGTCAGAGTAATTCCTGCAGGCAGGGCTATTGCTTCCCCTCAGGCTGATGCTACCTGGAGGGGAGAGCTTTGCCTGATAATGACAGCTTCTGCAGTATGGGGAATGACTCAGCACAGGGATCCTGTCAGTTAGTCCTTCAGTTCTCTCCCTAGAGCCACCAACCCTAGGCTCTCCTCCAGTGCCTGTAGCCCACTCTTTCCTCCCTCTGCCGAAGCCCAGGGTAAATGGCTACAAATGAAATTTTGTGTATTGGCCCTTCAAGAAGTTCTCTGCTTCTCCAGCCATCTTTCTGTGGCAGACAGAAACTCTGCTGCTTTTCACAATTGCATGTTATCTGGGTTCCTTTCTGGCTTTGGTGCTATAAGCTGGGGAGCCCAACTCAGGGTTTAGACCTCACACTTCTCAGAGGGAACACCCTGGCTACTGAAATATCCCTCTGGAACTTAAGCTACCACCTGTCGGTACAAGCCAGCCATCTCAAGCCTCCTCCCTACTCCCTACCAATCTCACTGCAGTGAAGTGGTTTCTTCCATCTGTCCTTGGTGATAAGTCTCTCTAGCTATGGTTCAGCTGGTTATTCAGGATGATTTCTCTGTAATTTAATTATAATTCCAGATTGGTTATGAGGGGAGGTTAATATAGCTTCCATTTACTCCTCTGCCTCTTGGTTCTCTAAATTTTCCTTTTTATTGTTTTTTTTTAAGATTTTATTTATTTACTTCTTAGAGGTCAAGGGAAGGAGAAACAGAGGAGAGAGACAGAGCAATGTGTGAGAGTTACATCAACTGGCTGCCTGTCACATGCTCCCAACTGGGGAATCTGACCCACAAGCCAGGCATGTGCCCTGACTAGGAATTGAACCTCTAGCCCTTTGGTTTGCAGGCTGCCACTCAATCCACTGAGCCACACCAGCCAGGACTATTTTTATTGTTTTATATTTGCTTTATATTCAGGAATAAAATTCAGCACAATGTCTAATCCTTTTAAATTTTATGTCTGTTAACTAGAGATAGTAAAATGCCAACATAGTTCAATGTAACTGTGGTAGACACTGTTAAAGGAAAAAAATGAGGGAAAATAAAGATACAATTCCCACTCAGAAGTAATTTACAATCCACAGGGGAAGATCTGACTGTACTTAACTATGTTACTTGGCTTCATGAAGGCAATGGCATGGCATTTAAACCAAGTTCTAAACAATGAATAAATTCTAGCAAGTGGGGAGTAGTTGAAAGAAAAACACGGCCAGCACTGTACAAACATCAAATGGCTTTTGTAAAAAATTTTATTTGGGGGAAATGGGAGGTGGACAAAGTAGCTGAAATACCTAGTATAAGAGAGTGAGATTGGAATATAAAGGCCAAATGAGAGAGATAGCTGGGACAAATTTTCAATGTCTATGAAGCCAGAGAACTTTGCAAATCAAGCTAATGGTTTGGGTATTATTTCATATATATTGAGGAGCCACCAAAGGTTTCTAAACTGGGAAAAGATATGGTAAAAATATGTGATTTTAAGAATAATTAGTTTAAAGAACTAATGTGAATAAAGACTAGATAAGGAGATCAAATACAGAAGTGGTATAGACCATAAATGACTGAGTAGTACAAAGACATTAAGAATGAAAAAGGGGTGATAAATAGGTTGAAACTGATGAATAAATAGCTTTTCAGAGAAGTCAAATAAGCTAAGATTTAGTCACAGTGCTCCTCAAAGTATAGTTCAATTAAATTCATATTGGTAGCACAGAAACCAGTAAGAAGCACAATATGTACCCTCTCTCCAATGCTAGTAACATTAAATTTGAAAGGAAATGAGAAAGGCTTTGTGAAGAGAATAATTACTTTTTAGGAGCTCTTTAGAATTATAAATAACAGTATGGAGGCTAAAAGGGGGACATCACAAGGTCAAATCAGAAATGTAAAAAACAAAGAGGAGAAAAAAGTAGTAGTGTGTAATTTCTCCATTAGGCAAAGAAGTCAGAAGAAATTTGGTGCAACAAATGATCACCAAGAAAAAAGAAAAGATTCCCCAGAAACAAGTAAAGGGCTTCCATCTATCATATAACCAATCTATACTAAGAGTAGTTGTTTTTTTCCATCTAATCTAGCAAAACATTAATTAAAGGATTTAGCAGAAGGACTGAATACATTCAGGTAAAACAACATTTTTCAAAGATGACAAAACTTAGTTAACAAAGAATTTTAACATATACTTACAGTGTTGTAAAGTTCTTCTAGTCTAGGAATGGTAAGGAATTTATGCATGCTTACTCCATTTTCAATAAGAAGTTTTACAAATGCAACTCTGTCCATTACAAGAGCATCAAGCATAGCTTGTTCCAAGGATCCAACCTAAAAGAGTATCCTAATTAATAACTATGTTTTACACATTATACTGTTCTAAATGCAAGCTCTTATGATTGGTTTGACTCTGAGCAGGTTTGACTTTGTTTTAGGACAAAATTTAAGAAATGGAAAATAGTAAAAAAGTTATAAATAGAATAGATGAAAAGACATCTTTAGAGTAGCATTCCCCAAAAAATATTCCATAAAAACTACTTTGTAGGAGAGCAACTGTGACACAGGGTGAGGGGAGAATATGCACCATCAACTAAAAGTGGGGAAGAAAATACCTTAGAGTAATGATTCTCAATATTTAGAAAAGGTCTTTTGGAGAGGTCATTTCAATAACTGAGGACCATTACTAACATTTAATGGGTAAGGGTCAAAGGATACCAGAAACCAATGCAATATGCCAGCCAATCTCACAAACAAATTGTTGCACATTTCACACAACTTTCTATTATCCAGGTAGATGCTCATGAATGAAAATCCAGGGACACTGCTTTACATATAAGCAAAAAGTACCTCATCAAGGTTTGTTCTACAATGAACTTTCTAAAAATACAACTACCATATAAGTTACACAAGACTTGTACTTAAGTTTTCTTTAGAACTTGAACAGAAATTATTCATCATTAGAGAAAAATCTCTTAACAGCAATATAACCTGTGCTATTTGAGTTCCATAACACGTTTATCAGTCAGCATTTGTAGCTGTCTCTTATTAGTTTTTAGAGACTCTTTTATAGATTTTGACACACTTTGAATCAAATACTATTAAATTAGT
This sequence comes from Phyllostomus discolor, assembly GCF_004126475.2. NCBI lineage: Eukaryota > Metazoa > Chordata > Mammalia > Chiroptera > Phyllostomidae > Phyllostomus > Phyllostomus discolor. The sequence continues at coordinate 162,431,273 of NC_040903.2, forward strand.
GAAGACACATGCAGGGATTTCACTGACTATCACTAACAAAGGTCATGTTATTAATAGAACATCATTAAAATATTAATGAGATTAAGTACACTAATGTTCTATTAATAATGAGGTATCAATGATATATTGATAATGCTAAATATATTAATGATATATTACTTTAATATCTCATATCACTGCTTCTGTATATTTTCATTTTTTGGTACCATGTGATTTTAAAAACTTTGTTGTAAAAATCAGTATCTAAATCATTGGGGTTTTTTGACCTGCTGCTTTTCATCTTATTCTGATTCTGTCTTCAGAAGCATACAACTTCTATATAGCAACCTTTATTACTATTTCTTTTTCCAATCTATCTTCTATTTCCATCACTTAGCAAAGGATATGGCCTCCTAAGATCTTTTTAATATATAGCCCTGGCTGTTGTGACTCAGTATATTGAGTGGCACCCTGTGAACCAAGGGGTTGCCAGTTTGAGTCCCAGTTGGGGCACATGCCTAGGTTGTGGGACAGGTCCTTTGTGGAGGGCACCTGAGAAGCAACCACACAGTGATGTTTCTTTCTCTCTCTTCTTCCCTCCCTTCCCCTCTCTAAAACTAAATAAATATTTTTTAAAAAAAGGTCTTTTTAATATAGACTAAATGCATGCCTTATATATGACAGTATTTCAAGATGAAAGATATTTTTATGTTATTTTTCATCACTCAGTTCTACGTCATAACAAGGAAAATATTTTAACATTGCACTTAAATCTAAAATCCAACTAATTTATAAGAATGTATACTTATTCACTTTCTCATATTAATAGCCTGCAATTTATTATGGCATGTTATTTCTGTGTTTTTTTTATTATTTCCTTACTTCTCTTATCACATACAAATTCTATGTCTTATTATCTATTCTAACATTAAAAACTTTTACTCAATTGCCTACTTGGTCCTCTCTCTGCTTTTTCTTTGTCCTGCCCCTGTAAAGAGTAGTTTCCTGCTCCCATGGAATTTAAGTGACCAATAACATTCCTGTACTAATCTGCATTCACAATTGCAGCATTTACACTGATTCTACCAACAAGTACAAACACCTACATATTGAAAAATCTGTTTTTATTATAAATCACTTTTGATTCTATTGCAATTAGGGCATTATATGGATGACTGCTGGAAGAAGGAGGAGGTCGGGGGTAGAGGGACTGAGCAAAGAGGAAAAAGGACTCATGGATGTGGACAACACTGGTGATTACTGGGGGAGGGGTATATAAGGGGGATAAATGGTAATGGAAAAAATGCAATTAAGGTTAAACTAAAATAAACAATTGGGGCACTATATTCTTTTAAAAATTCATGTAATGTTTATAAAATTTCATTTTTATAAGATAAAAAAGGATAACTACAATTTTTTTGTTGTTTTAGAAAAGCAGTGTTTCATCGAATTGGGTTTAAAACCACTGCCCTAGAACAATGACAAAGCCTAACAAAATTTTCATATCTGAAAAAATGAAAAAACAAACATGCAGTTAAAAAATGAAGTATCTGCTTCTGGCTGGGGTAGCTCAATTGGTTAGAGCATCATGCCAATATGCCGAGGTTATAGGTTCAATTCTCAGTCAGTGCACATACAATAAATAACAAATGAATGTATAAATAAGTAGAAACACATATTAATGTTTCTCTCTCTATGTCTCCCTTCTTCCCTCTCTAAAATCAATACATAAAAATTAAAAGATAAAAAAGTATGTGCTTTGTAAGCAACATTTCTTGATATACTCAATGCACGTGGAACCAACTATCAAGAAGGAAAAAAAGGGCAGCTGGTTGGGTGGCTCAGATGGTTGGAGCATCATCTGTATGCCAAAAGGTTGTAGGTTCGATTTCCAGTCAGGGCACGTACAAAAGGCAATTGATTGCTGTTTCTCTCTCACATCAATGTTTCTCTCCCTCTCTCTCAAATCAATAAACATATCTTCAGGTGGGGATTAAAAAAAAGGGGGAAAAAGGTAAAATAATTGTCCTGCGAAGTTTACATTAAGCATAAAAGCAGCACAAAATCAAACAGACAATACTGTGTAGAACAAATTTATGAGATAAACCACATATACATAGAAGATGGAGTCTGTCAGTCTTTACATCTGAGGAGACCAAAATTCCAATGAAATTTTTCAATGGAATAAAGGTTGGCTTATTGTAGGAGTTTTACCACAGCTGATGAACATCAATTTCTTCCTCTATAATATTTTTAAGAAGGGAGGTGACTAAATAGTTATTATAATATGGGAAATGCATTCCCATGGCTTAAAAAAAACACATAATAAAATGGTATTTAAAAAATCTTTCTTTCCTCTGGCCCTCATCTCTGCAGATATATCCCATATGCACAGTTTACAGGAAGGCTCTATGACTACACAGTATACGTGGATAATCATTCATAAACCGAATTTGCCACAATTAAGATCATGCTAAATATACTTTTCTGTAATTTGCAGTTCACATTATGTAGACAGAAAAGACCTAGCTCATCCTCTTTTTAATCTTTTTTTTTAAAGAATTTATTTATTTATTTTTAAAGAAAGGGGAAGGGGAGAAGGAGAGAAACATCAATGTGTGGTTGCTCTCATGCGCCCTCTACTGAGGACCTGGCCCACAACGCAGGCATGTGCCCTGACTGGGAATCTAACCCAGTGACCCTTCCATTCGCAAGCCAGCACTAAGTCCACTGAGCCACACCAGCCAGGGCTAGCCCATCCTCTTTAAAGGCAGGATAATATTCCAAAGTATGGATAAACATCTAAGCTATCCAGCCTACTACTGATTCAGATATGTAACAAAAATTTGGCAAACACTCACCATGTGCCAAGCTGTGAATAAAGCAATGAACAAAACTGAAAAATATTCTTGCTTCATAAAATTTACTTTCTAGGAGCAGAGATAGAAACAAATAGCTAAAATATATGGCTTATCACAGGGAGATAAATGCTAAAGAGAAAAAATGGAAGAGAGGAACATTGCAAATGCTGTAACAGAGGGCTGTTAATAAGACAGGGTGAACAATAAAGCCAGAGTGTGGAGTAAATATTTGGTTCGAAGTCAGAAAGAGAACAGGAAATCCAGCAATTTATCAAGGGGAATAATGTTCCAGACAGAGAAACCAGCAAGTACAAAGGCCAGAAACAGGAGCATGCTTAATATGTTCTAAGAACAACAAGAAGGCCAACATGATTACATAAAAGAGAACAAGGGGATAAGTGATAACATGTAAGGTAAGAGGTATAGTAATGGGACAAATGTAAAGCCTTGTAAGCCATCATAAGGCTCTGGATTGTGCTCTGTAAATGTCATATTATCCATCTTCTGTCTGTAAAAGGGGAGAAAGAATGGGAGTAAGGAAACAGCACAGGATGCTACTAAAACAATACAAAAAAAGGATGATAATACCCTGGACCAGAATAAAACTGGGTATTTTGAAAGTAAATCTGAAAAGATTTATAAATGAAATTTCATTGTCATATATAAGAAAGAGAAAAACAAAAAAAAATCACCTGAAGTTTTCTTTGTCTAAGACTGGGAAGAGGTTGGTACCATTCAGTAAGACTGGGAAGACTGCAGAAGGAACAGATCTAAACATCCAAGAGAACATCAGTTCTCTTCTACATAGCACACTACTTTTTTTCCCTAACCTAAACACCTTCACCCATTTCTTCCACCCCAAACTCTGCCTCTGGCAACTACCCATCTATTCTATTTATGAGCTTGGTATGTTTTTTTAAATTTCATATATAAGAGATCATCTGGTATTTGTCTTTCAGTCTGACTTATTTCACTTAATGTAACACCCTCACAGTGTGTACCATTGCTTTACCCATTCATTCATCAATGACACTTAGGTTATCTCTGTATCTTGACTACTGTAAATAATGCTGCAATAAACACACAAGTACATATACCTTTTCAAGTTACTATTTTCAGTTTCCTCAGATAAACACCCAGGATTGGAACTGCTGGATCATATGGTAGTTCTACTTTTAATTTTTTGAGGAACCTCTATACTGCTTTCCATAGTAGCTACACCAAATTACATTCTCACCAACAGTGCACAAGGGTTGCCCTTTTCTCCATATCCTCACTAACACTTCTTATTTCATGTCTTTTTATAACAGTCACTCTAAAAGGTGTGAAATAGTATTTCATTTGCAGTTTCGATTTGCATTTCCTAAATGATTAATGATATTGAGTACACTTTCATATACCTGTTGGCCATTGGTGTGTCTTCTTTGAAAAAATATCTATCAGATCGTCTGCTCATTTACATATTTTTTTATCCTCAACTAAGGACATAGTCATGATTTTAGAGAGGGGAAAGAAGGGAGAGACAGGTAGAGAAACATCAATGTGAGAGAAAAACATCTATCAACTCTCACTCGTACGCACCCTGACTGGGGACCAAGCCTGCAACTGAGGCATGTGCCCTGGCCAGAGTTTGAATCCACAACCCTTCAGTCTATGGGACGACACTCCAACCAACTGAGCCACACCAGCCAGGGTTCCCTGTGTTTTCTTATAGGAGTCTCTGGTATCAGAACTTAGGTTCAAGTCTTTCATCCATTTTCAGTTAATTTTTGTCTGTGGTACAAGATGGTAGTCAGGCTTCATTCTTTTGCAGGTTGCTGTCAGTTTCCCAAAATCATTTATTGACAAGATTGTTTTTTTTTAAGACTTTATTTATTTATTCTTAGAGAGAAGAGAAGGGAGGGACAGAGAGAAGCATCATTGTGTGGTTGCCTCTTGCGCGCCCCCCTCTGGGGACCTGACCCACATCCCTGGCATGTGCCCTGACTGGGAATCGAACCTGAGACTCTTTGGTTCTCAAGCTGGCACTCAATCCACTGAGCCACACCAGCCAGGGCATGACAAGATTGTTCTTATTCCATGGTAAATGCTTGGTTCATTGTCATAAATTGACTGACCATGTATGCATGGGTTTATTTCTGGATTCTCTATTCTGTTTAATTTTATCTATGTGTCTGTTTTATGTTAATACCATAATGTTTTAATTACCACAGATCTGTAATATAGTTAGAAACCAGGGAGCATGATACCTCGAGCTTTGTCCTTCTTATTCAACACTGCTTTGGCTATTCAGGGTCTTTTGTGTTTCCATACAAATTTTGGGATTATTTCTTATATTTCTGTGAAAAATACCATTTGAATTTTGTTAAGTACCGCAATGAATCTTTAGACTGCTTTGGGTACTATGGACATTTTAATAATATTGATTCTTCCAATCCATGAGCATAGAATATCTTTCCTTTTGTGTTTTCTTCAATTTCATTCATTAATTTTTTAAATTTTCAATACACAGGTCTTGTATCTCCTTGGCTAAATTTATCCCTAGGTATTTTATTCTTTTTGAAGTCATTGTAAATAGGATATTCTTTTGAAAGATTTTATTTATTTTTAGAGAGAGGGAAAGAGAGGGGAGAAAAAGAGGGAGAGAAACATTGTGAATAGAAACATCAATTGGTTGCCTCTTGCACACACCCTGACCAGGCACCAAACCTGCAACCCAAGCATGTGCCATGACTGGGAACTGAACCAGTGACCTATTTCTTTGTGGGAAGATGCCCGACCAATTGAGCCATACCAGTCTAGATGTAAACGTGATTTTCTCAATTTCTCTTTTTGATAGTTCATTATTAGTGCAAAGAAATACAACAAAGTACCAATGGTATATTTCACAGATATAGAACAAAAACTTCAAAACTTTATATGGAACCATAAACAACCCTGAATAGCTGCAGCAATTTTGAGAAAGAAGAGCAAAGTAGGAGAGATCACAATATGTGATATCAAACTGTACTACAAGGCCACTGTAATCAAAACAGCCTGGTACTAGCATAAGACAGACACATAGACCAATGGAACAGAACAGAGAGCCTAGAAATAAACCAAAGTCTCTACAGTCAATTAATATTTGACAAAGGGGGCAGCAGCATAAAATAAGGTAAAAATAGCCTCTTCAACAAATGGTGTTGGGAGAGCTAGACCGCTACGTGCAAAAAAATGAAACTCGAACACCAACTTATACCACACACAAAAGTAAGTTCAAGGTGGATAAAAGACTTAAATATAAACCGTGACACCATTAAAGTCCTAGAGGAGAACACAGGCAGGAAAATCTCAGATATTCCATGCAGCAATATTTTCACTGATATGTCCCCTAGAGCAAGGGACATAAAGGAAAGAATAAACAAATGGGACCTCATCAAAATAAAAAGCTTCTGCACGGCTAAAGAAAACAGCATTAAAATGAAAAGAAAACCAACTGTATGGGAAAACATATTTGCCAATGATACCTCAGACGAGGGTTTGATCTTCAAAATATAAAGAACTCACACGACTCCACTCTAAGACAAGCAACCCAATTAAAAAATGGGCAGAGGACTTGAACAGACACTTCTCCAAGGAGGACATAGAGAGGGTTCACAGACATATGAAAAGATGCTCAATACTGCTGAGAGATCTGCATCTCATATCAGAGAGATGCAAATTAAAACCATAATGAGATGCCACCTCATACCAGTCAGAATGGCCATCATAACCAAAGCAACAAACAAATGTTGGAGAGGTTGTAGAGAAAAGGGAACCCTAATGCAGTGTTGGTGAGATTGCAGACTGGCGCAACCACTATGGAAAACAGTATGGAATTTCTTCAACTAAAAATGAACTGCCTTTTGACTCAGCAATTCCACTGCTACAATTATATCCTAAGAACCCTGAAACACCAAAAGAACCTATGCACCCTAATATTCCTAGCAGCACAATTTATAATAGCCAAGTGCTGGAAGCAACCTAAGTGCCCATCAGCAAATGAGTGGATCAAAAAACTATGGTATATTTACACAATGGAATTCTATGCAGCAGAAAGAAAGAAGGGGCTTATACCCTTTGCAACAGCATGGATGGAACTGGAAAGCATTATGCTAAGTGAAATAAGCCAGGCAGTGAAAGACAAATACCATGTGATCTCACCTTTAACAGGAACCCAATCAACAAAACGAACAAGCAAGCAAAATATAATCAAAGACACTGAAATTGAAAACAGGCTGACAGTGACCAGAGGGGTGAGGGGAGGGATTAGAGGGGAAAAGGATAAAGGGTTTCCAGGAACAATTGCAAAGGACCCATGGACAATAACAAGAAGGGGTGGAGACAGGGGAGGGAGGTGGGGAGGGCTGGAGTAGTGGGGGGAGAGGCAGAAAACTGTACTTGAACAACAATAAAAAAATGTTAAAAATAAAGAAATAAAATGTAGATAACCTACCATTAAAAAAAGAAACACAACAGACTTTTCTGTATTGATTTTGTATCCTACAATATACTAAATTTATTAGTTCTAACATTTTTTGATGGCATCTGTCTTTAAGGTTTTTCATATATAATATGTCATATGCAAATAGTGACAATTTTGACAATTTAATTTCTTCTTTTGCAATTTGAATACTGTTTATTCCTTTTTCTTGCCTAAACGTTCTGGCTAGGACTTCCAATAATATGTCGAATAAAAGTGGTGCGAGTGGACATCCTTGTTCCTGATACGAGGAAAAAGCTTTCAGTTTTTTACCATTGAGTATGATATCACCTGTGGACCTGTCATATATGGCTTTTATTATGTTGAAGTATGTTCCCTCTATAGCCACTCTGTTGAGCTTTTTCATAAATGCCGTTGAAGTCTATCAAATGCTTTACCTGTACGTACTTGAGATGATAATTTTTTTAACCTTTATTTTGCTAATTCAGTGTATCGCACTGACTGATTTGTGGATGTTAAACCATCAATGCATCTCTGAAATAAATCTTACCTGATTGTGGTAATGACCCTTTCAATGTAGTGTCGAATTTGGCTTCCTAACATTCAGCTGAGAATATTTTAAAGCTGTTGTCTAAGAGCGTGATTCAATCACTCTGAGTAAAGGTGCTGAGTTCCTCCCTTTAAGGGCACTGACAAGTCTTGGCACATCCTTGACTACCAGGAGTTACTTAAAATATAATAGTCAGCTTGGACAAGCACAAAGGTTTCAGTGACAATATAGAGCTAAGACAGAGTTAAACAAGTTTCATCTCCTATACAAGGCCATTACTTCAAGACTGAAAGAAGTGGCTGTTTCATGTACTATACAGAAACAAATATAGAGAAAGAAAGTCAAGTAAAATAAAAAAATAAATATACTGCTGATGAAAGAACAAGCTAAAACTACATGAAAAAATCTTTATGGTATGGACAAAAATAAATTAGTTCATAAAGGAGTTCAAAGTAATGGTCATAAAGTTGCTTGCTGAACTGGGAAGAAGAATGAATAAACCAGCGAGAACTTCAAAAAAGAAATGGAAAGTATAAGAATGTACAAAATATAAGTCACAGGCCTAAAGAAAATTACATCACAAGGCTTCAATACCAGACTAGATAAATCAGAAAAAAGGATCAGTGAACTCAATGATAGAATAGTGGAGCTGACCCAATCAGAGCCAAAAAAGGAAAAAAGAAGGAAAAACAGTGAAGATAACTTAATTAACTTGTGTGACAACATCAAATGAATTAACATCCTATTATAGGGCCTCCAGAAAGAGAACAGGGAGAGAAAAGGGCAAAAATCTTACTTGAGGAAATAGTAGGAGAAAACTTCCCTAATTGAAGAAAAGAAACACATCAGATCCAAGAAGCTCAGAAAGTTCTAAATTAAGGTAAACCCTCATAAAATCATAGCAAGATACATAGTTAAAGTGTTAAAGACAAGGAGAGAATATTAAAAGCAGCCAAAGGAAACCAACTTGCTACATACATGGAACTCCCATGAGCAGAACTTTTGCAGGCCAGAAGGGAGTGTGCAATATATTCAAATTGCTAAAGAAGGTATCTTCCAACTACTACTCTACATGGAAAAGTTATCAGTCAGAATTGAAGAAGAGATCATGGGTTTTCCAGACAAAATAAAGCTAAAGGAGTTCAAACCACCTTCCAAGAAATGTTAAAGGGATTTAATTAAGCTGAAAAGAAAGGATTCTAAGTAGTAATAAGAAAACATTTAATATATGAAAGAACAAATCTCACTGGAAGGTAAAAGAAAAGATAGTGGATTAAAAGGTAAAAGTAAAGATATATTAACCACCTATAATGGTAGTATGAAGGTTAAAAGACCAAAGTAGTAAAAATAACTATGGTTATAACAATTAAGAAATATACAAGATAAAGAGATCTAAAATGTGAACAACATAAGACATCATAGGAGGAGTAAAATGCTAAGCTTTAGAATAAGATCAAACTTAAGTTGCTGTAAACTGAAACCATTACAGTTATAAGCTATTATATGTAACTTTCATGATAACCACAAAGCAAAAAACCCAGTTAATAGACAAAAGATAAAAAGAATATACCATTAATGAAAGTCATCAAACCACAAAGGAAGAGCACAAGAGAAGAAAGAAGCAGAGAGGAGTTACAAAAACAGCTAGAAAACAATTAGCAAAATGGCAATATGTACATACCCATCAATAATTGCTTTAAATGTAAATGAAATAAATGTTCTAATCAAAAGACATACAATGGCTGAATGGATAAAAAACAAAACCCACCTATATGCTGCCTACAAAAGAATCACTTTTAATGGATACACAGACAGACTGAAAGAAAAGGGATGGAAAAAGATATTCCATGCAAACGGAGAACTGAAAAAAGCTAGAGTATGCATACTTGTAGCAGACAAAAAAAACTTTTAAAGAAAAAAATTGTAATAAGAGACAAAGATGGCCAAGCCTAGCACAAATAGTAGCCATCTCAGATTGCTTTACAACCCAGGCAGGGTGGCCCTAGGCAAAACAAAGATGGGGGCTGACCTAGGCCTGTACCACACAGGAAACTCCAGAGCTTGCACACCCAGCAGACAACTACAGTCCACATCAGAGCACCACCATCCTGCCCCTACAGAGCTGATCTTACATGGAGGGCAGAGGTTGCTGGGTTTTGGTCATAGACAGTCTTTGCAGCTGACTGGCCTGGGTAAATCCCTTCTACTGACCTGCCAACAGCAATCAAGGCTCAACTACAACAGGAGGGTGTATTCAGCCCAAACAGAGGGTACATCATGAGTACAAAGTATGGGTGATAGGGGAGCCTATGCCATTGGACCCTACAAGATACTTACTACATTAAGCCGCAAGACACGGTTTTGCACATAGCAGCTCTATCTAAGCAACAGAAACAAACACAGGGAGGCTGCATCTATGAGATGCAGAGTTCAAAACACTGTTTATAAGTATGATCAAGGAACGTAGTGAGAACCTCAGCAGCATAAAAAAGAGCCAGTCAGAAATGAAGGGTATACTAATTGAAATAAGGAACAATTTACCAGGAAACAACAGTATAGTGGATGAAGCCAAGAATCAAATAAATATGGAAGCAAAAATGGAAATTGGAAATCTATATGACAAAATTGTGAAAGAAAACTTCCCTAATTTGGAGAAGGAAATAGATATGCAAGTCTAGGAAGCATAGAGAGTCCCAATTATGATGGATGCAAAAAGACCCACTCCAAGACACATCATTAGTAAAAAACCAAGGTTAAAAATAGAGACTCTTAAAAGTAAGAGAAAAGAAGTTAGTTACCAGAAGGTTGCCAGATGGGAGGGGGGAGGAGGAGAATAGGTGAAGAGGTGAGGGGATTACGAAGTACACATAAGTGGTACAGAACAACCATGAGATGTAAAGTACAGTATAGGAAATTGAGTAGCCGAAGAACTTATATGCATGACCCATGGACATGAACAACAGAATGGGGATTGCCTGAGACAGGGTAGGGGACACTTGGGGAGGGGAGGCAAAGGGAGAAAAATCTAAACAACTGTAATAGCATAATCAATGAAATATAATTTTTAAAAAAGAAACAAACATGGGCATTACACAGTGATAAAGTGGTTCATAACAGCATATAAAATCTGTAAATTTATGTACCCTATATGGGGAGCACCTAAATATATAAAGCAAATATTAATAGACCCAAAGAGAGAAATAGCAATGCAATAGCAGGAAACTTTAATATCCCGCTTACATCAATGGAGAGATCATTCAGACCAAAAAAAAAAAAAAAAAAAAATCAACAAGGAAATATCGGCTTTAAGTGGCACTTTAGACTAGCAGGCCTTAACAGATACACACAAAACATCCCATCCAAAAGCAACAGAATACACATTCTTCTCAATGAACATGGAATATTTTCCAGGCTACTAAACAAGTCTTAATAAATTTAAGAGGATTAAAATAATATCAAGCATCTTTTCCAAGTACAATAATATGAAACTGGAAATTAATTATACAAAGAAAAATGGAAACTTCACAAGTGTGTGGAGGTTAAACAACATGCTACTGAACAACAAATAGGTCAAAAAGAAAACAAGAAAATCAGAAAATACCGACACAAATGAAAATGGAAATAAATACAACATAACAAAATTTGCAGGACACAGCAAAAGCAATTTTAAGAGAGAAGTTCATAGCAATAAATATCTATCTCAGAAACACAAAAAGTGTTAACTTTCTACCTCCAGAATCAGAAAAAGGACAAAGCCCAAAGTGAATAGAAAGAAGTAAAAAACAAAGTTTAGAGAAGAAATAAATGAAACCAAAACCAAAAAGATGATAGAAAAGACCAATAAAATTCAGAAGTGGTTCTCTTAAAAGATAAGCTAAGTTGACAAACCAAGAAATAAAAATAAACTTACCAAGAAAAACAGACAGGACTCAATAAGAAAATGGAAAGAGTTCTTAAAACTGATACCACAGAAATACAAAGGATCATATGGGACTACTATGAACAATTACACAACAAAAAAAGGGGCAACCAAGAAGAAATGGATAAATTCCTAGAAACATACAACCTATTAAGACTGAGTAATAAAGAAATAGAGAAGCTGAATGACTGATCACTGCTTTTTTTAATCTCACCCAAGGAAATTTTTTCATTGCTTTCAGAGAGAGTAGTGGGGGAAAGGGTGACAGGGGTAGAGAGAGGAAGAGGGGAAGAGACGAGGGGGGAAGAGAGAGGGAGGGAGGGAGGCGGAGAGAGGCAGAGAGAGAAAGAAACAGTGAGGAAAGAGAGAAACACTGACTGATTGCCTTTCATTTGAGCTCTGACTGGGGATCAAACCCACAACCTAGGTGTGTGCTCTGTCTTGGAATGAACCTACAACCTTTCAGTGTATGGGACAATGCTCCAACCAACTGAGCCACACCTGCCAGGACATCAGGGTTCTTTTTTGTTTTGGTTTTGTTTTTTGTAGCAAGAGAGGAAGCCAGAGAGAGAAACAATGATGTGAGAAAGAAGCATCAATTGGTTGCCTCCCACATAGGCTGGGACCATGGATCAGTGCCCCGACTGGGGGTTGCAAGCTCCCAGACCCAGGATCAACCTGCAACTTGGGTAGGTGACCTGACTTAGAATCAAACCAACAGCTTTTCAGTTACTGGACAACACTCCAACCAACCGAGTCACACCAGCCAAGGCCAGGGCATTAGTTTTGAATCAATAGTTACAAACCTCCCAATTGCCCTGACCAGTGGGGCTCAGCTGGACATCAACCTACAAAGAGAAGGGTTACCAGTTAGATTCCTGGTCATGGGCACATGCCTAGGTTGTGGGTTCAGTCCCCAGTCAGGGAGCGTATGGGAAGCAACCAATCTATGCTTCTTTCTCACATCAATATTTCTCTCCTCCTCTTTCTCTCTCCCTTCCCCACTCACTAAAAATAAATAAAATCTTAGAAAAGAAAACTCCCAACAAACAGAAATTCAAGAGCAGAGAGATTCACTGATGAATTCCACCAAGCATTTGAAGAATTAATACCAATCTTCTCAGACTCTCAAAAACCGACGGAAAGGGAACTCTTCCAAATTAATATTATGAGGTCAACATTGCCCTGATACCAAAATCAGACAAGAACACAAGAAAAGAAATTTACAGGCTGTGATCCCCCTTAATGAACACAGATGCATACAACATTACTTCTATGATTTTTTTTAATTCTAGGATTTTCAGAGATCTGTACACTAGAACAAGCAAGGTTTTACCAAAGAAGCAAACAGAATTTATTAAATCCTAAATGGATCTGAATGTTGTAGAAATGTTTAGGGAAACTAATTTTGCACTTTACAGGTAAAATGTCAAGTTTGGTCACAGTTCCAACAAACATTTTGTTACTACTTAGTTTAATGTAATTACGCTGTATATACAGATTATTTACATACCAGCCACTGTTGTCCATAAACAAATACATGATTTTTGGCAATGTCAACTCTATCCCACGCCAATGTAAGGATGAGCTGGTCAAATGCAGATGCATTCGTACCTAGTCAAATAAACAGTTCACAGGTTCAATTAATTTATCTCTATTAAAATATGAACACTCACAAATTCTCCCCACTCCTTTTTAACTAACTTACAAGCTGTCACTGTTCAGAGATAGCCTGTCTCAGGGAGATAAGTTTACCCCAAGGGTTGAGGACTTTCATTTCCCAACTCTATATAGAAAAGACACAGCCTTATTCACTACAAGTAATTCATAATGTAGAACAAAAAGAAGAAAACAAGATGACTTGTTTCTATCATAGAGAGACTACTGACATGAAAAATATCCTTACAGGTGCTTTTCTGTGCATATATAGTAGGTTGACCAAAAAGTTCATTTAGTTTTTTTTGTACAGTGGCTCTAACAGTACTTAGTTGTTTTCAGTCAAAACAATTTTGTTAGGTTGCATTGTGACAGCTGTCAGATCAGTAGGCACTTAAAAAAAACTGATCAAAATTGGTAAATTTTTTGCAAATTTTGGAAAAATTGGAAAAATACATAATATTTTTTGGTCTATTATGCCTTACTATTTCAAAAAAAGTAAAAATGCAACTAAAACACACAAAAAAAGATTTGTGCAGTGAACAGATCAAGTTATTGGTAAAAATGAAAAATGTTATCTTTTATTTTATGGAAAAAACTAAAAGGACTTTTTTGCCAACCTGATAAATTCATATAAATACTTTTAATTATTTATACAAAAGTGGATCATAACCATATAAACTATTCAGCAGCCTACTTTATGTATCTTAATTTCATACCTTCATTTTCTATGACTTGTGAACATCTGAGTTATTTTGAAATTTTTGGTGAATATATTTTTGGGCACATGTTTGATTATTTATACAGTATGATTTTGTAGAAGCCAAATTGGTAGGTTGAAGGACATTTTAAAGCTTTTGATACACTGCCAAAATATATTCCAGAAAGGTTGTAACACCTATCAGAGGTATAAGAATACCCAGTAAAGGGATAAAATGCTTCTTTTTTCTTTAACTTTATTTTTATTGTTGACACTATTACAGATGTCCCCACTTGCTCCTCCTTTGCCTACCTCCACGTAACCCCACTCCACTGCCCTCTGGCCATCACCCCACGGTTGTCTGTGTCTTTGGGTTATGAATACACATCTATGGCTAATACCTTGTCTTCTTTCACCCCACATTCCCTCCTCCCTCCTCCCTGAGAGCTGTTCCACGTACCCTTGCCTGTTTCTGTTTTGTCAGTTTTTGTTCACTTGATTCCACATATAAATGATATCCTATAGTATTTGTCTTTTCTCTGACTGGGTTACTTCACTTATAACGCTGATCATCTTTCCACATTTCCCCCATGCATTTGTAATATTCTGCTCCTATCTTTTACATAAATTCTGGCCCACTTTCCCATGAAGTAATCATTCTTTTATTATTATTAATTTGTAACAGTTTACTGTGATCCCTCCATATTCCTGGTTCCTTAATTTCCTCATCTATGAAATGAGGAAAATAATAGGAAATCTTTCACTTTAGGCTATTGTAAAGATAAAGTGAGATAAATATTCTCAACCACTAAAGCACACTGGCTAGCACACAGAAAGTACATGGAAAATATATTAGAGCTCTCTTTTTACTTTTACGCAATCCCATTTATTGATCTTTCTGTGAATGGTTTCTGGGTTTCCTATTACTATGGTCTCTTACCCTCAATATGATGTATATGTTTTATTTTAGTATTTCTTAAATGTTTGATGTATTGGCAATTTATTGTGGCCTAATATTTGGGAAACTCTTGTGAATGACAATAAAACAACAGTGCTCTCTAGCTCTGCTCCTGCCAACTCACTGCACACTTGAACTTTCAGGCACCCAGATGGGACACCACTTTAGTTTCTGATTTTTGAAAATATTTTTCACTGTAACACTGTTTATTTTATCACTTAGGTATTTTTGGCAAGATACTGACAGGAAAGCAGTTCAATGTGTATAAGCATTAACTCTTTAGTCCTGAAAGTATCTTTGGTTTCCTTTCCAAATTTTTCTTCAGAATGAAAATAGCATGTTCAAGAACACTATCTTAAATTTCTATCAACTAATATACATTATACCTTTATTTTTAGCCAATTAAAAATGAGACATTCTTAAAAAAAATGAGACATTCTTAACAGAAAAATTAAATGGGTCTGGTGGCATAAATACTGCTATAACTTTAAAATAATTCTACAAGATAAAAATAAAAGCTAACTAATAGTCAAGTGAAGCTAACTAATTGTCAAAGAAAGCTAATATGTGCCTTTCACAAAAAGAAATTACTGAAAAATTCAGTTCCCAAACACTTTGCTAAAATAAAAAGTCCAATCTTATAGAAATAGGATATAAATGAAAGACCTTACAAATAAAAACCAATAATTAAATCTTACCTTTAAGCAGTGCAGTAAGTATCGCTACATCTATATCTTGATGTTCATCTGATCCAATGTGGAAAACAGTGATCTATGTAAAGATTAATTCATATTATTATGTCTACATTTTAAATTTCTTTAAAGATTTTATTTATTTATTTTTAGAGAAAGGGGAAGGGAGGCAGAAAGAGGAGGAGAAAAACACTTATCAGTTGCCTCTTGCACATCCCCAAACAGGACCTGGCCCACAACCTGGGCATGTGCCTTGACTAGAATTCAACTGGCGACTTTTCATTTTGTGACATGACGCCCAACCAACTGAGCCACACCTGTCAGGCCTGTCTTTACCTTTTAAAAGCTAAGGCATAAGACACAAAACAAAAAGTGATTTCAAACTACATGGGAAATAAAATGGGAGTGGGGAGCGGTGTTTTTTGGATAGAAATAAGGAACCAAAAACATGAAATTAAAACTTTGTACCATTTACTAAATAAAATGGCAAGTACAATAAAAATGTTTGGTTTCATATTACATTCATTTTTTAACCTATCTTATGTCTTCACTAGAATAAGCAACTTAGGGACTGGGAAACTTATCTGAGAAAATTCTGCTGTTCCTTCTACAAAGTGAACACTTAATTCAAATAATTGTGCGTCTTTGGTGAGCAATATTTTTTAACTGAAAATTTATTGAAATTACTTGAAATGTAACACCATTTCAGAGGTTTTTATGTAATAACCTTTATAAAGTAAAAGACTATTTTAATAACCCCAATACAAATTTTTCAACTAATGTCATTTCCAAGTGTACAGAAATAAAATATATAAAACAGCAAATCATCCACTACTTCTAGAGTTGATAAAAGATTTTCTCTGCAAACTTAAGCCCATTTTTTAGATGACTAAAATTCAGCAGCACTAATTTTTAATTTGAGCACTCAGAGTAAAACAGTTTGCTTTTTGGTTTCTAAATATACTTTAGAGAAGCCATTAATAATGTTTTAGCAGACTTCCTTATCCCGAGACGTAATCTATTGAGGTCTGGTTGTGAAACTTTTCCTAAAACTTAAGTGCAAATATATGTCTCGATACCATAAAGAAACTATTATCCTTCTTCGATATCTTTCAACTTAAACAAAACAATAAATGACATCTTTACATGGTTAAAAATGATTTTAAAATCTTAAAATCCAAAATAAAAACAGAAGTTTTCATCAATTTAGAATGTCCGCTGAATTAAAAGGCTTACTCTGCTAAAATCTACTTACAAGCTCCTTTCTTTTCATGCACTCCATCAATGTTTGAAATAAATGAACTGCTTCACTCTGGCCAAAGTTAAATGTTTTTTTGATAGTTGAAATAATATCAGGTTCCGCTGCATCAGGAAGATTCCTAGAATAAGAGGAAACAGAACTTAATTCACTGATTTCAATTTTCATTATATGTAGATCTAATATGAAGTACAGGTGGATTGACATAGTAAGACCTTTAAAGCTATTGTATTAATATTAAACACTTGACCTGCATTGAAAATTTTCTCCTTCATGAGGCTCTCACTGTAAGCCATAAAGGGGGAGAATGAAATGGAGTTATTTTTCTCTTTGAATTATTCTGAAATTTTTCTCCAAGGCAGGTGTTTCAATATCAGTCAGTACTCATATTTTATAAGATATTATATAAAGATAATTTTAAGATGTTATGGTTTATAAAGCAGTATTTCACCAAGATGTCTTAAACATGAGAACATGCACATTTTTATTTCTTTTTCTCAATAGGTATTATATTTATATGGCTCAAAAATCATACAAAATACTCTAAAATATAAAAATGGCCCTGGCTGGTGTGGCT
Organism: Phyllostomus discolor; assembly: GCF_004126475.2. Classification (NCBI taxonomy): domain Eukaryota; kingdom Metazoa; phylum Chordata; class Mammalia; order Chiroptera; family Phyllostomidae; genus Phyllostomus; species Phyllostomus discolor. Next base: position 162,448,885 of record NC_040903.2, read on the forward strand.
AGATTGAGTGCCAGGCTGTGAACTAAAAGGTAGCTGGTTCGATTCCCAGTCAGGGCACATACCTGGGGGTTGCAGTCCAGGTCCCAAGTTGGGGGCATGTAAGAGACAACTGATCAATGTTATTGCTGGCACATCATACATGGATGTTTCTCTCCCTCTCTTTCTCCCTCCCTCCCCCTCTCTCTAAAAATAAATAAATAAAATCTTTTAAAAATTATTGTTCAATTACAGTTGTCCCCACTTCCCCCCCATTACTCTCCCATCCTACCCACCTAAATAAAATATATCTTTTAAAGATTCTATTTACTTATTTTTAGAGAGAGGAAAGGGGAAAAAGAGAGGGAAACATCAGTGTGTGGGTGCTTCTTGCACACCCTCTACTGGGAACCTGGCCCACAACCCAGGTATGGGCCCCAAATTGGGAATTGAACCAGTTCAATGTGGTTGCAGGCCAGCATTCAATCCACTAAGCCACACCAGCCAGGGCATAAAATCTTTAAAAAAGTGTGTGTGTGTGTGTGTGTGAGAAATTCATAATTAAAGTCACCTTCCCACTGACTTCCATCTGCCTAGTTTCATCTCAACCACTTTTCAAAGAACACTATTAGTTTGTATAACTTTCCAGGATTCCTTTCTATATATACAAATAATTATTCCCTTTTTTTTCTACATAAAAGGTAGCATAATATGCATGCTACTATGTATTTTCTTTCTTATGTATATATATTGGTAAACTTCTAAATTCTAGTACACAGATACCAACCTTACTCAGCTGCAAACTATTCCATTGTGCAGACCATAATTTATTTACCTAGTCCCTTTAATATACAGTCTACTTTGCTCCAATCTTTTACTATTATAAACATTGCCATAACAAGTAGCTTCACACATAACATTATTCATATGTATACAAGTACATCTGCAGACAGAATTCTCAGAAATGGAACTACTGGGTCAAAAGATAATGTGCTTCTGTATGTCTGACAGATCTTACAAAATTGTCCTTTAAGACGACTAATACATTTTACTATATTTTGCCATGTATAATGTGTATCCACATTTTTTAGCCCAAACCTTCAGGGGAAAAAAGCCTTTGTTTAACATTTTAAACTCAATTATTTATTTATTTATATTTATATACTTTTTTTTTTGTATTATAAAGGAATTTTGGAATTTATTTTTGAACATATGGTACAAGAAATTTTATGTAACAAATAATTACAAAATATAAGAAAAGATACAACATATTTTGGGTACTACCCATGTATAATGCACATCTTTATTTTTCCTTCAGAAACTTAGGCAAAAAATACACATTACACATGGCAAAATACTAACTCATTCCAATAATGTGTCAGACAAGCTATTTCCTGAAGCCTTAACAAGTTATACTGTATAAAAGTTCAAATTTTCATGTTCATAACATACTGAAATTAATCTAATATCCCAAAACACCACACGCCCTTTTACATAAAAGTTATTAAAAATCTGTTGTAATCAAACACTTACCCTCCTTCTTCTGTTTGTTTATGAATATATGCTAGTAAATCTGCAGCTCTGCCTGTCCCCTCACATACGACAACTGGGACGGGAGGACTTTCCTGAAGGTATTCTAAAACTGTGAGGATAACATTTGGCCCACCCTCAAATATAAGTGCCACCACAGGAACACCTTGACCAATTCCTAAAAAAAGTAAAAGTTTAATGAAGATATTAGGCAAAATTAGTGATTTAACATTATTTTTTACTCAATCAAAACAAAATAAAAAGCCAATATAATTTATCCCAAAACTGTGTTGACTTTATTTTCAACACTCAACATAATAGGCTACCATAAATAAATACTGAATATGTCACTTTTCCACTGACTCAAAGTATGTTCTAAATGACAAAAATAGGAAATCCAATGTATAATTAGGCATACATTAGAATTTATGTATTTATTGAAAAGTAAAATTACTTTGTATATTTCACTAATTAAACTCATAAGAAATGTATAACATTAATTTGTTTTAGAGTTTATTTCTTAATTACTGCATCACTGAATTTCTCATATATCTGTTTTTATTTATTATTAAGTTGTATCCTTCTGATTTTAAACATATTGAGACGTTAATATAGAAATTTATGACAGATTCAGGATTACATAAAAGGAAATGATTAATAAAATCCAAGACCTCTACAAGAGTAACAGAATACCAATTTTTGTTTTTAACAATAATCTGCAAAGCTGTTAGAGAATTCAAAAGTAGGTTACTGTAGGATTCTTACACATTCCTAACTTTTAAGAGATGCTATGGCTCCATCATAGTCTGAATGTACTGTCCTATAATTATGAATTTCTATTTCACTTTGCAAAGAGCTCATCTTCTCGATATCCTAGAATTACATTTCTTTTTTAAATAAAAATCTAAATGTTAAACCAAAAAGCTGACTCTGGTTGAAAAAGACCAGTATCAAGAATTCCAACTTTTAAGGTACAACTACCAAAGAGTGATTACCCACTCATGTTATAAACTTTACGCAAGGTGATTCTTACTTTGCAATAAAGCAGTTTTTCCTCTGTTATTCTTTTATCTTGAATTTCAAAGCCATACATTAGAATATATCACACATTAAGATTATTTATGAATTCCTTGGGCTGCAGTGGGATTACAATAGCATCAGAGCTTCCACCAAACTTTCATGGTTTTGGCCTCAATGTCTGAGTACCCTATTTGGCCTCAGACTTCTTTTCCTAGGTCACCTTATTTCATCTCAGTCATTCCTGGCTGTTTCATATGTTATCTTACTACAGAATATTGGGCTGGCCAAAATTTCATTGGGCTTCTTCTGTAGGTTGGCTCTAGTAGCACTTAGTTGTCTTTAACTTCATTCAGAACAATTCTGTTAGATTGTATTGTGATAGCTGTCACATCAGCATTCATTTTAAAAAAGACTTACCAAAACTGATAAATTTTGGTATAGCCATTTTAATACTGAAGATAGAAGAAGATACACAACAAATTCAGCCTATTATGTTTTATTTCAAGAAAGGTAAAAATGCAACTAAAATGCAAAAAAAAAGATTCATGCAGTGTACAGAGAAGGTGCTGTGACAGATCAAACTTGTTAAAAGTGGTCTGCGAAGTTTTGGGCTGGAGATTTCTCACTGGACAATGTTTCAAGGTCTGAGAGAGCAGTTGAAGATGAAGCAGTTGAAGATTTGAAGCAATCAAATCAAGACACTAGTTGAGAACAATTAACATTATACCACGTGGAAGATAGTCAACATACTCAAAATATCCAAATCAAAGTTACTGGTGAAAATGAAAAATGTGTCTTATTTCACAAAAAAACCATACAGTGTTTGGCCAACCCAATAAAATGAGCACTTCAAAGACCATTCTGTCTTTTAAGAATGTTGCTGGCTAGTAATAGAGCTCAGAAAATTTCAACAATATGAATTTATAAATTCCCTTACTAGCATGAATTCTTTGCTGATTAATAGTTTTTTCAAGTTCTCTTCTCAGTCTGACTTCTGCCCCATACTTTCCAACAGTGCCATCATCCACCAATATGAAATGGGAATGTAGATTATTCAGAACATTCAATTTGCTCAGAGGGTTCAATAAGGTTTGATAAGGGGCAACCACCTAAACAATATCAAATATAAGAGTTAGTGGGAAGGATTAAGTGTAATAAAATGTAAAATAAAAATGAACTTTAAAATAATCTGTAAAATAAAGTAAGAGGTAAAATTCCATTTACTTATGCCAACAAATAGAAAGGGTCAAAGGATATATCAAAACCACAAGCATTTAAGCAGCTGAAGATTAACCAGTAATTGGTTGAATGATACAATTATATTTTGACTTCCACTGCAGAAAATATACTATTTCATTATCACAGGCAAAGGAAGCAGCAGCAAATAAATAATGTGAAGAAACAATTAGGTTATTGGTGAATAAAGAGCAATACATAAAGGACACTAAGTAAAAGTAATCAAATGTCATATTGCTATTTTTCTAGCCATAAGCTGAATCTTTAAGAATAAAATTAGAAATTTAATTGCACTTAAAAGTAATCATTACTATTTAGTAATTCCTTTTTAATAGTCTCTGGATAAAGACAATCAATTCATGTCTTTAACCTATTAAAATGAACATTCCCATTTGATTAATACTCTTAGTGGCAATAAAATTAATTCTTACTGTCATGAAGTCATTAAAAATTTAAATTACAAAGACTGGCATGATACAGAAAAGATAAAATAATTAAACAAAAAGGCAGAGAATAAAATGTACTAATACCACAATGTCAATTATTTATATCTATGAATGTATTTTCAAAAGGATCAGAAGACCTCAGAAAAACATTTTAAAGGTAATTTGAGAAGTGTGCTATGTTCATAAATATTTTAAATTGACTCATAAGATCCTTGCTTTAAGTTTGTTTATACATAAGTTCAAATACAAGAAATTTTAAAATCATTCTTACATCTCTTCCAACAAGATCATTTCTGTTTTCAATCACTCCCCATGGAGCTATTCCAATAGTGCAAATCTTTCGAGATGATCTGGAAGCATGTTCTTTGAGGGCATCACCAACATGTTTGGCCACACCTATTCACACAAAATTTAATTCCTTTTATTTGAAAGTCTTCATTATGTTCAGAACAACTGTGTGCTCGATCTGTAACATTACAACTTGTGATGTTTTTCTTTACACATACAAGGTAAAAGGCAACAAGGCCAAAAGACAAACTTAGAAAGAGAACACAGGGACCAAAAAGAAAAAATAACCCACAATGTCAAATCACTACAACTGCATGAAACACATGTAAAACTAACTTTTACCATGTTGTGCTTAGTTCTCTCTTACAATCCTAATGTAAGTAAACTGTAGCTTTTCGTTATTGCTCTACATACCATCTTAAAAAATGACAAGTGTACCTCTGGATTAGAAACACACACACACACATCACATAACTATAAAAGCTGTCCAACTGAACCAAAAACTGAGAGAATAGTAGAAAAGACAATTCAAAAGAGCACATAACTCTTATCACTTGTTATGAACTGAAATTATATCCTCTCCAAAATTCCTATGTTGAAATCCTAACCCCAGTACCTGAGAATATAACTGTATTAGGAAATAGGTCCTTTGAAGAGGTGATCACATTAAAATGAGATGTTTAGGGTCAGCCCAAATCCAACCTGACTGCTGTGCTTATAGGAAGAAAAACTGACCACAAAAAGAGACACCAGGATGCGCATGCACAGAGGAAAGGCCACAAGACATAGTGAGATGACCATCTAAAAGCCAAGAAGACAAGCCTCAGAATCAACAAAATCTGCTAATGTCTTAATCTTGGACCTACAAAACTATCAGAAAATAAATTTCTTTTGTTCAAGCTACCCTAGTCTGGGGTATTTTGTAATGGCAGCCCTAGTAAATGAGTTCATTGCTCAATATGATTTTTAAAATGCATTATATATCATTCCTCACCTGAATATGGAAACGGCATCTTAAATAGTCTTCCAATTGCTACTGTGCCTGTTTATAATCTACTTTCCAAGCATTATCCGAGTTATCTTTGCTCTTATCAACTCTGCTTAGTAACATCCCTTCTCATTTAGAGAAAAAGCCAAAGTGCTTAAAATGGACTACAAGGCCTTATATAAAGATCTGCCCATTGCCCCTGCTATTCACCCCAAGCTAGCCACCATCACATACCCATAATTTTCTGACCTCATCTAGCAATTCTTACTCATTCCATTCTACCTACACTGGACCCTTGTTACTATTCTCTCCAACACAGTAGCTGATTCTTCTTAAAATGCTCTTTCCCCCGTTATTCCCATACTCCTTCCCTTACTCCTTCATTTCCTACCATTCTCTACTCAAGTATCACTTTATCAGTGAAACCCTCTCCACCTCCCCTACCATCTCTCCTCTATCTTTCATAGACATTTTTAATAAGTTCAACTTAAGTTTTATCTTTTTTTGATTATAGTTCACATTGAATATGTTATTTTGTATTAGTTCCAGATGTAGAACACACTGGTTAGTCAGTCATATATTTTATAAAGTGCTCCCCCTGAGATTTCCACTACCTACCTGGTACCATGCATAGTATTACAGCATTATTGACTATGCTGTACTTTACTTCCCCGTGACTATTTTGCAACTACCAATCTGTACTTCTCAGTCCCTTCACCTTTTTCACCCAGTCTCCCAGCCCCTCTCCCCTCTGGCAGCCATCAGGTCTGTTCTCTGTATCTATGAGTCTGTTTCCTGTTTTATTTGTTCATTTATATTGTCCTTTAGATTCCACATGTAAGTGAAATCATATGGTATTTGTCTTTCTCTGACTGACTTATTTCACTTAGCATAAAACATGCTGTTGCAAATGGTAAGATTCCATTCTTTTTTATGGCTGAGTAGTATTTCTTTGTATATATGTCTGCTTTATGCACTTGTCCACTGATGGGTACTTGGGTTGCTTGCATATCTTGGCTATGGAAAATAACACTGCAGTGAATGGAGGGGTGCACATATTCCTTTGCATCAGTGTTTTGGGTGTCTTTGGATATATATACCTAGAAGTGAAATTGCTGGGTCGTAAGGCAGTTGCATTTTTAACTTTTTGAGGGCCATCCACAAGTTTTCCATAGTGGCTGCACCTATCTGCCTTCCCACCAACAGAGCACTGGGGTTCAGTTTTCTCCACATCCTCGTCAGCTCTTGTTGTTTGTGGATTTACTGATGACAGCCAATCTAACAGGTGTGAGGTGGTATCTCATTGTGGTTTTATTTTGCATTTCTCTGATAATTACTGACATCGAGCATCTTTTCATATGTATTGGCCATCTGTATGTCCTCTTGAAGAAGTGTCTATTCAGGTCCTTTGCCCATGTTTAATTGGATTGTTTAATTTTGGGTGTTGAGTTGTCTGAGTTTTCTATAAATTTTGGGTATTAACCCCTTATCGGATATAACATTGCTGAGTATCTTCTCCTATTCAGTGTGTTGTCTTTTTGTTTTGTTGATGGCTTCCTTTGCAGTGCAAAAACATTTTAGTTTCTTGTAGCCCCATTTGTTTATTTTTTCTTTGTTTCCTTTGCCCAAGCAGATATATCAGAAAATAGTATTACTCAGAGAAACTAACATTTTATACATTATTTAGTTATCTGTTGTCTGCATCTCCCCTACCAGAATGTAAGCTTGACAAAGGCAGTATTTTGTTTTGTGGAATGATATATTTTTAGTAGCCAGAAGAATGCTAAATGAGGCTCACAATGAGGCTCACACAATAAGGCTCAAAAACCAGTTGCTGGTAATAAATTAGATATTTGCAAGCTAATTTAAGTATTAACTGTTTTACTTTGGGTATAAGGAGGCAATTAATTTGCCTCCTTATATATAACCTGTATATTGTATGTTATAAGGGAGACTCAGAATGAAAGATTATAGTACATTAAAAATTAATTTTGAAAGCTACTTCTTACTACTGCCTGGGTAATCGATTCCTTTCTTGTATCATTTTACCAGTGGCCAGAAAGTGACATGAATAATATTGTACTTTGCTCTATAGTAAGGATCAGCAAACTTTTTTGAAAAGGGCCAAATAGTGTTTTATGCTTTGCAGGACATACAGTCTGTCACTGTAGACTGTATCACCTCTGCTATTATAGCACAAAAGTAGCCATAGATAATACAAAATCAAATGAATATGGCTGTGTTCCAATAAACCTTTATTTACAAAAAAAGGAATAGATTGGATTTGGTCCAGAGACCATAGTTTGCCAACCCCTGCTCTCAAGTATATTATTTTTTAAAAGACTAAATGAAAACCAACTACTTTTATAGCTACCATTTATATCTAAGAGCTATAAATTATTTAACAGAAAAACTGAATATATTTATATTCAATGCTGACTGCTCAAATATCTGGTTCAAATATATAATTAATATTATGAAACATTTACAAACACAAAATAATTGGGATAATCATTATAGTACCTGTGTTTACTCCTCCAGTTAAAATCCAGGCTCCGGTTGTAACTGCAGCTTTAATAAGACCCTTTACAAGCAACTGCTTGATTCGTGGGTGAAGCTCAAATTTCTGCATGCCCCCATGTACAGAGATAACAAGTTTGGGTAATTCCATTTGCCATTCTTTAAGCAAAAGTTGCAGAATGACTTCAGTTTTGGTGTCATATGATAGTCTGACATACTAAAAAATATTTTTAAAAGGACAAAATAATTGAATTATGTACATAGGTTTCATAATACATCATATAACTTTAGCAAACTTTTATTTCAATCAAATTATTATAAAGTAGATTTCATAGGCTGCTTTTCATATATTTTCACTTCTAGGAATATGCAAGAGCAAATGATTTTAAAGTTAGAAAATCATTTTGTAAGAGCTAGAACTAGTGGCACTCTAATTTTTAAACTTCAAGATTAAGACGTAACTGTGTGACTCTTGCTGAATATATATAACTCAGTTACTATTCACCCAATTTACAAATTTTAATCACAGTATTTACTAGCTTGTTTAACTATGAGTATGCAGTGAATGAGAGGTATTAAGGCTAGCTACGATGATGGGAAAAAAAAAAGAACAAAGAAACAAATGGAAGTTTCTACAACTCTTGCTATTAAGAGAAGCATACACTGAATTATCTGTTTGCAAGTTTTGTCAATGATCTAGTCCAATTAGAGTAGAATTGTGACTATGCAATAAAAAACAAAAATATTTTTAATATAAATGATGGTTTCCCTCATTGGAATTAATTGTAGATTTGATCCACAAAGAACTGAAAATAATAGGTTAATTTTACTCAGTTATTTTAAGGTGTTCAGATGGATTCATCAGTTTAATTTTTGAAAAAATCATTCTATAGAAAAGAAACTATCACATCTATGGAATGACTTCCTCTAATTTAAAAGATTTTTTAAAAATTTTATTTCTGTTAAGTGCCATCACATATCTTACTTGCTATGACCACTCTAATTCATTCACTTTGTCTAACACACCTATATGATTTAGCTCATGTGAAATCTGAAATATTCAGATGTTGGAAGAAGCATTTTTAATCATCTCTAACAAAGGTTCTGTACAAAACAATATATTGCCCATTCCTTTGCAAAGATCAAACACCAATGAAAAGAAATATCCCAAATTATCAGAATCCTTCAACAGAGGCTCCAGAGTCCCAAGAATGCTCTGCAATAAGATTTGTCCTATACTCTTCCTATATTAGTTTAGTTTAATTCATTATTATACTAGGTTACATACAATAATGTTCAGAAAATAGTATAAATTTAAAACATGTTTTATGTATAACATACATATATCATGTTACATATAAATTTAAAACATGTATGTTTTAGATAACACACATACACATAGTCAGGAATCAACAAGGAATTCCACTTGCAGAAATGATGAACTACATTGCTACATTGCTTTGAACTATCTCTACCCTCTACCCCTGGGCACTAGAGATACTAAAATATAAATAACATCCTTTTTGAGGTATCAGAGAGCTATCAAGGCAGTGAAAGCTTGTGGAATAAGGAAGGATCCATGAGAATTTGAAAACTTAAAGATAGGAGCACTCTTTTCCCATCAAGACAAGGAGGCAGGCAGAACAACATAAAGAGTAAAATGCTGTTAAATCTAAATTTAAAACAATATGTCTTGGGGGTTAAAAATACACAAAGAAATAAAATTCATGCCAACAAAAGCATGTAAGCCATAAGGGAAATAAATGCAGTTACAAGTACTCTAAAGGTTCTTGCACTGCCAGCAAGTAGTAAAAGTACTAGCTTATAATAGCAAGTTAAAATATACAAAATAGAAAAATAATACATAAATAGCATGCTAATGAGGAAGGAGAAAAATAATAAAAAATACCTAATCCAAAAGACACAAAAAAGGAAACAAAAAGTGATATAGTACACAATATTTTTTAAAAATTTGAAAAGAAAGCCCTTAAATATAAGGAAAGGTTAAAAGTAAAAGAAATGAAAAAATTAGGTATACTTACAGATTACTGAAAAAGCAAACAAAAATGACAAGTGATAGAAGACATTTTATAATGATAAAAGTTTCAAGTCACCAATATATAACAATTCTATATTTGTATTCACCTATATAAAGAACTAAAAATGCATAAAGGAATGACCGAGACTGATTTTCTGACATAGCATTATATAAACTGTCAGATAATAAGGGTGTATTATTTAGATAATAAGATGAAGTAAAAAATCAAATATGTGACATACCTTAGCTCTGTAGGAATGAGAACCCCCTTGAAAATTTATGACTCCATAAGCATCCGTTGGGCTCTGTTCCGTATGCTTTTCCACAGACCACTCCTCTAATGCCTGATTAAAATGCTCACCCAATTTCACATCCGAGTATTTCATGGCAAGACTTGCAGTAAAACAAGCATGTTGCTTGACCAAGCGACCACAAAAACACCTAATAAAAAAACAATAAAATTTTAAGAAGACTTTCAAAAAATTAGTCATTAAAACACTAAATTAAAATGAATGAACCAATCAATCGTATAAAAAAATCTGACCTGCTGATTTTAGGCTAGCTAAATTAATACCTTCATTACAGCACTGAAATAGTATAAATACATTAGTATATGATGGTGTAGCATTCTAAATATAGTGAGCATCTATGAAATGTAGTACAGCCATATAATAGGCTACTATAAGAAATGAACCACTAATAGGCACAATAATAAGGATAAATCTCAACTTCATCATGCTGAATGAAAAGCTAGATGCCACCAAAAAGCACATATTTATATGATTCCATGTATACAGGATTCGAGAAAATGCAAATTAACCTATATACTGACTATAATGGTGGTCTCGGGCCAGGGCAAAGGGTTTTCATTCTATCTGTAAGCACTAACTGTACCACTATTTAGGAAGTAGGAACCCACTGGGCAATCTCATTGTTTTGATAAAAAAGAAATCAATTCAACTATGTAGAAGCCAAGGGAGCTAGAGTTTGAGGGGCAGAAAACAAAATGAAGAGAGATCTAAACAGAAAGAGCTTCAGATATATGCAGAGTATCTCCTTAAGCATCAGCAAGAATAAACTACCCAAGGCTAGACAGCAATTAAGAATTGCTAGACAGCAGTAGGCCAAATAATTCCTAAAGTTCATCAAAGGCATCAAAGGTTTGTGTTCCTGCCGGCCAGAATGAAGAGATCTCCTAAGACAGAAGGCCTCTAATAGGGTCCTAAGAAAAGTAATGCCTAATCAGAAAGGCTAAATAAGACCTAGACTGCATGTGCCCTGACAAAGATTAAGAGCAAGACATGACAGGAACCAACTAATCCAAAGTAACTTAATTGAATGCTAAAGTAAGTCCAAAACTCCCTAATGAAATACAACAAAATCCAGCACCCAAACATAAAATTCACAGTTTACAACAGCCATCAGAAATTACTGGACATGTGTAAAAGCAGAAGAATACAAGAAAATACCACAAATGAAGACCTAGAAATTGTATAGAGATACAATTAGAAGAAAACACTAAAACAACTATTATGAATAAATTCAAACTATTAAGAATATGTTTGGGAAGGTAGAGGAAAACATGAACAAAATGAGGGAGGAACTAGAAAAGTTTATTTTTATTTTTATTTTTTAAAAGTCCAACCAGGACATCTAAAAATAATACAATAGCTGAAATGAAAATGTCATAGGGTGGGATGTATAACATATTAAACACCACAAACAAATAAACAAACAAACAAAAAACCCAGTAAACTTGAGGACACAGCCATAGAATCTATCCAAATTGAAACACTGAAGAGAAAATACTAGGGGAACAAAAGGAATAAGAACATTAGTGACCTGTGGAATCATTTCAAGTAGTTCAATATACACATAATTCAAGTCCCAGAAAGGAGGGAGTAGAAATAAACATTTGAAAACTATTTGACTAACAAATCTGAGCAGTCCAATAAGAAATAAGCAAAATGAGTTTGAGGAAATCACACTAGTGCACTGCTAAAAGTCAGTGATAAAGAGAAAGTCTTAAAAGCAGCCAAAGTACAATTGTCACATCATGTACAGAAAAAGTATGTATGACAGCAGATACCTCATCAAAAAATGTGAAAGTCAAAAGGCCACTGTTACATATTTTAAGTACTAAAAGGAGAAAAACTATCAAATTAGAATCTTATAAAACTTGAACAAAACTATGAGCCAATCTAGTGATTTAATAGAAGTTTGTGGAACACTCTATATGACAACAAAATAAAATCTCTACTCGAGTGCACAGGAAGTATTCACCAAGATTGGCCATATTCTGAGTCTCAAGAAACTAAAAAAGATGGAAATCATACAAAATATGTTCTTAGACATACTTTGTCTACAATGAACTTGAACAATAAAACAATGCAATTAAACTAGAAACCAATAAAAAACATATTTAGAAAATCCTAAGTATTTAAAAATTAAATGACACACTTTTTAATTAACTCATGGATAAAAGAAAGTAACAAAGGAAACTAGAAATTTATAACAAAATGACAATAAGCTAATATCAAAATACACGCGAGATGCAGAGTATTTAGGGGATAAATGGTAATAAAAATACAATAAAAATTAAAATAAAAATGCAACATGCAATCGTACAGTGTTTTAGAGTAAAAATTTCAGTGTGCAGTTACATATATTTTACAATATAAAAAATACTCTACAAAATAAAAATGTATAGTATATAGTTTAAATTAGAAAAGACCTACAGGCAATACTAAAGTTCTACCTAAAAACTAAAAAAAGCAAATGAAACACAAAGTAAGCCCACAGAATCAAAAGAGAACACAATGAAACAGAAAAGAGAACAATGAAGAAAATCAATTTTTAAAAGAGCTTGCTCATTGAAAAGACCAACATAATTCAACACCCACTGATCACTGATTTTCAGCAAAGGTGAAAAGGAGGGAACTTCCTCAATACAGATATCACCATACTTATTAAATCTTAGCCATGAATACCAATATACTCTGAGTCTTTTGAGTTCCTCTAGCTAATTACCAAACCTAGGGGTTGTCTTGGAGACTCCTGACAAAAATGGACATAACAGATGAGATAACTGCTTTCTAGCACTGAAGAAGAGGAAGCATGGGATTTGATCCTTGAAATTAGGAAAATATGAGATGATTCTCCACGGTTGTACCAACCTGGGGCAATTTTCAACCATTATGCATAGAGGTGATGCCCAGGAAGGAAATGGCACTGTCACTGAGCTAAGCAAGGAGGCAGGAATAGAATTCTGAGCTGGTGAAACAGCTGAATTCCTAATAGTGGACCAGGGAAGAGGGCTGGCTACACAGAGAGACACACAAATTTGCATGAGAATTCACCATGGGTTCTTAGCCACGAAGTAAGCTGTATCTATGTTAGGCAAGGCTCTGTGACACTTAGCAGAAATCACCTTCTGTGTCTGAGAATAGAGTTATAAAAAGCTAGGAGAAACTGCAGTTTTAGTTCAGAGTGAAAAGGTATTTACTGAGCATCCTGTGCACTCACCTAAGACTCTAAGAGCTATCTATACCTCAAGTGTAAGATCTATATCCTAGCACTAAGTTTATAATAAAAATAGAGATGCCCTAACAAATAAAAATCAAGCAAATGGGACCCCCCCAAAAAGTCAATAATTTAATCACATTAGAACAAAATTGAACACCCTTTAAAAGAAGATGACATAGTCCAGACCCCTAAGTGAATCACCCACAATATTCAAGACACACAATAAAACATTAGTAGACAGATGGGGAAAAGAAAATGTGGCTCATAACAGGATCCAACATGGTAAAATTACACTCACCTCCCCCAGCACCAAAACAGAATTACAACTAAGTTATAGAACAGTCAACCTGAATAACCAATTGAAGACTAGCTGAACACAAGTCTTATAACCAAGGATGTACAGAAGGTCCACATCAAGACTGGAAGGAAGGGCAAAGACATGAAAGGGCTGACCCCAAACCCACACACAGAGGTTAGGTTGAGAATCAGAAGGGATATCTCAAGTTCAAAGAGATACCACAAGAGTAAGGGGTCTCAACCCCATGCTGGCAGCCCAGAGGAGCAGCAGTGCTTGGAAGAGGTACCTGCATAACATCTATGAAAAGCAGCCAGGATGTGTCCCCAGGGAGAGACCCAGGAGTTTGCTATAAACCCAGGTGTCCTGTTAAAGGGCCAGTGCACAAAATCTCATTTGTTGCCACACTCACCCTGGGCTCTGGTGGAAGGAAGTGGGCTCAAAGTGAACTGGAGTCATACAGGAAGAGAACGAGTTGTGCTGCTTTGGGAGCATGCTGAAGGGACAGCTGCTAAGGTCCTTGTGCTGAGTCCCTCTCCCACACTACCCAAAGATGCCTCCATTCCTGAGCTGAGCACTTCCCTCCACGCGGCATCAGCCTTGGGGAATGTACTAGCCCACCCTCCCAACTCCTTGTGGTGGTGCCATGCAAAGCTCACGCCCTGTAGAGGAGCCTGTTGGCCACAAACAACCTCAGCTTGTGGTACTGTGGTGCACACTTTCTTGGAGGACCCTTGAGGAGGTCCAGGTAGACATGGGGGTGGCAGAGATACAGAGAGAGACTGAGTTATGTAGCTCTAGGGCAAGGGCCAATTTTCCCTCACAAGTCCAACTGATACCACCATTCCTGTGCAGACACTTCCCTCCACATGGCCAAATATTAGTCTGGTTAGCCTGATGAACTCTACTGCTCTCACTCTGACAACTCCCTGAGATGCCACCACAAAGGTCTACATGCCCCAAGCGGGTGGCAGCTGTCTTTGGTGTACACTGTGACTTTTAAGGGTACTAAACAGTAATGGAAAATAAGAAGGTAGACAGGAGGGAGGGAGGGAAGGAGAGAGGGAGAGACAGAGGGAGAGACTGAGGGAGAGATGGAGGGAGGGAGGAAATTAAATACAGACTTGCTTAGTGACCTCAGATCCAGTATGGCACTGAGCTTAAGTCTGTATCAACCTGATGAACACATTTGCCCCTACCTAGGGACTGAGAACCTACCTCACAAAATTTGCATACTGCCAGAGGCTCTTTCAGTGACTGGGTGTCCTGGACCTTTTGCTGATCTATCTGCTGAGTCAGGGCTGGTGAAATACAGCTGGTCAATGGGCCTTAATAGGGAGCTTGGGCCCTCCCACCTACACTGGGATCAGCATAAGTACCCCAAAACTGTTGACTGCTTTGCGGCTCAAAACCAGTAGCCCAGGGCTGGCAACAGGCAGCATCCAAAATTGACATGCACCAGAAACCCTTCTAAGAGGTCCCAGAACCAATAAACATAGTGTCAAACTTCAGACCATATCAGAACATGATCCAGTTAGCTCCGTAAGAGGCACAACCTGCACCTACCCCCCACCCCAAAAAAAACCAAAATAAAAAAACAAAAACCCTGGTCAGGCACCAGACCCTGCTGGGACAAATGCCACTTCATGGGGTCAGGTCCTGCATAGCAGCATGTACACTGTGTTTGGTGTCAATCCTCATAGTCAGCTAGATTGAGAGTTAACCCCACTGACAGACACAACAACAGCAACCAACACTCAGTAATCATCAGAGAAATGCAAAATAAAACCACAATGAGATACCACCTCACACCTGTTAGATTGGCTGTCATCAATAAATCCACAAACAACAAGAGCTGACGAGGATGTGGAGAAAACTGAATCCCAGTGCTCTGTTGGTGGGAAGGCAGATAGGTGCAGCCACTATGGAAAACTTGTGGATGGCCCTCAAAAAGTTAAAAATGCAACTGCCTTACGACCCAGCAATTTCACTTCTAGGTATATATATCCAAAGACACCCAAAACACTGATGCAAAGGAATATGTGCACCCCTCCATTCACTGCAGTGTTATTTTCCATAGCCAAGATATGCAAGCAACCCAAGTACCCATCAGTGGACAAGTGCATAAAGCAGACGTATATACAAAGAAATACTACTCAGCCATAAAAAAGAATGGAATCTTACCATTTGCAACAGCATGTTTTATGCTAAGTGAAATAAGTCAGTCAGAGAAAGACAAATACCATATGATTTCACTTACATGTGGAATCTAAAGGACAATATAAATGAACAAATAAAACAGGAAACAGACTCATAGATACAGAGAACAGACTGATGGCTGCCAGAGGGGAGAGGGGCTGGGAGACTGGGTGAAAAAGGTGAAGGGACTGAGAAGTACAGATTGGTAGTTGCAAAATAGTCACGGGGAAGTAAAGTACAGCATAGTCAATAATGCTGTAATACTATGCATGGTACCAGGTAGGTAGTGGAAATCTCAGGGGGAGCACTTTATAAAATATATGACTGACTAACCAGTGTGTTCTACATCTGGAACTAATACAAAATAACATATTGAATGTAAACTGTATTCAAAAAATAAAATTTAAGAAAAGTAAATGTGACTCATATTCAAGAAACAAAGGAGTCAAAAGAAACAGACCCTAAATGACACAGATGTTCAAATTAGTAAACAAAGATTTTAATCTGCATTAAAGGACTTCTAATGACATAGAAACTGCAGTAATAAAGAATCAAATGTAAATCTAGAATTAAAAAAATATAATTCACATGATGAAAAATTCAATGGATGGGCGAAACAACATACTGAAAACTGCAGAAATAAGGTTTAACAAACCTAAAGACAGAGCAATGTAAGTTTGATATATGAAAAAAATTGTAATAAAAAAAATCGTGTCTGTGACCTGTGAAAAACATCAAGCAATCTAACACAGGTATAACAGTAGTCTCTGAGAGAGAAAAGAGAATGAGGCAGAAATATTAAACAATGGCTGAAGACTTCCCACTTTGGTGGAAAACATGAACTTCCAAATATTTACACAAGCAGAGCAACTACAAAGAGAATCATTCTCGGGCACATTATAGACCTATTGCTGGAAACCAAAAATACAGAAAAAATTTCTTTACAGTAGCAAGGGGGGAAAAAAGACCCATTACATACAGAAGAGCAGCTACATTAAGGATAGCTGACTTCTCAGTACAAACAAGAGCCAGAATACAATATAGTGATATCTTTAACGTGCTAGAATGAAAAAACATCAATTCACAATTCTCCATCTAGTGAAAATATCTTTTAATTAAGAGTGTAAAATTAACATTTTCTGATAAACCAAGCTGAAAAAATTCATCTCCAGTATATCTGCATTATACCAAAGGCTAAAGGAAGTTCTTCAGCTTGAATACAAAGACACCAAATGGAATTTCCCTTCTAGGGGAAGAAAGGAGGTAGATCAGAGATAGTAAAATTTAGTACATCTAAAATGAACTCATTCCATACACTACTGTTCCCAGACTACCAACCTATTCATCTTCCTCTTACATTCTTTAATGAACAGTACTATTTACTTAGTTGCCCAAGTAAGAAATTTAGGTAGTCTCAAATCTTCCCTTTTCTCTATGCATCCACTTAATCCTGTTGAGTTTATCCTATTTAATCCCTTTAAATATGTCTAGTTCTCTTCATTGATCATCATAGCCACTATCTTAATTCAGGCTCTGAATGTTTGCCAGATTCACTCCAAAACTTTCCAAACTAATTTTTTCTCCCAATTCAATGTCTGAAAAATGACAACTGTGTTTACAGAGAGAGGGAGAGAGAATCTATTAAGCTTCTCACTTCCCTATACAATATCCTTTTAATATGAAATCAATGATATGTGGCATATGCACAGAGAGCTGAAATGATCTGGCCCCTACTCATTTTTCTAGACTCAGATCTCTCTAACATCCATCTGACATACTAAATTCTCAAGATCTGTGACAGAACCATAATCTCTTTTACCGTCAGGTATTCCCAGATGCTGTTCTCTCTGCCTAAACTCACTTTCCCTCAATCTTTACCCAACTAATTCACATTTAACTTTAGAACTCTCCTCAGGTAGCTTCACCTGAGTTTCAAGCAAACTTACCTGGTTCCTCATTTTCCAGGTCTGAGTAAAGTAAGCCTCAACTATAATAGCCTATGAATATTATCCCACTGTATTCTGATATCTCTTAACAGACTGGTTTTGTTTTTAAAATTTTGTGCAATAGAGTTAGATTATTAAACTTACCTGACAAGTTGCTGACAAATTTGACATCCTGGAAGGCATCTACAAACAAGGTAAATTTATTACTTAAAGGGTAAAATTATTAGTTTAAACTAAACTATAGAAAACCCATATACAAGTACAAAACAAGGAAAAATTATATAGTTTAAGTTTTCAGTACATGTCATATGTTTGTATGATTTACATTAAATACTTTTTTAACTCACATGGTTTCCATATTAAAATACAATTAAGTAAAACATAAAATCCAGAAACCATAAAAGAAAAAAAACTAATAGATTTAACAATGCAAAAATAAAACATTTCTACATGGCAAAATGTGCCACTAATCAAGTCTAAAAACAAGCTGAGAAAAAATATTTGCAAACAAAAGGTTACTTTCCCTAATATACATAGCTTCATCAAATCAATATAAAAAAGGATAATATATGAACATATAGTTCACAGTAATAATATATGTAAGAAAAGGCATTTAATATAAAACATTTTTAAAAACCTTTAAGACAGTATCTTGGTAAAAATATAGTCTATAGTAGTCTCATATCTGTTGATGGGAGTATAAATTGATATAATCTCTATAAAGGGCAATTTGGTAATATTCATCAAAATAAAAAGTGCAGACTCCTTCTCAAAATCTAATTCCAGTACTAAAAGTATAGGCTAAAGAAAATATCTGTCACATCTGTACAATGATTAAGGTACAAGGTTATTCACTATAGCATTATTTTGCCAAACAGCAAAAAACAAGAAAAAGAAAAAAATAAGACAGAATAGCTAAAATGTCCATCAGTAAGGACTACTACAAACTATGATAAAGCATATAATTTAAAAAGATGCAATGAGAACAAAATGGTCAGAGACATGGAACAGACTGATAGCTGTAGGAAGGGGAGGAGAGAAGGGAGAATGGGTGGAAGGAGAAGGGGTTAGTCAAGGAATATGTATGAATGACTCCTGGACAGGAAAACGGAGAGAGGACTGACTGTGGAACAGAGGGATGGGCTGGGTGGAGGGGACAAAAGGGAAAAAAAAATTGGGACAACTGTAATAGAATAAACAATAAAAAAATAAAGTAGAAAAAAAAAGAACAAGGTATCTTGGAATTATCGCCAAGTATAACAAACACAATGGACTGAACAGTATGTATTTAAAAGTGGAGAGGGAGGAGTAGACAGATATCCATTTGGACATGCAAAGACTACTGTATTTTACCATGTATAATGCATGCTTTTTTTTGCCCTTATCTTTGAGGGAAAAATAAGGACGTGCACTATACATAGGTATAATGATTACATACCATGGGTATAATAACCCTGTGTATAATGTACACAAAACCGTGGGTGTGCATTATACACAGGAGTACATTATACACAGTAAAATACTATGTATCTATTTCTGGAAGGTATTCCAAGAAATAGGCAATATTATTCCTTAAGGAAGGGGAATTTAAATGAGACTTTCACTTATAAGTTTTGGTACCTTATAAATCCACTTGTTAACCTAGTCATATAAAGTTAATTTTAAAATTCAATTTAGTGTAGAAAGAAATGACCAGGTAACTGTGTTTATAAATTATGTCTCATATGAACAGCTACAGCAAAGGAAACTTAATTAATAACAGCTTGCTATTTCTTTAACACCTAATGAGTATTTTCATTATTTCAATTGCAAAATGAAATGAACAATTACAGGAAATAAATTCAGTTAATGATAATATAATCTATTTTTTAATAAAGCAAGATTATAACTTTCTCTCAATGAAAGAAGAGTACTTTATTTTAGAACTGGCATACTGAATGAAAAAGATCTAAAGTTTAATCCCACCTCTATGAATTATTAGCCATGTGACCCAGTAAATGCCATTTATACTCTCTGGTTAAAAAATGTGATGTTACATTGTAAGTAGAACAATTAAAACAGTAAGCAAAAAAACTAACAGTAACTACAAATAATTTCATTAATAACTGCCTTTTAATAAATAAATTAGCAATACAATTTACGTCTAAATTTCTTGGAAGGGACAGAAGAAACAAAGGTATGCTTACCTGTGAGGGTCTTTGGAACTTGGTATAATGTATACACATTCCCTCTTGGTCAAAGTGCTTTCTATCCAGGATTTCTGGGACTAAAACAAAAAGTTTTAGAAGATGGTTTATAAATTAACCCACTAATATTATAAGGAAATAATTACAAATACATAAAAATAGTTCTATACTAAACTGTTTTTCAATTTACTTAATATTTTATTACATATTATACATATTACATGGTTCCTGATGACAGTACACCTAAAATATGAGAATCATGTCATTTAAGTCTGGTGTGATTTAGGTTACTAAATCTACAATGCTATGCAGATACGGCTGCTTCAAATAAACAGAAAGGAAGGAAATCAAGTTTGAGATTCCCACTGTGGGCCAAAACCTCAAGAGGGGCTGATGTAATCACTTAAGAGCCAATTAAAAGTGATGTTGGGTTTAACTAAAACAATAAAACCTTGCAGTGGGCTCTCTCTGGAGCATGCCCACACCTTTCTTCCCTCTTAGGCATGTATCTCCTAAACTTAAGGGTACCCATGAGATTCGCAACCAGGAGAGCAAGGGGTAGCAGCAGCTCATCCTGGGCTTATCCCCTTAACATGTCTCCAAGGCCTTTTCTCTGACTTTTCAGTGAGCTAACAGCAGCCCTGCCTTAGCTCACTTCTTTCTGTAAAGTTCCTAGGGAGCCAAAGCAGAGCACCACCTAGGCTCTCTCCTGTTGCTTCTTCTACCCTAAGCCCTTCCTTTGTTTCACTGCCACCAGCTTTAATAAACATACTCTCAAAATCAAAAATATTTTTTTTAAAAAAACTTTGTTATATTCTATTTCTAAAATAACTACCTAAAGCATAAGGACATGAAATGATTAATGGCACTGGGATAGAAAAAGATATCAAGCAAATTCTAACGAAGAGAGAGAGAACAGAACAAATAGATGGTAAACATCAGTAGGGTTAGTGCAGGTTATCACATGATTACAGATGTTTGATTTACCAGATTGCTGTAACAATCTTATATATGAATAACCAAATAAGAGAGCCTCAAAAGATAAAAAGCAAGAAATTAATAAGGAGAATAAGGCAAACCTAGGATCAACATAGAAAAGAACTCATTTCCCTCAATTATTGTGAAACTAAAATTATTTCAAATTTAAAAGACTATAAAAATTGATTTTTTATAGCATTACTTGGGCTTCTGCCTGGATCCTTAGACTCTGCAACCTGCTATGTGTAACTGATTAAAAAGGGATAAGACATTATATACTAAGACAGGTGAAACTCCATAAATTGGGATAAAGATCTTGGGTTTCATCCTATACAGATATAGATGTAGATACAGTATTATATCTCACCATGACAGTACAAAAAGAAAGAGCCTTTATTCTAAAAGGAAAACTCTAAAAGAGATATTCTAGAAAGAACTAAGATGGTTGAAGTTTTGCAGACTCCTCTGAAATCCTTCAGGTACCGTAATGATAAACCTTAGTTTATCCCCCAAAATTCTCTAATTCTGGTTCCAAAATTCGACCTGTCATTCAAGAAATGTCCATTTCTTAGGTCAATGGTTCTTCTTGAAATAGACTCATTTCATATTTTACTGAGAAAACTGATGCAACAAGAAGAGATTGTCTACAAACTTCTATCACATCTATCTACCAATGAGTATCTATACCCACATACTCTGCTTCTTTCCTATGACTATTTTTGCTCCTATTCAAATCCAACCATTCCACTGTGCCCTAGATCTCCTACCCCACTAACTAAAAGACACTGCCCACCAATTCTTTTAATTTTTTTCCTTCTTTATTAACTCATTCCTATCAGCATGCAATATGCCATTATTCTCTGTATTTTAAAAAACAAAACACAAATCTTTGCTTGACTGCACTTCCCTCTCAAGCTAACATTACATGTTTCTGCCTCCACCTACAGCAAAAGATCACTGGAAAAACATTTCCCTCTTTTCTTCTCCCACACTTTCTAAAACCCACTCCAGTTCAGCTTTCAAGCCAATGACTTCCTTTAAATCCAAAAACTGATTTTTGGGACTCATCTTCATTAATATTATCAGCAGCATTTAACAAAGTTGATCATTCTCATCTTGCTGAAACATTTTCATCAGTTAGTTTGGTTATCTTCCCTTTGTTGGCCACTCCTTTTATCTCCTTGCTGATTCCTCCCCAATATTTGGATTTCTTTTTTCCACTTATATTCACTCTTTCAGTACTCACATCCAGTATATCCTTAATATATTGGATGACTTCCAATTTATATATTCATGCCAGATCCTTTCCTGAACTCCATGCTCATATTTCCAAATGCCTGATCAACAGCTTCATTTTGATGTCTAACAGGCATCTCAAACTTAACATGGCCAAACCTGAACTCATCTTTCACCCAAACTCTCATTTTTCACGCAGTCTTCCTCATCTCAGTGAATGGCAACTCTACTCTTCCAGTTTTATTCTGTTTTTTTTTTTTTAGGATTTTGTTTGTTTGTTTGTTTATTTGTTTTTAGAGAGAAGGGGAAAGAGGAAGAAAGAGGGAGAAAAACATCAGTTGCCTCTAGCATGCCCCAACTGGGGGACCTGGCCTGCAACCCAGGCATGTGTTGTGACTGGCAATCGAATCAGTAACCTTTTGGTTCACAAAACAGCCAACCCACTAAGCCACACCAGTCAGGGTCAGAGCTATTCTTTAAGGCAAAAATCTTAGTGACATCCTTCATTTCTTCTTATCAGAGGTGTGCCCAGAAGGAGTCCAGACACTGTTAATATGAGAATGGTTTGCACAACACTGATGTAACCTGGCAGTCAAGGAAAATGGACTGGCATGCGCATGCATGAACAATGACAACTTCACTGTACTAGTCAGTAGAGGCAGTAAACTGTTAAGTGAGCATGTGTACAGTGAGGCCATCACATTCAAAATGACTGAATGAGTAGAGCAAATAATTTGCAAAAAAATTTGTACTAAGCTTGAATAGTCCTCCGTGGAAACTATTCAGATGATTCAGAAGGCCACAGTTATGGGCAACTGGTGACTGGCAGCTTCATCATGACAACCCAGCCGCTCATGCATCATGTCTTGTGCAGTATTTTTTTGTGAAACATCAAATCACCCAGGTGACTCAGCCCTCCTACAGCCTCGGTTTGGCACCCTGAACCTTCTGGTTTTTCCCAAAACTAAAATCACCTTTGAAAGGCAAGAGATTTCAGATCAATGAGATTCAGGAAAATATGATGGAATAGCTGATGGCATGCAGGAAAATGTGTGAGGACTCAAGATGCCTACTCTGAAGGGGGCTGAGGCTTCACTGTCCTATGTACCATGTTTCTTATATCTTCTTCAATAAATGTCTTTATTTTTCCTATTACATGGCTGGACACCCTCTGTATGTGTAAGAGGGTGCAGCAGGGGGCTCCCCAAAGAAGGATTTATAATGGGGGCCAGAACACAGGGTGTCCAGGAAATATTAAAAACATGGGATGTCCTCACTCCCCCAGTCTGAAGTAGGGCATGGGACACATGGAGCAGGGCCATTGAAGAGTTTTTTTGCATAGCAACAGTTTTGCAAATAACCTCAGGCACGGTCATTTAACACATCTATATAAGTTTTAACTGGTTTCATGGATATGTTAAATAGCTGTGGCTGTGCTTTTAAGCCAGGGAGATGGGAGTGACTTCCTCCCAGAATGTAACCAGGAGGCAACTCCCCCTGGTTACAGCACCTGCATGACAGGCTGAAGATGACTGGATCCATGCCACAGGGCCACACCTGCCTAGACTTACTATGGCAGCCCCCCAAAGATGGAAAAATATGGGAATGCTGGCAGGTGTAGCCAATTGTGGGGGGAGTCGGAAATGGGGCTGCAGAGGAAGATTGGCACTGGGATTTAAACCCAGGTGTGGCAGCCATGACAAGAGGAACCATGTGGGTTTGGGTCCCCCTTTGCCATGCAGCTTAGGAAGCTGGAAAGCAAGATGTAGCAGCGATGCAGAGCTCTCGCTTAGCAGTTTGGAAGAATGCAGGAGAGACACTGAGGGAAGGAAGGGGGTGAAAGGACGCTTGCTGGTGGGCCATGAGAAGGTGCCATGTAGTTCTAGATTAAGAAGTAGAGATCCCAGTGACATAGCTGATGGTATTGGGAACCGAGAGTGGCCTGCCAGCCAAGCATGGATTACTGGGGAGAACCAGGGGCTACCTGAGCCACAGACTTCTATTTCTTTTCCTGAGATATGGCACCCCAGGCCAGGCAAAGGGGAGAAGGAAGAACTGTGTGTGTTTGTGGGTGTTTTAAGGGACTTTGGGATTTTAACAAAGACATTAAGTCATTACTCTTAAGTCTGTACAACTTTTGAATAAACAATTCCTTAACTTTTCACCAATCTCTGGCATTGAGAGCTATGGTTCCCTGGTGGTGAGCAAGGCAAACCTAGTACAGGGGGACCCCAGGAGAAGGAGGGGGTCCGCTCAGTAACATTGTGCAACCCCTTCTCCAGTGGCCAATCAGGGAAAATCATGGGAGATCACATGCACAGTAGCTTTAAAGTAATCCAACTACTTGTACATGCGTAATAAAAGCCCACCAAAACTAGCCAGGAACGATTCACCCTATAATAGAATCCCTCCAGCCCATAAGGTCAATCTCTGCTTGGAGTTGGCCTGCTCCCATGTTCTCTGCTATAAACTCTGAGTGTTCGGTTCAATTCTTTGTCCTGATCACCAAGAACCTGGTTACCTGTGCCCACCTGTGACAGACAGACCTCGTATACTTTGTATATATAACCTCACGAGCAAAACCTGTCAGCTTGCCTTCAAAACATATCCAGAATCAATCACTTCTCAACCTCCACTGCTACTATTCTGATCCAAGCATCATCACCTCTTGCCTGGCTTACTGCACAAACCACTCACGTCACCTTTCAGTCTATTCCTCAAGAGAGATAAAGTTATCCTTTAAAAATATGTCATATGTCACTTCTCTGCTCAAATCTTTCTAATACCTTCACATTTTATTCAAGAGTTTTATAAGAGCCAAGTTCTTAAAATTGTTAAGGTCCTAGGGCTCTGCATTTCTGCATCCTACCTCATTACTTTCATTCTATTACCTCCTTCAAGTCTTTCAGCAAATGTCACCATCTTGTTGAGGCTTTCACTATTTAAAAATGCCAGCCCATCCCTCCTGGTCCCTTACACTACTACAGAGCAACAGAACTACTGCCAGGATCACTTTGAGAGCATTATCCTGAGAATGGAAAGATATGGCTATGTCAGTTAAACTGCAGGTATATTATTCCTATCCTGGCCCCTTCTCCCACTGCACAACTATACACTGACACTAGGCAGAGTGTCTATAACTGAAAAGATGTTTTTCATGTGACTTGTGCTTGTAACTTAAAAAAAAACCACATCACTTGTAGTGCTTCTGATGTGTAATGACGTGAGGCTGAATTTCTACCAAAGCCAACTTAACCTATAGCTTTAAATTCATCAAATTTTCATTATGCTCCTAGTATTAAAAAACACATGATTTGGGGACTGGCACTGA
Organism: Phyllostomus discolor; assembly: GCF_004126475.2. Lineage (NCBI taxonomy): Eukaryota > Metazoa > Chordata > Mammalia > Chiroptera > Phyllostomidae > Phyllostomus > Phyllostomus discolor. Next base: position 162,474,623 of record NC_040903.2, read on the forward strand.
AATTATACTGTGATCTGACATTTAAAAGGTCGCTTTTCTCTTTTAGAAAAATCAGAACTGGTATGCAAAAAAAAAAAAGGGGGCAGATTAATTGTTGCATTTACTTCTATATGCCTACTAATTTATCTGTTTATTACTTAATGAAATCCAGACATAGACAGTATAAAGTGTGTCAAAGATTTATTTGGAATTTCTCCCTGTGAGCTATTTGGAAACAATTGGCAAAGACCACAGTTCAGTCCCATGCTATGTTAACGATGTACACCAAAATCAGATACTAGAACTAGATACTTAATGTAGTTGAATAACCTACTGAAGAATGGAAATACAGATGCACTGAGAAGCACTCAGTTTGCTCTACTATCACTATATAAAGTTTGTATTTAACTAAATCATTTGCAGTTTATCAGCATACATCTGAAGCCTACAATATAAATGACAAAAGGACAAAAGATGAACACACAGCATGAGCAAATGTGTTAATAAGGAAAGTGGAAATTTTTAAGGAGTTCTGTTAAACAACTACTATTTGAGAAAAAACGAAGAAGCCTGGGGATATAGAGGTTCAAAACAGGCTTCCCCAAAATACTCCACTTTGGCATATTATTATTTTATTGTATTACAAACTGAAGGCAATTAACACCCTGCAGGCTCACAAGAAACTTTTCTCTCTCCCTTAAATAATTTAAATTAGGATCCTTGCCCATAAAAAGAGTTATCACCAGAAATAATTTCTGGGCAAACTCTCATCACCATATCCTATGAATTGACCTTCCCCATCTCTGATATACCAAAGCATCTTACTTCACCTTTAACTGAGAATGTCATAAACACCCCATTTCCCCTTTCTGTCTTTGAACCCCTCACGTTGTGGTGTCTCTGACTCTTGTGTATGTGAGACTCCTGTGAAGATGTATGTATTAAATCTGGTTATTTTCTCTTGGTATTGTTTTGTGTAGATTTAATTATGAGATTCCATTTAAAAAAAAAAAAAACCTTAAGGGTAGAGGAAAACTTTCTTCCTTCCCCACAGGGAGCATTTGAAAATATATGAGAATAAGTCAATTATACCTAAATTTTTTTAAAAAACAAGGTATTCTAGGTATTCTTATTAGTAATAATGTTAAATGTTTAAAAAAACACAGCGAATATATGAGAGCAGATAAATGCTACGCAATGTAACCTTGTACAATTTACATCCTTTTTTTTTCCCTCCTCCTCTTGATAGTACAATTAGGCTGAAAACCAGTAAGGATAGAATAGAATTAAACAGCACTAATAGCCAATTTTACCTGGTGGAATTTAAAGAATACTCACCCAATAACATATATTGACATAGTACTTAACGTCCAGATAATATAAAGAACTGTGAAAACTCAACAGCAAAAAAACAATCCAATTAGAAAATGGGCAAATTTCTCCAAAGAGGACATGCTTATTTTACCAAATAAGCATATACAAAAATGTTCAGTTTCACTGGTCATTAGGGAAATGCAAATTTCAAAGCACAATGAGATCCTATTTCACATCTACTGAAAGGGCTATAATCAAAGGCCAACAATACCAAGTACTGGCAACAATGTATAAGCTGGAACTCTCATACTATCCTAGTAGGACTGTAGAATTACATAAACACTTAGGAAGGAAAAGTGTGGTTGTTTACTAGTAAGTTAAACATAAACTTCCATGATGAAACTCCTAAGTATCCCCCCATGAAAAATGAAAACATGTCCACACAAATACTTCTATTTGAAAGTGCACAGAAACATTATTCATAATAATCAACAAAATGAAATATACCCATACAACAGTATACTACTTAACAATAAAAAGGGACAAGCTAAGTATAACATGCAGCACTGCTGGACCTCAAAAACATTATGCTAAGTGGAAAAAGTAAGGCACATCAGATTATATAATTCCATTTACATGAAATTTCTAGAAAAGGCAAAACCATAGAAACAGTTTAGTAATTGCCTAGTTTAAGAATGAGAGCAAGGATAAAGTGCAAATGGGAACTTTGTGAGGTGACTAAAATTTTCTAAAACTGGACTGTGGTGGTTATAAAACTAAATAAATTGATAAAAACCATCAAATTTGTACAGTTGCAGAAAGGGCACATTTCGCGGCATGTGCATTATACCACAATAAAGCTGTTTGAAAGGCAAGGGAGGGTTATTAGGCATGTAAAACAGAATGAGATGGTCAAATGTATGTTTAATCAGAGTTCCAGAAGAAGAAAGGGGAAATCATGGGCAGAGGCAGTGTTTAAAGAGATGATGAGAATCTCCAAGAACAGATGGAAAAACTCCAATCCAGACTCTGAAAACCGAACTACCAAACAGGACTTAAAAATAAAAAAGTCCACATCTAAATATGTATTAGTAAAACTTCATAATATGAAGATACAGAAAAAAACTTTAGAAAAGTTAATTTAGGCTAGGTCAAAGGTAGAACATTTCAGAAATGATCTTCTGTTATAGTTACAAGTTTATACTTATAAAATACTTTGAGGCATACATTTTCAAATATAAATTTCCTAAAGATAGTGACTGTTTATAAACTGCTTTGAACTGAAAGTCAGAGGAGTACAAAGCCCACCAAGGGATTCCTCTTAGGCTCAAATAGATATAAAAAATCCCATTAATACCATAGGCCACACTTGGCACCAGTGTCTTAGAAAAACAGATCAGGGGGTCACAGATTACCAACAAGGCAGCATCGACTATTCCTCTTTGGTGGGTAGGAGTCCTGGGATCAACCATGCAGCACAGGGCTCAAGTGCAAGGAGAAAAGATACACATTGAGAAGGTACAAGATCTGCCCTTGCTTTCCTCATGCTCCTCAAAAGCCAATGCCCCTTATTACAACCTCACAGACATAGCTTCCAAGGTCCCACCAAGGAATATGCCCAGTAACAGGAGTCACCCCACACACAGGTAAACTCAAAGGCATGACTTCCCTATTACTAGATATTTATATATTCCCAATCCACATATAATTTTCCTACATGTCACATAAAAAATGTTGCCTAAAAACATAGTTGACATTGTATCTTTTGTAAAACCTTTACCCAAAGTGCATATAACAAGAGATAATTTTAATTAGGGCACTGTTCTAAATGTTTTATATGCATTAACTTATTCTACACTCACAGTAATCCCATGAGTTGGGTACTATTAGTATTTCCACATTACAGATGCAGACAGAGACTTAGACATTGAAGTTAGGAAACTGCCCTGAAGTCAAATAGCTAACAGTTTGCTCTGGCTCCAAGGCCTCTACTGACATGTTAAGAGAAATTTACATATGCATTTCAAAATCACTTCATATAATTTAAATAAGCCACCTTTCTTACATCTGTTTTGAAACCTGTAAGTAGAAATATATTAATTACTTTCAAAAATAGAATTCCTATGTGACCACGATACATAACATTTTCTGAACAGGAAAAACACAAAAAGAACAGAGGGGTTAACTACCTCTCCTAAAAGGCATTGTTAATTAATAACTACTGGTAAACAGTATTAGCTTTTCCCCTTTCTTTCTCTCATTCTGCTCCTCATCCAAAGCCTGCCTGAAGCAACTCTACAGTTAATCAAATCAAGGTGAAGACAGGGATGGAGGGATTAGATCAACAGATTTCAAAATGTTTTCTCTATTGCAATTAAGTCTAAATGCTGGCTTGAAAAATTCTGGATATTTACTAATTGAAATACTCATAAAAATGAATCACTGATATATACTTTTCATAACTTATGCCTTTCTTCTAAATGCAAATAAAAATACTCTCATTGTCATTTTTATTTAAAAGAGTTATATATGTAAGAAACATTAATCCCAAATAGCATTTACCATAAGTGATCAGAACTCTCTTTGGGATGATTCACCTGGCAGGGCGACAAGTAAAAGTAGACTAGAGCTACCACAGTCTTTTGGGGACGGGAAACAGGGCATGGACTAGAAAAGAAATGAACATGACAGATTATTTCTAAATTTATTTTTGTACAATGCCTTATAAAAAAATAACACTACAGATTGATTATTATCACCCTAGTTTCTCATCTGTCATTCAAAATCACTTCTACAATTATTCCCAAAAACATGTATAACTTAACGGGGCCCAAAAGAATACCTTTCCCATTAAACTGATACTCGTTCAATATCCCCATTTCTTGAGAAAAGTATGGCTATACTCCAAAAGGGGAATCAGCAACCCAATTAAAAAATGGGCAAAGGACCTGAAGAGACACTTCTCCAAGGACATACACATGGCCCAGAGACATATGAAAAATGCTCAACACCATTAGCCATCAGAGATGCAAATTAAACCACAATGAGATATCACCTCACATGTGTCAGAATGGTTATTGTTAATAAATCAAACAAGTCCCGGTGAGGATGTGGAGAAAAGGGAACCCTAGTGCAGTGTTGGTGGGAATGCAAACTGGTGCAGCCACTGTGGAAAACAGTGTGGAATTTCCTCAAAAAATTAAAAATGGAACTGCTTTATGACCCAGCAATTCCGCTGCTCGGAGTATACCCTAAGAATCCTGATACACCAATTCAAAAGAACTTACGCACCCCTATGTTCATAGCAGCGCTATTTACAATAGCCAAGTGTTAGAAACAGCCCAAGTGCCCAGCAGTACATAAGTGGATTAAAAAATTGTGGTACATTTACACATTGGAATACTATGCAGCAGAAAGAAAGAACTCATTCCTACCCTTTGTGACAGCTTGGATGGAACTGGAGACTATTATGGTAACTGAAATAATCCAGTTGGTGAAAGAGAAATACCCTGTGACCTCACTTACAACTGGAATCTAATGAAGAAAATAAACTAATGAGAAAAATAGAACCAGAGATATGGAAACATGGAACAGACTGATAGCTGTAGGGGGATGGGGGGGGAATGGTGGAAGTAAGGGGAAAGGACTAGTCAAAGAACATGTATGAATGATGCATGGGCATGGACAATGGAGAAAGGACTGACTGTGGGCAAGAGGGGTAGGCTGGGTGGAGGGGGGGGGCAAAAAGAAAAAGAAAGAAAGTGGGATGACTTAATAGAATAAATAATAATAAAAAAATAAACGGGAGATCAAATTTTTTCTATAAAGGACCAGATGGTAAATACTTTAGGCTTACTGGACCACATACTATCCCTGTTACCTATTCTTTGTTCTGTTTTTTTAACCCTTAAAAAAAATGTAAGAACCATTCTTAGCCAAGGCCATATAAAACAGGCCTTGGCCAGATTTGGCCCACAACGCATAATCTGCCAACTCATGCTCCAAATCCCATAAAAACATGTGCCTTTCCCATTACCTCTAAATCAAGTCAATCCAAAAGCATTTGCCAAGCCCCTCAGATTCTTCCCCTACAGTTTCTTGACACCAATGTCCCTTCTACCCAGTTCTATAGTTCCAGTAAATCCTTGTATTAAGAGTTGCTTTTCAATTGGGGAGGGAGGGAGGGTAATGAGTTTCAGGTGCACATTAACAAGTTATTTTTCAACAGACTTTCAATAGAAAAAGCATTTAAATAAGCCTTACAGATGTAACCATAAAACCATAACATCACTAAACAAAAGCTCTAGTGTTTGAGTATATATATCTAGGTTTTCCAGAAATACATCTTTTCTGATCACAACCTAAGACACTTTAGTCACTTTTAGTACTCATTTTTGTCAGTCTTTTATGATAAAATATAAAACTACTCAAAACACAGATGCTGGATTTCAAAACCTAAAACAAATCTTGCTCACAATTAGTTTCATTTTATCATTCTTGTTATAAATTAACAGCCAGTACTATCTCTTTACAACCTTAAATCTATCAGTTTTAATAAAAAAGTCCATCCAAAACTTTAGCAAAAAAAAGTCACTTTGCTAAAGACCCTTAAATCGTGTCACTCCAAAGCTCACAAATTTTTACTAAATTTTGTTCCTAAAGACATAAAACTAACATGTTTTAGGATTATCTCCTACAGCTTCCCCTACCTTAATTATTTACTAATTTTATTTATTTAAGGGGCTTACAGCCTCTCATTCCATTTGTGTAACCACCAAACATAAATATATTCTCCCCACTCACAGCATTCTTGTTATTTATGCCCTTCGTATATTACATTAGGCATTGGCTTCAGGTACCTGACAGTCACATACCCCAGCCAAGAGTTGTAAACCCTTCACAATGATAGGTTTCCATAATTTTAAGTTTCTGAGTTTCTGCTCTGCCATCAATTACCCAATCAAACAGGCCCTGGATTATCAATATTATGGTAAATTCCTAATTTCATGCTTTTTTTTTTTTTTGCTAGGCTGCATTCCTGAATTTTACCAACAGATGGCACACTATAAACACAAACCTGAAAATTACTCAACACGTTCCAGGTAAAGAAAAAACTATAATCACAGAATGTTAACACAAGAAGGAAATTTAAAGATCATTTACTCAACTTCAGTGGTTAAAGAGCACAGATGCTGGAGTCAGAGTAACCTGACTTAGAATTCTAGCTCTGCTATTTAGTATCTATGCAACTCTCACCAAATTTCTGAACATGTTTCTTTAGTTAACTAGAATAATAATAGTACCTATCTACAGATGTTGCTCTAAAGGTTAAACAAAATGATCCATGCAAGGTGTTTTAGCACAACACCTGGCACACAGTAAAATCTCAACAATGCTTCAAAATTCCATAAATTATATTGATAAATTCTTCCTGTCTACCAGCAATAGGCACACATACATTATAAATACACCCTCTAACCACTTCCTACTCTCCAGCACATCCTTCCTGCCTAGATGCTGACGGGAAAAACTGGAGAAAAAATAATTTTAATGGCTTAAAAATTCTACTTCAAAGTAACATATCAAAATGAATATATTTTTAGAACTAAATACACTGTATGGTTTATATATTAATATTATGATGGTTCTATAGAACTAACCTTCTCACAGACAAAAACCATAAACTCTAGACAAAATAAAATTTAAAAAAGACTACTGACCAGCACTGAAAACAACCGAAAGGCAGAAATTGTTTCGGAGTCTATACTTGAAAAAAGGGAACAGCAAAGAGTGAGTCTCCAATTTTTAAGGTGTTTTTTTTGGGGGGGGGGGGGGAGTAGTTGTTGACCTGAAGAGAGGTCCCATCCACACCTACTTAGTAGCTAAAAGTCCAAGAGAAATCCCAGTCTTACTAGCTTGAAGAAACAGAATACCAAGTTCAAGGTGACAACAGCATTTGGGAAGTGGTGGGGAAAATTCTGCAAAAAAAGTGAATCACAGAAAAGGAGCCCTAAATGCTGTATATTAGCTCTGTCCAAATCTCTGGCTGACCTATGAAGTACATATATATGCAGGCTCCAAGCAGCCCAACTGAGAATAAAATAACTGAACAGGTATTTTTTGCTGACCCCTGAAGGAAACAGAGTTTGGAATTTTGAGCACAGTCAAGCTAATCAATTACTATCTTATTCTGTGTGACTGCCAACACAAATACCGTTAAGACTGGGTGGCTTACACAACCAAAATTCATTCTCCGACAGTTCTAGAGACTGGAATCCAAGATCAAGGTGCCAGCAGAGTCAGTGTCTGGTGAGAGTGCTCCCCCCCAAGGTGCACACAGCTCTTTTCATTGTGTCCTCACACGGTGGAGAGCATGAGCAAGTTCTCTGGTGTCTTTTCTTATAAGGGCCACACCCTTGTGACCTCCTATAACTCTAATTAAATCCTAAAGGCTGCATCTCCAAATACCATCACATTGGAGGTTAATTTGGGGGGAACAACACTTAAGTTGGGGGGACACAAGCATTCAGTCTGTAACAATTACTTTAAAAATAAAGTCTTCAGAGGACTATAATAAAACCCAGAGTCTCTACATGGTAACATTCACAAAGTCTACGGTACAATCCAAAATTACTACGTATAAGAAGAAACAGAAAAACGTGATCCATATTAACAAATTAAAAAGGAATCTGTCTACTAATAAAATGCATATGCTTAAAAAACTAAATAACACTACAGACCTAGAAATTCCAAGTTATGTGATAAATCTGTACATAGGTCAACATGCCTGCCATCAAGGACACAGACAATGACAAAGCAAAATTAAGGCTAGCCCAAAGCAAAATGTTGAAATAGGCTGGCACTGTCTAACTTCCTCACAAGTGTCCAATTCACCTGACTTTCTGGCACTCTTACACAGGCCCTTACTCTAGAGTTCTGCTCTTAATCTTAATTGGCTACCAACTACTTAACTAATAATTTGATATTATTAATAATTCAGATATGAACCCTTTAAGAGGTTTTTTAAAATTCTCTGAGCTTTATTTTTTTAGAGGGTTATTTTATTTTCCTTTGAGAGAGAGGAAGGAGAGAAAGAAACATCAATGTGAGAGAGAAACACCAACAGGATGCCTCCTGCATGTACCCCTCAATGGGGATGGAGCCTGCAACCAAGGTATGTGCCTGAATGGGAATCTCACTGGTGACCGACCCTTCAGTTACGGGACAATGCTCCAATCAACTGAGCCACATTGTCCAGGGCCCTTGAGGTTTTATAGGCACTGTTGAAAAGCCTCTGTGGAATGACAAATAGTTGGCAAAATTTTGTGTATTAAAAAATTAAACTGAATCAAATTCAGACCCCTGACTATGTAAAGAGAGTACTACTGTATCCAATCTTATTTTCTGTTGGTTCTGCTTTCCTGCTGACCCCATGGAGATTGTTACCCTGATTTTTTAATAGACCAATATGGCCTCAGATTTATGGGACAGAAAATAGGATAAAGAAAAGTGTGAGCAACTGACACCATACCATACCATGGAGCCCAAGATATTAAATAACTGAAGATTAGGCACACTTAGTTTAAAAAATTGCCAACCTCAATTTAGCTCAAACAGTACTTTTTTCCCTCAGGTATTCCAGAGGAAATCTTATCTAAAATAATTCATTCAACATAAAGAATTATTAGAAAAATGAAAAGGGGTCAAAACTCATCTTTTTAGAAAAAACACAATGGCAAAAAAATAATCAAACATTTTAATTTTCTTATGCTAAGTCAAAAAATTTTACCTAGACACTCAGATTGCTTTAAAAATCAAAATAAACATTAACACAGAAGACAAACAGAACAAAGACATAAATTGTTTAGAAACGGAAACATGCATTTAAGGAAACTTGGTGTAAGATGGAGAGAGCAATACCAATAAGGAGGAAACATGCACTCTTATACTATATGTATATAAATTATCACACTAAATCCAAAAATGAATACTAGATGGATTAAAGTCAAAATGTGAAAAGCAAAATTAACTTTTTACAAAAACAAACTTTATAAATTTAGGATAAGAGAAAGCATATACTGTAAAATAAATACTTTATTACACTAAAATTAGTAAGCAATGCAACAGCCCCAAAATAAGTAAATAACCTACCATAAACAAAGTGAAAAAGTAAAAGGTACAGACTGGAGAAGATATCTGCAGCTCATAAAAGCAAAAAAATAGTATTCAGGATATATAAAAAACTACAAGTAAATAAATAAGATAAACTAATATAAAATTGGGCAAAGGTTGTAAATATTCAATTCACCAGAAAGACGGTAACCACAGCCAAAAACCTGTAACCTGAAATAACACTCAATGTTACTGGTGGCCAGTGGCTTGCAAATTAAAATCAGAAACTTTTTTATATTCATGAGTCTGGCAAAATAAAATAACCTAATCAACTAAGTGTTGGCAAAGAAGTTTCTAAAATGGGAACCCTTATACAGGGAGTGTAAACTGCACTACTACTTTGGTCAACACTTGGGCAATAGCTATAAAGTTGAAGATGCACCTAACCTATGACCCAACAATTCTACTTCTGGATATAGACATCCTAGAAAAATTCTCACATGTGCACATAAGTTGGTACATACAAGACTGTTGCATCATTATTTGTAAAGAACCAGAAACCACCTAAATGCCCAATAACAGCAAAGTGGACAATGTATAACAGTCATATAATGGAATAAAATACAGCCATTAAAAAGGACAAACTAGACCTTACATCTATCAACATGTATAAGTCATCAAAACCTAACTGATTAAAAAGGAAAAGGTGCACATAATTCCATAAAAAGATGAACATAATTCCATATATATAAAACCTGGAAATACCAAAAAAACCCACCATATATTACATATACTCTATGTGACAACACTATAAAAGTATGCAAAGGAACAGTAAAGACTTAAGTAGTTATGTCTGCAGAAGGGGAAAGTAGAATGAGATTTTGATGGTGTATGTAAGAGGCTTCAATTTTATCTGTAATATTTTATTTCTTAGGCTGGGTAGCAGGTACATGAATGTCCACTATATTATGACCTACTGACTTTTATATATCTGAATTCCGTAACAAAAAAAAAAATTACCTAAGAACTCCAATTATATACATTTATTTTAAGATATTATGTAGTTGCGGTCAAACAGTACAATTTTAAACACATGGCAACTTTTGTTTGGAAAAAAAATAGTACAATTTAAATTCTTCAGTTTTACTTCCACCTCTTCGTTAAAATATTTCCCCAAAACAATACAATCTGTTGAATTAAATAGATCCATCACAAATATCCAATTCAATACAACTGTTATTTTGATTCAATCAATATCTAGTATAGCTGTTGATGTTTTCAGATGATGCCACAAAAATTAATTTGAAAAAGAAATCTAAAGAAAATATTATTAGGGACTTCGGTCAACGTGGAGGTATAGGTAAATATGGCTTGCCTCCTGTACAACCATAGCAAAAATTACACCTAGACTACAAAACAAGTATCACCCAGAATCCTCAGAAAATCAAGCAACCAAGGAATTCAAAAGTCATATTCATCCAGATGGGTGAGCTGGCTGGAGATACACAAAGATGTAGGGGATCACACACCCACAAGTGGTGGATAAAAACTGGGAGAGATATCTTGGGAGTGAAGGGAGGGCTATCTCAGGTGCAGGGGATCCCATCACCACACCAAACCACCCAGACCATACTGGGTTCCAGTGACAGGAAGATAAGTCCCTATAACTTCTGGCTGTAAAAACCAGTAGGGGTTAGAGTGGCAAAACAAATTGGGGGATTTTCAGGAGTCTCTTCTTAAAGGACCTGCAACAGACTTAAGACTTACGTAGACCAGGGGTGTCAAACTCATTTTCACCGGGGGCCACATCAGCCACACAGTTGCCTTCAAAGGGCTGAATGTCATTTCAACTCCTTAACAGTTAAGGAGTAGTTACATTTATAGAGTCCTAAAATTATTTTGGCCCTTTGAAGGCAACCATGAGGCTGATGTGGCCCCCAGTGAAAATGAGTTTGACACCATGACATAGACTTACTCCTTCTGGGCTTCAGCACTGGGGCTGCAGCTGGAAAAACACCAGTTATATACGGGAGAAACTACAGTGTCTGGCAACAGGGTGAGTGCGGGGGTGGACAGCTTCCTCCCAGACAAAACTCTAGAGGTCAGGGAGCAGCACTGTCCCCTTTCTGAGCCCTCCCCCACATACAGCCACAGAGAGGCAACACCTATTAGCAATACCATCAAGCTAGTTCACATAGGTTGCCCACCCTGGCTCCACACCATCCAACTTACCAGTGCATTTTTCTTCAAAAAGCCATGATACCAAAACAGGGAGCCAAAGCAGCTCTACCTAATACACAGAAAGAAACACAGGGAGGCTGCCAAAATGAGAAGACAAAGAAACATAGCCCAAATGAAAGACCAGAACAAAACTTCAGAAAAACAACTAAACAAAATAGAGATAAGCAATCTATCAGACGCAGAGTTCAAAACACTGGTTATCAGGATGCTTGAGAAACTCATTGGGTACTTCAACAGTATAAAAGAGACACAGGCAGAAATGGAGATTACACTAAGTGAAATAAAGAAAAATATATAGGAAACCAACTGTGGAGTGTATGAAGCCAAGAATCAAATTACGACTAGGAACATAAGGAAGAAAAAAGCATTCAATCAGAACAGCAAGGAGAAAAAAGAATCCAAAAAAACAAGGATTGGCTAAGAAGCCTCTGGGACAACTTCAAATGTACCAACATTCAAATCATAGAGACGCCAGAAAGAGACGAGAAAGAACAAGACACTGAAAACTTATTTGAAAAAATAATGCAAGAAAACTTCCCCAATCTGATGAAGGACATAGACATACAAACCCAGGAAGCACAGAGAGACCCAAACAAGATGGATGCAAAGAGGCCCACTCCAATACACATCATAATTAAAATGCCAAGGTTAAAGATACAGAGAGAATCTTAAAAGCAGCAACAGAAATGCAGATAGTTACCTTCAAAAGAGTTCCCATAAGACTCTCAGCTGATTTCTAAAAAGAAACTTTGCAGGCTAGAAGGGACTAGCAAGAAGCACTCAAAGTGATGAAAAGCAAGAACCTACAACCTAGATTACTTTCTCCAGCAAAGCTATCATTTAAAATTGAAGAGCAGATAAAGTGCTTCCCAGACAAGGTAAAGCTAAAGAGGTTCATCATCACCAAGCTATTATTACAGGAAATGTTAAAGGGACTTATTTAAGAAAAAAAGATAAAAAACTATGGACAATAAAATGGCAATAATTTCATCATTATCAATGATTGAATCTAAAAAAAACAAATTAAGCAAACAAGCAGAACAGAAACAGAATTATAGATATGGAGATTACTTGGAGGGTTATCAGTTGGGAGGGTAACGGGGGATATCAGGGGCGGGGGAAGTTACAGGGATTAAGAAATAAGTACAAAGTAGTAGGTACAGAATTGACAGGGGGATGTTAGAAACAGTATAGGAAATTGAGAAGCCAAAGAACTTATATGCATGACCCATGGACATAAACTAAGTGAGGGACTGCCAGAGGGAATAGGGGTACCAGGTGGAGGGGAGCAAAGAGGGAAAATTGGGACAACTGTGATAGCCTAATAGCCTAATAAAATATATTTAAAAATAAAATATTAGGATATTCTCTATTATAAAACTTGAGCATTAATTTTGTGAGTAAACCATACTAACTTATTTTCTATCCCTGAGTAGTATGATGATAAACCTCATTGATACATTCATAACAGAGTTCTAATGGTTTTTATTAAAGAGTTCTACCCATCACAGAATTCTATTTAGTTCAATTAATAACTTTTCCAATCTACTAAAGATCCACTCAGACTAGTAAGTCTCTGCACTTTATTAAAATACAATATATTCAACTGAGTTGTGAATCCTAAGGTTATTAAATAGACACCTGATAATAAAGAAAATTCTTCTAAGTTTTATAGCATTTGAGGAAGATATGGTATAATAAATGTTTTTTAAAAGGTAACATGTTTTTCAATGACCTTAACATTTTTACTTAACATTATTATACCTGTCATGTGAGATATCATACATAATACACATACATGCCCCAGAATACCAAGACCTTTCTCCCAGTTTCTGTAACTTGGCAACTCAATACATACTCTACCACTTATTAGCCTAATGGTCTTTGGTAAGTGACTTTACTTCCCTGTTCCTGATATAAATAATGAGGGGGAAATAGTGTCTACTTTTGTCGAGTTTTCTTGAGAGAGTAATATAGGCAATTGATACATGTAAAAAATATAGAGGAACTGCCAAACTAAATGCTAATACATGATACCTAATATTATGAAAATTTGTCTAAAGCCTATTAGACTCTTTTCTTAATCAAGACTACCTCCTGGTTATTTGGTATGGTAAATTATACTGAAGACAAGAAAGACCATTGACATTCATATGCTGAAGTGTAATTTACGGCCCTATATTTCTCATCTAGCTAAAGCTTCTTCAGTTTCCTCCTTACAGTAACAGTCTGTTTTTCAAGATAACTTCCTTCTGTCATTCCCAATGTACTCCCAATTTGCCAGAGGAACGCAGGTAACTAAGCCTACTAAACTTCGCTTTGCACATATTTTTCAAACAAGGAACTCTGGGGTCAAGTTATTCTATTCCTGATAATGGCTTAGCTCAAAAGCTTTTCTTTCCATGAGGAGCTAGGTTTCTCCAAAGGTTGAAGTTTCCAAAAATCAGGCAGCTGGACAGTTGAGGTGTTACATTATAAACATATTTTCATGATGCAAGGAGGGACAAATAGTGTTTCATAGGCTTTAATTCTAGTATTGCTCCTCAGGTCAAGTACAGGAAAAATTATCATCTGCCTTTTACAGTTTAACAGTCATGCTCACAAAGAAGTATGACTTGGAAAAGATGCTTAGGTAAAAAGCCAAGTTTACCAACTTCAAAAAATTGCCTACTTTCATATACCTAAATTTCTTCAATGAGGTTCTAAAACACCCAAATGGTCAGAAAATTAAACATACATTCACCAAAAAGATTCAGAGCAATTTTCTACATTGAAGATGAACTGACCAAAGGGTCAACAAAATATCTAAAAGTACTAACTTAAGTTCGAGTCACTCATTTTTTTGTAAAAGATAAACTAGAAGACGTCTAATTCTCCAAGTCAAACATTTCATTCATACTCAAGCTAATCTAATAATTGCAACAGTGGCACACACAAGCTCTTTTATATCAATTCACATAAATGACTAAGATCAAATCCCCATAGACAGCCATTAAATGTTCACACCCTAAACTGATCTTAACCTCTATGAATTTTGCCACCAGGTACTGAACTTAAAACAGGCATGTAAGGAGCAGTCATTTAAAAATATAATGGATATGGTAACACCAAAATCCATTCCATGGCTACTATTAAAACTGTTATGTGAATGTCTGACAGGGAACTTCACAACTGAAAGATCAGGTGGCTGACAACATCCACCTACTGGTCAACCTTCACACCAAAAAAGAAAAACAATCAGACATGTGCCTCTAATGTGATCCAATGCCAAATACATAGCAATTCCTGGAAAGTACTTTTGCCATATATCAAACTAGAATTCTGAATGAGCCTTGAGATTAACCACTAGTTCACAGGAAATACAGAGGAGAAAAAAACATGTGACATGACACTACATGGGTGCATCCAACAAAATCCAAACTGTGGGAAATTCTACAGGATAAATGATCTGGATTTTTTTTTCTCATTAAAGAGTAAAAAAAATAGAAGACGTTACTAGAGACTAAATGACATTCATCAACAAATGCTGTGTGGAATACTGTATGCAGTTGAGAAAGAATGGGGGAATAACAGAAGAAACAAAATTCACATGTTTCCAACTATTGAAATCGGCCATAGGTATATGGTGATTAGTTTTACTATTTTATCTTCTGTGTTTGAAATCTCCCATATTAGAATGTTAAAGAGAGAGAGAGTAGATCAAAATCATAGCAGTTGATCAAAAATCATAGCAGTTGATCAAAAATCTCTGATTAGAACTCTCAATAAATTTTGCAAGTGTTTACTTCAATAGTCCTTCACTTAAAAATCAAAAATTGAAATGCACATCTTAAGTACTGCCTTTAAGTTATTACATTTGCACATACATATATTCAGTAATGACTCCAAATATTAACATATTTTCATTTTATGTTTGGTTCTTATTAACACTTACCAATACACATATGCACATTACTCCACAAAAGTAACCAAGTTCTGAATATTGTAACTCCTAAACTTCTCAATCTGTTCCTTCTTTTTCTCTACTACTCCTTTATTTCAAACCCTCAACATTTTGGTCAGTCTTGCTATAGTCTCCTATTTACTGTTCCCCATTTTCAGTTTTAGCACACTAATTTACCCTCTACATTGTTTCCTTAGGTAGATCCTCAGCATCTGCAGAATGAAATCCAAACTCCTTCGCATGACATACATTTCCTCAAATATCTGGTCCTTGCCCATCTTTATAACACTCTCATCAGTATTCCATTGATATGGAATACTCCATACTCCCATACTCCACTCATTCCAAACCACGTACAGGTAGACCTCATTTCATTGCACTTTGCCTTGCTTTACTGAGTTTCACCAATGCTGACTTTTTTTTTTAATTAAAGGTAAGACCATCCACCAGCAAAAGACTAAGATGATGGTATTTTTTTCTACTTTTTAAAAATATTTTTTATTTATTTATTTTTAGAAAAAGGAGAGGGGAAGAAGAAAGAGAAGGAGAGAAACATCTATGTGTGAGAACTACATCAATGTGTTGTCTCTCGCATGCCCGAAACCTAGGCATGTGCCCTGACTGGGAATTGAACTGGCAACCTTTTGGTTCATAGGCCAGCACTCAATCCACTGAGCCACATCAGCCAGGGATTATGGTAAGTATTTTTTTAAGCAATCAGGTATTTTTATTTTTTTAGGCAATTATTGTTTATTTTTACTGAATTATAATGAGGAATCTTTTAAAATTTATTTTCATTGTATGTTTTCAAAGCATTTTTAAATTAAGGTATGTACATGTTTTATTTTCTTTAAGATGTAATGCTATTGCACACTTAATAGACTATAGTATGGAGTAAACATAACTTTTATATGCACTGGAAAACCAAAAAAATTGTGATTTGTTTTATTGCGATACTCACTTTATTACAGTGGTCTGGAACTGAACCCAAAATATTTCTAAGGTATGCCTATACAGTACTGGTACAGCAGTTCCCAGAATAAACTAAGGATGTTATTCTCTTCTAACGCTCAATTCCCTTAGACTAAAACCACCAATTTAATGTCCTTTGTAATTCTAGGTTAATTCCAATTCCTGTTGACTCTACAGGACTGATCTCTACTATCAGCAGCTTTGCAAAAATACTGACTTCCCTTTCTCTCTCCCTGATTACCCTATATTTTCACAGTAATCTATGTCAGGGGTCCCCAAGTTCTGAGCCAAGGACAGGTAATGGTCCAGGCCTGTTAGGAACCGGGCCACACAGCAGGAGGTGAACCTGAATGTAATGCACTATCCCTCTTGGTCTGTGGAAAAAATTATCTTCCACAAAACCAGTCCCTGGTGCCAAAAAAGTTGGTGGATACTATGCAATAGTATCATACTATTCTTTCTTTTTTGCAAATTGATACTGCCCTTCAACACTATTAAGTATCACAGTGCCCGCAACATAGTAAAGAATAAATGTTTGTTTTATGAAGTAACATATGCATCTTCCATTGAAGACAGGTCCATCTTTTATAAATAACTACAATGTAAGCTGTCTGAAAGTGGGAAACTTGTCTAACACATCTTTGCCACTCTAGGGCCTATCACAGTGCTTGGAATATATTAAACACTGAATAAGTGATTGCCAAATGAATGACACAAATATTTCCATCAGGCATAGTAGATAGTTTTATACAGAATTTTATTCTACTACAGTTTTATATTTGTGTTTCTTGATATTTTATTTGTTTTTATATTGTTTTGGGCCAGTTAACTGATTAGTTTTAAAGCTTTTTAAAATGGAGAAAATATTTGTATGTTTTCTTTTAGTATCAAAGAGGAAACTGATTACCAGAAGCAATGCCTTAAATAACAGTTTACAATACTAATTACACAGTATACATATAATATACTTCAGTAAATTCTTAGGTCACAGTGCTGAAGTTGAAGAGGCTCAACATTTATCATTACTGGAGAACCTCAGTTTTAGGTTATTCTAAAGTTCCACTATAATTTAATAGGAATAAAGAAACAGAACATCAACAGCAGTCAGGACTCAAATAATGTAAAGAACAAAATCAGACTCTTAATTTCAAATTTTAAAGTGAGAATTTCTGCCTGTGGAATCAACAGGATTACTAGCACCATGTACAACTCAATAATGAGTTGTTACCATGTGCTAAATACAGTGCACAGTTTATGTACACAAACATGTTGTTTGGGGGAAAACATCTACTATTTTAAAAAAGACTGGACATAAATAAACAAAAAGGTAGCAGTAATAGAACAAATTCATGCCACACCTTAATATTTGAAGGCTAGGTTTCAAATTATTAGACTTTCAGTAGCAACCAAAGTCATCTGGTTGCTTTAAAAAAACATTAGGGAGCAATGCCTTTGAAGATGATGAATCATCTTCATTTCCATTTTCTAACGTATCTAAATTTTTTTCGAAATACTGAATTTCAAATGTATGCTATTTACCATCTAAAAAGAGAAATCTAGACACACTGAAGAATCAGTATTAATGGTTTGTTTTTTTTAAAAAAGGCACTTTGACTCAACTTTCCTCTCAAAAAATGGGTTCCCTGAAAATCCACTTAATAAATTTAAATATTTAGCGACGGTGAAGGAACTTAAAATACCATTTTTTAAAAAAATTAGCAAAAGGGTAAAATGACGTTTTATTGACTTTATGTTATTAAAGAAGGTGGAAAATAGTAGAAGGTGTACTATTTATACAAAGTGCAGCACTTGAATTAGCTTCTAAAGTAAACCTGCCAGATTCTAGTGGATGGAGAGTTGGTTGCATGAAGCCTATCAAATTCAAGTATTAACCAGAAATACCTACCCTCGCTCTTCAAGTCCCTGATCTAAATGACTTTCTCTAAAGGAATTCTTCAATTTCATTGAAGAATGGCCTTAACAAAAAAAAAAAAAAAAAAGCTCCATCAAAAGCTGCAATGCACCGCATCTCTCGCCACTCTGCACCTTAGGTTTAAAACACGACCAATCCTTCCCTAGGGTAACGGATGAGGCAGTCTGACGTGAATCCAGGCAACACATGGCCTTGGTACCTACAGGAGTGCTTCATTATAATCTTTAATTCTTGCTAGAGAAAATCCCAAGCCAGATCTACCATCAGCATCGTCAAATCCCTCTCCTTTGGCTCCGAAAGCGAAATGTACCTGTAGAGTATCCGCTGCGCAGCAAACCAGGCACAGCTCCAACCTCGTGTCCTGTATCCCTTTTTTGTTTCCTCGCAGCCCTCCCTCCCCACGCAGAACTTGAGCAGAGCACTTGGCTCCCTTATCTGCCAACAACTGGCGCCAGGAGGATCGCGCTCCCGGGAGGCGCAGAGCTCGGAGGCTGAGCCCTGCGTCTGGCCGCTGCAGCCGCTCGGCTCAGCCAGGTACTCCCCGGCTCGCGCCTCTACCGCCTCGCGGGGCCCTCGCTAGGTCTTTGATCTGGATTTCCGCGACGAGCAGTCGCGCCAGCTTTGCTACCTGCTTCCTGCCGCGTACCCCCAAAAGAACTGCACTCCCGTCCGTCCGGCCAAGACAAGTCCGGAAGTCTCTAAGCAATTTGGTGGGTCCTTGGCCCCGGCAAGCGCCGCTCCGCTCACACACTTGCCGGCCAAGTCCTACCGCTTCCCTGCCCGCAACCTCCGGGGCCATTCCCAGTCCAGGGACTGCGTGGGGCAAGTACCATTCTCCTCACGGGGCGGACTCCGGAAGGGCAGCAACTCCACCTCCTCCTCCTCCGCGGCCTGTAGCCATCTATCGGGAAGCGTCTCCGAAGTCGGCAGCAGAGGCCGCCGGACAAGGACAGCCCAGGGAAATCTTCTCACAACTAACTCAGCTCCGGCACTAGCAGCAGAAGCCGAGTCTTTCATAATTGTGCGACCAACTCCTCCGGGTGACCCGCCACAGGGACGCACCCGCGCCCGCCTCCGCCGGCGAGGGGGCTGGAGACAGACCACGTGAGAGGCGCGTCGAGTGCGTCGCGGCCCGCAGACCGGGTCACGTGAGGGGGCGCGCTCCCTCCTTCCAGGCAGTCTTCCTACGCGCCCCGAGCCGCACCCCTCGGGGTTCCCGAGATGGGTGGGGTGTACTCCTTGGATCTCCACTGGATACCGAGGCGGGACTTGCACGAACCTGTGCCCCAGCTCCGGGAATGAAACTTGGGGAAGCAGCAGCTGAGGGTTAAGGATCCAGGCCTCCCGGATAGGAAGTTGCGGCATGCTCTCAGCTGGGCCTCGCCTCTAGCTGCTCTGTCAAGTAGCGTTTCGCAGTCCTTTTTCTGTTACTCACCGCGGATAGAGGCCTTAAATAGTACTCTGCTCGTCCAAATGCAAAGTCATCTCACCCCAAATCATGTTGTTCCCCGTTTCCCCTGTTTCTTCCAGCAAAAGCCTTCTTCCAACTCTGGCTTTGGGCACCATCCTTTCCCTCCAGCTGTGTCGCCCACAAACCCCCATACCCCATATGCGACCAAAGACTGGGGGTCGTTCCAAATCTAATACATGCGTCTCTGTCTTTCCTTTCCTTTGCTGTCACACAAGCCAAAATTTGACTGTTAGTGACAGTTCACTACATGTTGCCTTTCACACACAATACATTCCTACTCCAGAATAACTTGGAGGCTCCCCCACTTCAAGGGTTCCTTCCTCTGCCTGGCGGGTTGTGGCTCAGTGGGTTAGGCGTCCTCCCCCACAGGGAGAGACCACGGTTCGATTCAGGCCTGGGCTGCGAAGTTTCCATCCCTCAACCGGGCGCCACCCGTCCCTGTTTCTCTCCCTCTCTTTCTCCCTTTCTTCCCCTATCCGAAAAGTAAACAAATAAAAATCTTTTAAAAAGAGAGAGCTCTCCTCTCTCACCCTTTGTGACCTTTTTTTTTTTCCTCCCCCTGAGAGAAAGGGGAGGGAGAACGAGAGGGAGAGAAACATCCGTGAGGGAAAGAAACAGACCGGTTGCTTCTCCCGCAACCCCTCGGTCTCAGCCCCAACCAGAACCTGGCTGGGCCATCCAGGCTCCTTGCCAGGACTGAGAACGCGACCTTTCAGTTTCCACGACTAGCCCAACCCACTGCACCACACCAGTCACGGTCTCTTATCTTTATTGGGGGTACTTGGGAAGGTTGGAGGCAATAGAATATGAACTACGGCTTGGCGGAAGAATTGGAAAGGTATGTATAGAAGATATTACAGATAAGGAGAACACAAACAAAGGCGGAGCGACATAAGCTCACGTACTCGCACGAACCCTTTTAAGTGAGAAGAGGCTGTGTCTTTGGTAATAAACTTGAACAGCCTCTTCTCTAGGCCTAATTGAGTAAGAATGATACCGAAGTTCCTTTGCACTTAAAACCCTTTAGTGTCTCTTGTTCTCAAGACAAGTCCAAATAGTTGAGTATGTGATCCAGTTTTATTTTTCCAGTCTTATCTCTAGTCACTTCTAGACTTCTTTTGGTCCTCTTCAAATATGTTATCATGGCTCAACTTGTAAGCACCTTCATTAGCAACCTAGGTGTCCATAGATGAATGGATAAAAAAAGATGTGGTACATATACAATGCAATATTAGTAATAAAATCCTGCCATTTTTCACAACATGGATGGATCTGGTGGGTATTATGCTAAGTGAAATAAGTCAAACAGAGAAAGACACTGTGTGTTACAACTTATAATATGTTTTTAAAAATGAGCAAATAAAATGGAAACAAATTCATAGAAACAGAGATCAGCCCTGGCCAGTGTGGCTCGGTTGGTTGGAGCATTCTCCCACACACCAGAGGTTTGGGATTTGATTCCCAATTAGGGTACTAGGTTATGGGATTGATCCTCATTGGGAGTGCCTACCAGAAGGCAACAGATCAATGTCTCTTTCTCACATCGATATTTCTCTCTCTCTCCCTCTCTTTCTAAAAATCAATAAGCATATTTTAAAAATTTTTAAAAAGCAAACTAATGGTCACCAAAGGGGAAGGAGGTTGGGAAGGGTAAATAAGGCAAAGGAGAATATAGTTAACAATGTTGTGAAAAGTTTGCATGGCAACAGATGAGTACTAGACTTAGTGAGTTTGTCACATGGCAAGGTACATAAATATGACTTGCTATATCATACACTTGAAAGTAATATAGTATTTTATATTGACCATGGTTGAATTAAAATATTAAAACAAAAAATTATAAAACACTAAAAATAAAATAAAATTTCATCTTCCTCAAAAATAATTTTGTTTTACTCTCTGCCCTAGCACATGAAATATGGGTTAAGTGATCCTCTTGTATTTTTCTTCTGCACACTGTATATTCCCTGTCATAGCATTTATCTCACTGTATGCTAATCACCAATTTACTAATTCCACCTTTTGCTAATAAATGTTCAACGATCATAAGCTTATCAATTTTATTCACCAAGGTATCATATCTTGATGACATATATGTAGGAGTCATTCAATAATATTTGTTGAAGAAAAACATAAACCCTCTGATAGGCCAGAATCTGAGGATGTAACTCTGTCCTCTTGTTCTGGCATGCATAGTTTCATGCCAGACTAAGATATTGTGGTATTCATACAAAGTACAGTGTTGCAGGAGGTATAGCACAATGTCAAAGTCTGTTCCCATAGTATATTGTTTAATCAATCAGCCATCCATTCATTGATACTTGCTCAACATTTACTGTTGATCACGCAGTGTGCTCCAAGTCACTTCCTTGCATAGTTCAGGCCTTGTGCTACTGTCTGTGCCTCTTTCCTAAAATGTTTTGTCCCACGTACATTGGGACAAATGTAATTCATTCATCAACTACATTGGCATTAACTTTTAAGTGTCCAGCTCCTTCCTGCATGTGATATGTAAGGACAACTATGGGATGTCCTATAAGAAAGTAGAAATGATAGAAATAAGAAAGAAAATTGCCTGTATAAAATCAATTCCTTAAACATCAATGTCCTTAATACTATACATATCTATCGGAAAGTTTTAATATACCCCTACAAGCATATATACTTCAGTTTGAGGACCACTGCCTTAGAGCACTAACTCTAATCACCCTTGTCGTGGTTAATTTTATGGGTCAACTTGACTGGGATGTGGAGTGCCTAGATTAAACATTACTTCTGGCCTGTCTGTGAGGGTGTTTCTGGATGAGATTAACATTTGAAGTAGTGAACTAAGTAAAGCCGATTGCCCTCCCAAATATGGGTGGGACATCATTCAGTCCATTGAGGAGCTGAATAGAAAAAAAACAGTGGGGAGAGATTTTACTCTCTGCCTGACTGCTGAGCTGAGACATCAGTCTTCTCTTGCACTTGATTAGGAATTACACCATCAGCCCTCTGGTTCTCAAAACTACACCACTAGCATTCCTGGGTATCCACTTGCAGACAGTAGATACTGTAGTGGGACTTCTCAGAATGTATAACTGCATGAGCCAATCTTTATAATAAATCATATATATATGATAAAGTATGTCCAGAAAAAGTCCAGCCATTGTTAATATAACGAGAATGGTTTGCACAACATTGATGTAATCCGGCAGTCAAGGAGAGTGGACTGGAATGTGCATGCATAAACAATGATGACTTCACTGTACTAGTCAGTGGGGATGGTAGAAGCCTTTGAGTGAGCATGTGTACTGTGTGGTCATCACATTCAAAATGACTGAATGAGTATAGCAACGAATCTGCATCAAATTTTGTGTTGAATTTGAATATTCTTCCCTAGCAGCTATTTGGATGATTTAGAAGGCCTCAGCTATGACAACTGGTGATTGGCAGTTTCATCATGACAACACGCCTTCTCATGCATCATGTCTTCTGCAGAGTTTTTTGTTGAAACATCAAATCACCCAGGTGACTCAGCCCCCTTACAGCCCAGATTTGGCACCCTGTGACTTCTGCATTTTCCAAAAACTAAAATCATTTTTGAAAGAGAAAAGATTTCAGGCCATTAATGAGATTCAGGGAAGTTCAATGGAGCAACTGATGAAGAGTGGGAGAACTGTGTGAGGTCCCAAGTTGCCTACTTTGAAGGGGACTAAAACAGTATTGTCCCATATACAATGTTTCTTGTATCTTGTATCTTCTTCAGCAAATCTCTGTTTTTTGTATTACATGACTGGATACCTTCTGGACAGACCTCCATATACATACATGCTCATATATGTATATACACATATATATCTCAGTTCTGTTCTCTAGAAAACCCTGATTAATAGAAATTCCCTTCCATCTTAATGTTTTAATCTACTGATATATGCATAATTTTGTTATAGAAAATTACAATATTCTAGTTAGTAAAAGATTTTCAGTTTTTTATTCTGATACAATCATATAAGAACAATCGAAATTTTAAATTAAAACCCAATATCATTTATATTAGCGCCTAAAAATAAAATACTTAGGTATACATCTAACAAAATATATACAAATTTCATATGAAGAAAACTATAAAACTGATGAAAAATCAAAGAAGCTCTAAAATGGAAAGATGCTCCAACTACATGGATAAGAAACCTCAATATTGTCAAGATATCAGTTCTTCACAACTTGATCTATAGATTCAACACAATCCCAATCAAAATCACAGCAAGTTGTTTGGTGGATATCACCAAATTTATTCTGAAGTTTGTATGGAGCAGCCAAAGACCCAGAATAGTAAGCAATATCAAAAGAAACAAAATCAAGGACTGACATGATATTACCCATCTTCAAGAGTTATTCTAAAGCTACAGTAATAAAGACAATAGGATTTTGATGAAAGAATGGGCAAATAGATCAATGGAGCAGAATGAAGAGGCTAGAAATAGACCCATATGGATACAGTTAAGTGATCTTTGATAAAGGATCAAAGGCACATCAAAAGTGAATCTAAACATAGATCATATACCTTGCACAAAAATAAACTCAAAATAGATCATAAAACTAAATATAAACACAAAACTCCTAGAGTATAACATAGAAGAAACATTAGGTGAAGTTGAGTTTGACAATGACTCTACATGCAACATCAAAAGCACAATCCAGAAAGAGAAAAATTAATAAATGGCACTTAATTAAAATTAAAAATTTCTGCTCTGTGAAAGATACTGTTAAGAGAATAAAAAGTTGAGCCACAGATTAAGAGAAATTATTTCAAAACACATGTCTGATATCTAAAATATTTTTCAAAATCTTAGTGTCGCAGGTTCGATTCCCAGTCAGGCCACATACCTGGGTTGCAGGCCATGACCCCCAGCAACCCCACACTGATGTTTCTCTCTCTCTCTCTTTCTCCCTCCCTTCCCTCTCTGAAAATAAATAAAATAAAATCTTTAAAAAAATATCTTAAAACTCAACAATAAGAAACATAACCCAATTTTAAAATCTTAGGATTAAAATATCTGAAGAGAAATCAAAAGATCTGAAATGACAAATCACCAATTGCAAATTAAATCATAAGTTACTAGAATGGCAAAAATTCAAATTACCTATAATACTAAATGCAGGTAACAATATAGTGCATCAGGAACTCTCATTCATTGCTGGTGGAAATGCAAAATGGTACTGACACTTTGAAATGTAGTATGACAGTTTCTTACAAAATGAAAAATGTTCTTATAATATAATCCAGCTATTGTGCTCCTTGGTTTTTACCCAAATGAGTTGGAATTTTATGTCTACTTAAAAACCTGCACGTGTATATTAGTAGCAGCCTTATGCATGATTGCCAAAACTTTGAAGCAACCAAGAGTCCTTTAATAAGTAGATAGATAAACAAACTGTGGTACACCACACAATAGAGTATTATCCCATGATAAAAAGACTAGATCTATTATGCCAAGAAAAGATATGGAAGAACCTTCATATGAATATTGCTAAATAAAGAAGCCAATCTAACGGGCTACGTACTGTTGATTCCAAGTGTATGACATTTTGGAAAAGGCAAAACTAGGGCAACATTAAAAAGATCAGTGATAGCAAGGGGTTTAGGAGGAGTGGAGAATGATGAATAAGTGGAGCACAGGGTATTTTTAAGGCAGTGAAACTATTACATATGACACTGTAATGTGGACACATGTCATCATACATTTGTCAAAATCCATAGAGTGTACAGCATGAAGAATAAATCCTAATGTAAATTATAAACTTTAATTAATAATAACATATCATTCTTGGCTCATCAGTCATGACAAATGTACCATATAAATGGAAGATGTTAAAAATAGGGAAAACTGAGGAGGGTTTATAGAACTTTCCGCACATTTTGCTCAGTTTTTTTTTTGTAAGTGTTGAACAGCTCTAAAAATAAGGTCTAATGATAATAAAAACAAAGAAAGTAGACTAAAAACACAAGTTAAGGTAAAAAATGATGTAAAATGTCCTATTTTTGAAAAAGAGTTTGTTAACATTCTTAAGTAAATGACAATGGGGATGAAATCATTATAATATTTCAATTCCAAGCAATCAAATTTATATTTTAAAATTTCTAAATTTGCAATATTCTGGTAATTGCATTTATTACCAATATTTAAAAATGTGATGAAGAGGTATGAGTTACATAATAGTTTTTTTACATTGATTTTTTATTGAGACATAATTGACATATTTTGTTCATTTCAGGTGCACAACACAGTGACTCGGTATATGTATATATTATGAAATGATCACTGCAATAAATCTAGTAACATTCATTCATCCAAATTTTTTCAAAATTATTGTAGGTAGTATGCAAATAAAAATGGTTGAGGGCCATCTTTCCACAGTCACTTCACTGTTTTAGAAGAAGGTAGAAATAGTCATAGTGTTTTAGACTTTAAGTTTGATAACATTAAAAAAAATATTAAGAATCATGAAAATAGAATTTTTTAAATATATTTTATTGATTATGCCATTACAGTTGTCCCATTTCCCTCCTTCTCTCCCCTCCACCCTGTACCCCCTCTCCCACCCACATTTCCCCCCTTTAGTTCATGTCCATGTGTCATATTTATGAGTTCTTTAGCTTCTACATTTCCCGTACTATTCTTGCCCTCCCCCTATCTATTTTCAACCTACATTCTATGCTACTTATTCTCTATACCTTTTCCCCTTCTCTCCTCCTCCCACCTCCCTGCTGCTAACCCTCCATGTGCCCTCCATTTCTGTGGTTCTGTTCCTGTTCTAATTGTTTACTTAGTTTCTTTTGGTTTTGCTTTAGGTGTGGTTGTTAATAATTGTGAGTTTGCTGTCCTTTTACTATACATGTCTTTTCTTTATCTTCTTTTCTTAGATAAGTCCCTTTAGCATTTCATAAAATAAGGGCTTGGTGATGATGAACTCCTTTAACTTGACCTTATCTGAAAAGCACTTTATCTGCCCTTCCATTCTAAATGAGAGCTTTGCTGGATAGAGCAAGCTGGGATGTAGGTCCTTGTCTTTCATGACTTGGAATATTTCTTTCCAGCCCCTTCTTGCCTATAAGGTCTCTTTGGAGAAATCAGCTGACAGTCTGATGGGAACTCCTTTGTAGGTGACTGTCCCCTTATCTCTTGCTGCTTCTAGGATTCTCTCCTTCGTTTTTACCTTGGCTAATGTAATTATGATGTGCCTTGGTGTGTTTCTTCTTGGGTCCAACTTCTTTGGGGCTCTCTGAGCTTCTTGGATTTCTTGGAAGACTGTTCCCTTTGCCAGATTGGGGAAGTTCTCCTGTATTATTTGTTCAAATAACTTTTCCACTTGTTGCTCCTCCCCTTCTGGTACCCCTATAATTCAGATGTTGGAACGTTTAAAGGTGTCCTGGATGCTCTTAAGCTTTTCCTCGATTTTTTGAATTCTTATTTCATCATGCCTTCCTGCTTGGTTGATTCTATCTTCCTTCTGGTCCACTGTATTGTGTTGAGACTCAGATTCCTTCCTTTCACTATTGGCTCTCCTCCGCATATCTTCCTGCATCTCTTTTATGGTAACCTGCATCCTTTCATCTAAATTGCGCCTAAAATCAACCAATTCCATGAGCTTTCTGATCACCAGTGTTTTGAACTGTGCATCTGATAGATTGGCTATTTCTTGGTCGCCCAAAAGGATGAGTCCTGGGGGACTGATCTGCTCTGTTGGATACATATCTTTCCCTGTCTCTCCTTCCCCCCCGCCCAGTCTGGTCACTCTTGTTATGGTGGGGGGCGGAGCCTTAGGTGTTCACTGGGGCTGGGCACCCCAGTCACTAGATTGTGACGTTATATGTGGGGGCAGGGGTGGGAGTGGGGACAGGAGGGAACAATGGCGGTAGTTCCGTTCTCCTGGGCTCAGACCCTTCTCTGGGATCCTGGGCTGTGAGCTCTGCCCTGGTCCGCAATCGCTGCCCCACTGGGTCCGCCAGCCGCAGCTTGCGTACTCAGGGATCACCGCTGCGTTCTTGCGCCCCGGATGGCTGTCCTGCCGATTTTGCACCAAATTTTCCCCGACCTCTGTGTGCCGCCGACCTGAGCCCGCCCCGCGCCTGCCCGACTTGTCTTCTCCTACCAGTCTGGATCTACAGGGCTACTTCAACTTCTTGGCTGTCCAACTTCCATTCAGATAAATCCTCTATCGGTTCTGGGTGTTATTCTGTCTGTAAATTATTGTTGTAAATTATTGTTGCTCTAATCTTGGTAGTGCGAGGAAGTACGGTACGTCTACCTATTCCTCCATCTTGCCGGAAGTCCGAAAATAGAATTTTTATAGTAGAATTATAAAGCAGTATAGAGGAGAAATGGATTTAAAGAACTCATTCAATGCAAAAGATGTCAGTGATGAGCCCAATTTCTTTTTTTTTTGTAATTTTAATTTGTTAACAAATATAAACAATACATGGTGTTACATAAACAATTAGAAACTTTCAGAAGCACATTTTGTTGATTTAAACTCATAAACAGCTGCAGTAGGAATATGGGAATTCTAAAGCAATCATTTAAAAAATTACTAGAGTCTCTGAGGTTTTAGAGTGTATAATAATAAAGAGGCTTAAAAGCTGTTTGTTGTAATTTCTATCTGAAGTGAATAATAACCAGTACAACTTATGAATGATCACTATCTCTGACACTAACCAGGTTTTAGGACTTCCCACAATGATTTAAAACATGTTTTATAAAACTTGACATCCACACAAAGAGGATCCACTAATTCAGATACATAAGAGCAGGTTCCATAGTGAAACATTTTGAAAGCATCTGAGCTATTACTTCCTTATACTGAATAGCTACCTATTTATTCCATAATTTCTATTTGCCAGGTATTATTCTACTAATTTAACATGTGTTAACTTATTAAGTCCTTTCAATTCTATGAGCTAAATACTATTATTATCATCCCTATCATACAGAGGACAAAACAGAGGCACAGGGCAGAGCCAGAGTTTCAACCAAGACAGACTAATTCAGAGTTTATGCTCTTAAACCTGATGCTGTTATTACCTCTAGTGACAGTAAAACATGACTAGTAACCATCTGTTACTAGTAATAGAGAACAGATTATACACGATTCATTATTTCACAAAATATTTCTCTCAGACTGTTTAATCGGCTAATTAAGAATCTTTGTTTACTTCATCAGGTCAAATACTTGGCTTATGTGACCGTTTCCACATTAATCATGCTCTGACTTCACCCTAAATGGATTTGCCACCAGTGTGAGTCCCTGGGCCACACAAAAGGGCATTGTATCTCAGAACCAGAGGAATAACTTAGAATGCTGGGGACATTTAAAACAATTAACATCAATTAGGGCATCAGAATAATTAAAAAGGGCCAAGTTATGAGATGTTTATTTAATATAATTTTCCCTGCCACTTAAAATTAGACATTCATAAATATTCGGCAAATCCTTTGTTTATATAAGCAAAGAGTGATTAAGCCGGTTCCAACAAATTTTGCAGTACTTTGGGTAGAAGATTAATGGATTTTCTTTCTGAAGTGTTTTTTTTTTTTCAGAAGAATTAACCTGGTTTGCAAGAAGAAAGTTTATGAAATGGCAACCCAAAATATGTAGAATATTTCAAATGTTAATCTCTAATCCCAGGCTTAGTACTGTGCCTGGCGTGTCATAGGTATTCAAGAAATGGTTCTAGAATAATCATTCTAGAATAATAGTTCTAGAATAATCAGCCTTCTTCCATTTTATTGTATGTAAATGTGCTAATTAGTTACACAATATACAAGTAATAAACATGTTTAAAATCTTTCTCTTTGGCCTTAGTTTACTTTTAAAGAAAAAAATTTCTTCCTAAAGTTTTCAAACTCTGCTCCATGTGGCTAGATTTAGGCAAAATCTAGAACAAATTGCCAGTAACCATAGAGAGAAATTACCCTTTGAATATAACAAAGATGTTGTGTTGATAAAGAAAGTTATTTCCGGGACTACATGAACTTCTCTGAGGCATGTGTGAATGTATAATGAATGCATTCCTTTAGCTGGATGGAGTTTAATAGGGTCTAAGATGAAATGCATCCAGCTATGATAAACAATGATAATTTTGCACCCTGGCTGGTGTAGCTCAGTGGATTGAGTGCGGGCTGCGAACCCAAGTGTCGCCAGTTCAATTCCCAGTCAGGGCACATGCCTGGGTTGCAGGCCAAGTCTCCACTTGAGGGCACACAAGAGACAACCACACATTGATGTTTCTTTCCTTCCCTTCCTCTCTCTCTAAATATAAGTAAAAATAAAATTAAAAAACAGTGATAATTTCCTGAAAATAATTTTGGTGGTGTAGCTATTCCTAAATCATTTGGTTCAACTGCTTCCTGAGAATGCAGGGGTAAACAATTGATAGAACCTATGTAGAAAAACCAATCCCTAAATTTCTACTGAGGCAGAGGCTTTAATCACATAAAACTGAGGGATGAACAATCAGGTTATACACATAAAGTGATTTTGGATTTAAAGATCATGAGACTGCTATAGATTTTAATTTTCACAATTTTTAAATTATTAACTCTGGCTGTGTAGCTGAGTTGGTTAGAGCATCGACCCAATATGACAAGGTTGTGGTTCTATCCCCCATCAGGGCACATGCAGGAATACACCAATGAATGCATATGTAAGTGGAACCATACATCGATGTCTGTCTGTCTGTCTGTTTGTCTCTCCCTTCCTCCTTTCTCTCTAAAGTCAATAAATTTTTAAAAATTAAAAAATTATCCCTGATTGGTGTAGCTCAGTGGACTGAGCACGGGCCTGTGAACAAACGGTCGTGGGTTTGATTCCCAGGCGGAGCACATGCCTGAGTTGCAGGCCAGCTGTTGAGTAGGGGGCGTGTGAGGCGACAACACCTTGATGTTTCTTTTCCTCTCTTTCTCCTTCCCTTCCCTTCTGTCTAAAAATACATAAATAAAATCTTTTTTAAAAATCAAAAAATTATTAATTAGTTGTTCTAGTTGTGAATTTGTATTCATTTGCACAGACACATCAATGTTTTTGAGCAAATCCAAGGAATAAAATGATTATATAGTTTGACACTTAACGGTTTGCTTTGATAATTACTCTATGGATTGCTAAAAAAGGATTTTCTTTAAAAATGTTAAAAAATTGAAGACAAGGAATCTCGAAAAATATCTGATTTTCTAATACTGGGTATTATTATTTTTTACTATGATTAACATATTTCCTAACTTAATAGCAATTTATTAAGATATTTAACATTATAAGGTTAACTAATGAAGGTCCCAAAGTATAAGTTAAATGGCATTAAAATGAAGTTACTATATGCATTTATGTTTATATGTATATACTTGCCTCACTGTTCTTGAGATTTTTCACCTTCTTTCATGAAGATCTCAAAGGGTTAACACTCAGATAGCTAATCTTGACCTAATATGCTTCAAGATCATAAGACCAATTACAATGTATATAACACTCTAAGTGAAACTAAAATGTGTAAACATAAAATAACTAAGCAATCAACAATTATTAATCAGTTCTGTGCTCTGAATACCATTTAAATACAATATAGGTGCTTAATACTAAACGATCACAAATATATAGCTGAAGAAAAGAATAAAAACATAAGGAGAGATGAAGATGATGAGTTGAACACATGTAATTTTACACACTTGTGAAATATCATGAAAAACAGTTTTCAAAGATAATTAATGAAAAATTTCATACACATATAAGAGTAGAAACAAATACCTGTCACATATATTTAATGACTATCAAGATTTTACTGCATTTACTTTATCTGTTCTTTCCTTTTTTCTTATTTTCTTAGCTGAAGCTGATTTATTTTATTGTATTTATTTATTTTTTAATATTTACTTGAGGATATCTTTCTCAGTTTGAGAGAGACAGAAAGAGAAACATCGATGGGCTGCCTCCCACACACAGCTCTGACCAAGGATCAAACCTATAATCTGGGTATGTGCCCTGATGGAAAATACAACCTTTTGGTATATGGGACAATACTCCAATCAGCTGAACCACCCAGCCAGGGCAAGCTGACTTATTTTAGAGTAAATCATAGGTGCCATGTCATTTTGCTCTTCTATATTTCAACATACATACAGTGGAGCTGAAAAATACCCATCACCTTGTGACATTTCAGCCATCATAAGGGTGGTGGTGCAAGGCATTACTCAGGTGTTTGTGGTCATGCCGGTGTAAACAACCCTACACCTACTGCACTGCCAGCCATGTAAAATTATTGCACACACAATTATATACCATACATGATACCTGATGATAATAAAACTACAATGTTGCTGATTTATATATTTACTGTGCTACACTTTTTTTTGTCATTATTTAGATTGTACTCTTTGTACTTCTAAAAAAGCCAAGTTTACTGTAAAGCATTATATGCCACGTTATGGTGGCATTAGCCTCATACATCTCATGATTACTGGGTCTCTTTATTGCATCATGTTCTCTTGTGCTTGATTTAACTTCATGTTGTTTTGTACACTGACATGCTTCACAGACTTGTGGCCTAGGAGCCATAGATCATTCCATAGAGCCTAGGTGTGTAGTAGGCTGTACCATCTAGGTCTGTGTAAGTGCACTCTATGGTATTCATATTTCCACAAAATGACTTAACAGCAAATTATCAGAATTTATTCCTTTAGTAAGTGGTGCATGAGTGTACATGTTTTTAAAAAAATGGACATGCCATTATCACATGTAAAAAAATGAACAATAATGATTTGTTATTGCCTGATATCTGGTTGATAACCAAATGATAGTTTTTATTATAAATATGTGCCAGATTTTATCAAATGCTTTTTCTACATTTATTGATATGATCATGTGGTTTTCACCCCTCGTTTTGTTTATATGGTATATCACATTTATTGATTTGTGAGTATTGTATCAATTTTGCATCTCCAGAATAAACTTCATTTGATGATGCTGTATGATCTTTTTGATGCATTGCTGTATTCAGTTTGCTAATATTTTGTTGAGGATTTTAGCATCTATGTTCATCAGGAATATTGCCCTATAATTTTCTGTTTTGTAGTATTTATGTGGTTTTAGAATTAGAATAATGCTGGCTTCTTAGAATGAGCTTGGGAGTCTTCACTCCTCTTGAATTTTTTGGAATAGTTTGAGAATAAGAGGTGTGAGTTCTCCAAATGTTTGGTAAAATTCACCTGTGAAGCCATCTGGTCCAAGGCTTTTGTTTGTTGGGAGTTTTTTGATTACTGCTTCAATTTCATTAGGTGCAATCTATTCAGATTCTCTGATTCTTTCTGATTTAGTTTTGGAAGACTGTATGTTTCTAGGAATTTATCCATTTTGTCCAGGTTGTCCAGTTTGTTGGCATATAGTTTGTACATGGTATTATCTTTACTCTGTGTGTATTTCTCATTCTGTGCTGGGTCTCTTGGAAACATCATATATATGGGTCTTGTTTTCTTATCCATTAAGCTACCCTATGTCATTTTTTGGAGCATTTAAGCCCTCTACACTTAAAGTGATTTACAGACATGTATGTATTGCCATTTTATTTTCAACTATTTTCCTCTGTTTGTTTTTTTCTCCCTTCTTTTTAAAACAAGCCCTTTAACTGTGAAATATAGTTTTGCTGGGTAAAATAGCTTTGGCTGTAGATCCTGCTTGCCAAACCCTTCTGGCCTGAAATGTTTCTGTTGAGAAATCAGATGATTGTCTAATGGGAGCATCCTTATATGTAACTGTTTTTCTTTTGTGGCTTTTAAGATTCTGTCCTCTTTAAGCTTTGCCAATTTGCTTATGATGTGTCTTGGTGTGGGGTCTTTGGGTTCATCTTGTTTAGGACTCTGCACTTCATGGACTTGTGTATTTTTCCTTCACCAAGTTAGGGAAGTTTACAGTCATTATTTCTTCAAATAGGTTCTCGATTTTTTGCTCATCCTTTGCTCCTTCCTGTATCTCCACGATGCAGATGTTATTACACTTCATTTTGTCCTAAACATCGCTTACACTCTCATGTTCTTAAATTCTTTTCTTTTTGCTGCTGTGCTTGAGTGTTTTATCCTACCTTGTTTTCCAAATTGCTGATTCAATCCTCTGCTTCATCTAACCTGCTGTTTATTTCTTCCAGTGTATTATTTCAGATATTGCATTCTTAATTTCTAAGTGGTCCTTTTTATTGTTTCTATTTTTTTATGCTGTTGAGCATCCTTATACTAATTAAACTCTATATCTCAGTCTCATAAACTCTGTATCTGATAGATAAATTGCTTGCCTTCATTTTATCTAGCTCTTCTAGAGAATTCTCTTGTCCATTCATGTGGGGCCTGTGTCTTCCCATTTTCACTGTCTCTTGTGTTCGTTCTATGTGTCATGTAGATCTGCAACAACTGGTGTCTATGTGACATGACACATAGGGCGTGTGTCATGTAGACACTCATCTATGTCAGACGTTGCCTTGTGACTGGCACTGGGCAACCTGTTTGTGAAACTGGAAAAGTTGGCACTTGTTCTGCCTGTCACTACCCGAACCCATAAGTAGAGATAAGGAGTGAATCTTTATGGGCACTTTATTTAGATTCTGTGATCTGAGAAGATGGTGGGCTCTGTACCCTCAAAAACTGTCTCAACATCTAATCTCAAGGCAACCTTTTTATAAGGAAAAGAAAGGGTATGTAAGGATTTGGAAAAATAGGTTAATTGGATTAGAGTTTCAGTTGGGCAATGATTTTCCTAGCACTCCTTTATCTGTTGATCAACAATTTGTTATCTGTGTTCGCTCACTGGAACACAATGGCTCAGATACCATCTTCATTGCTTGCATATCCCCTGGGGCATAAAGGTTGTCTATCTCCTGTCACATAGATCATGCCTTCTAGTTCCTAGAATGACGGCTTTCCACATGCATGAATTAAAACCTTTAACTCTTGATTTCCCCTATCATTTGGAGCAATCAGTGATCTACAGCTGGTGGGTCCTTCTGCTGTGCCTGGGTGTGTATAGAAAGAACTAAAGTATGCACCAAGTCCAGCTTTTACCGGCATTGGGCCTGGGGGAGGGTCAGCTAAATTCTCCAAGCTCCAAAAGATTCAACACCCCCCACCCCGCCCCCTTCACGCTTTCTTTCAGTCTTAATCACTGAAACTGCCTCCAGAAGTACTCCTCAGCAGCTGTCTTAAGCTCCACAGGGTGGGGTGAGGATTCCTGCAGGTGGGGCTATTGCTCCCACCCAGGCTGATGCTGCATGGAGGGGAGAGCTCTGTCTTGGAAGATGACCTCTGCAGTATGGGGAATGACTCAGCACAGGGATCCTGGGAGCTGACTCTTCAGCTCTCCTCCCAGAGCCACCAATCCTCAACTCTCCTCACATGGCTCTAGTCTGCTTGTCCTTCCTCCACCAGAGCCCAGGGTAAGTGGCTGCAAATGAAATTTTGTGTGTTGGCCCTGAAAGAGGCTCTCTGCATCTGAAGCCATTTCTCCCTGGCAGACAGAAGTCCTGCTGCTTTTCACAGCTGGATGCTATCTGAGATCCCTTCCTGGTTCTGGTGCTCTAGGCTGGAGAGCCCAGCTTGGAGTTTAGGCCTCACACTTCTCAGGAGAAACCCTCTTGGCTGCTGAAATATCCCTCCATGCCTACACGTGCTGCCTGTGGGAGGCCAGCCAGCCTCTTTGTACCTCTGCACTTCCTACCAGTCTCCTTGTGGTGATGTGGTTTCTTCCAATCTGTCCTTGTATAAGGCTTCTCTACAGATAGTGTTCAATTGGTTATTCAGGATTTTTCAAAATTTAGTTTTAATTCCAGTTTTGGTCCTGGGAGGAGGTTAGTGTAGCTTCTAACTCTGCCACCATCTTGGAGCACCCTAAAATGGTTTTATTTTATTTTATTTTATTTTAATTGTTGTTCAAGTACAATTTTCTGCCTTTTACTCCCATCTCAGCCCACCCCCAGCCCTCCCTACCTCACTCCCGTTTCCAACCCCCCTCCTGTTTTTGTCCATGTGTCCTTTATACTTGTTCCTGTAAATCCTTCCCCTTTTCCCCTGAAATTCCCTCCCATTTACCCTCTGGTCACTGTCAACCTGTTTTCTATTTCATTGTCTTTGGTTATACTTTGCTTGTTCGTTTGTTTTGCTGTTCAGGTTCCTGTTTAAGGTGAGATCATATGGTATTTGTCTTTCACCACCTGGCTTATTTCGCTTAGCATAATGCTTTCCAGTTTCATCCATGCTGTTGCAAAGGGTAGGAGCTCCTTCTTTCTTTCTGATAGCATAGAATTCCATTGTGTAAATGTACCATAAAAAGCTTCTGCACAGCTAAATAAAATAGTATTAAAATAAAAAGAGAACCAACTGTATGGGAAAACATATTTGCCAATTATACCTCAGACAAGGGTTTAATCTCCAGAATATATAAAGAACTCACACGACTCCAGTCTAAGAAGACAAGCAGCCCAATTAAAAAATGGGCAAAGGACTTGAAAGGACTTCTCCAAGGAGGACATACAGAGGATCCAGAGACACATGAAAAGATGCTCAGTATCTCTAGCTATTATAGATGCAAATTAAAACCACAATGAGATACCACTTCATACCAGTCATAATGGCCATCATAAACAAAGCAACAAACAAGTGTTGGAGAGGTTGTGGAGAAAAGGGAGCCCCAGTGCACTGTTGGTGGGATTGCAGACTAGTACCACCAGTATGGAAAACAGTATGGAATTTTCTCAGAAAACTAAAAATGGACCTGCCTTTTGACCCAGCAATTCCACTACTAGGATTATATCCTAAGAACCCTGAAACACCAATCCAAAAGAACCCATGCACCCCAATGTTCATAGCAGCACAATTTATAATAGCCAAGTGTTGAAGCAACCTAGGTGCCCATCAGTAAATGAATGGATTAAAATGGTTATTTTCTAATTTTATCATTCATGAAGAGCCACAGATTCCTCTTCTACTTCACATAGCTGGGCAAATTGTCCCTCTTTGACTGGCAGAAAACCAGGTTTGTTCTCTGTAAAGAGTGAAACAGGGTAGGTGGCCTGGAGGATACGTCACAACTGAGGGCATAAATGGGTAACATACTGAAAATGGTGTTTGAATGAGTATTTGCATGTAGAATGATGAGACTCTCCACACTTTCCTTAACCATACCGCTCCAGGAGGTTGTAAGGGAAAATGATACAAATAATGTACTACTTAACCATCTGCTAGTATGTTTACTTGTTATGAGGAAAATAATTCAATAGCTTTTTATAATTTGTATTTTGAATCATAATAGAAGTATATGATAGAAAATGCAAACAGTACAAGAGTATACAGTGAAAAATGTTTCCTTCTTACCTCTGTGCCCTAGCCACCATACCACCCTCTTTCCTGACAGCCACTCTTTCCAATTCCTTATGCATCTTCCTAGACATACAGGCCTGTCGGATGAAGCGAGCTTCCTCCGCAGCAGGCATGGGGGCAACAGGACGTCCTCAACATGTGGGCAAGACAAACACACTACAAAAACTGATCTGGGCCAACCACATCGGAATTAAAAAGTACGATAGCAGTAGGATCTTAGTAATTTGTAGCAACATCAGCGAGGTTAAAAATGTCAGGAATGTTCATCACAAGAGGTATGCTCATTTCTCAGTAAAAACTGTCCACACATTAATTCAGTACTTATTAAGGGCTATTGTATATAAACATAAATTTCCAGGAAATGACACTTACAGAATCTAGGGATAATTTGCTAGACTTAAATAACCATGCAATTTTGTAAGTAATTATTACCATTTGTACTTTATATGAACAGGATGACCTAGTACACTTTTAGTTCATTTTCAATTATTTTTCACCATTCAAAATAAACAAGTTCAAATTTTACTTCAAAATAGAATTTATTGCATACCATAATGAATTTAATACATTAAAAAACTTTTTCTTGTCAGTACTGGCACATATTGAAGAGCTTTAAAGCACTGCTAAATTTATACTTCAAAAATTTTTTAATTTTACATCATGTTCCATTAAAAAAATAAAGCCTAATAGTATTATAAAGTATTAATTTATACTAAATTACATATCAAAGAGTTAAAGAAAGAACTCCACACTCAAATCAATTATCTAAGAAGTAATGTATCAACCATGTAGTTTTAAAAAGGTTCTCATTTAAACAAAATACAACAGAAGGTATAAACCACCAAATTTAAATGGACTTTTTCTACTAGGAAATCTTGCAAACCAACCATATAAACTTTGGATATTTATTTTAAAAATCCATATTCCAAAGCAATGTTGTTTACAAATTTTTATGTATAATTAAAGAAATACGTGATTACATTAAGTATTTGATATTTTTTGTTGCCCCTTAACTGCCATTAATACAAGACTATTTTAAAATTTTAATTTAAGAAATCACTTTTTCCCCAATGATCATTTTTGTTAATACAAAAGCTGCCCTTAAGAAACTTCAAACAAGCAAGTTGACATACATGGTCTCCAATACAATGTGGCCTGTGAATTACTGTCAGATATTTCGTCCACTCCAAAAGCTCAGTAATCCAAATCATGGGTACTACACAATTTATTTCAAATTCCAAAGGGCTCAGTAATTTGATCCAGAGCCCTTGAATTTATAAAATATTTTTCTTTCAGGAAGTATAATGTGACTTATAATCAGTATTTTTATTTTATTTGCGTTACCCCAACCTGTTTGGAATTATACTCTAGGATAAATAGGTCACTGAAAATAAATTTTTTAAACTGTAGTGTTTGTTGTTTGTCATCACCTTGAATAAATTCAAGTCTTTTCCTTGTTAATGGGAAACTACACAGCCTTTCAAACTAGTACATCACACCATTCTGAAATGCAATCTTTTGTGTTTTTGAATCTCATTGGTTGAGATCAGCCTAAAATTTAGAGACCAAGCTTAAATAAAATAGTTGAAACATTTTTTAGGCAAACATAAGCAACGTTTACTTATATCTAAGGCAAAAATTGAAAGAACAAAGAGGAACTAGAAAGCTCATTTGTTTTTACTATAAAATGTACCAATTCACCAAAATCTCTATGGGCACTAAAATTTCATAAGAGCCAACAGTGGATGGGTTAATTTTTTTTCAAAAGAGAAATAAATCATGGATTCTACTAATAAAGTATTGCTAATCTAAAAAAGAAATACAAGCTGGAAGAAAATGTAATGTATTAGGATAGCAAGTTATTTCCTTACAAACCTCTATTAAACTGAAATAAAAATATCATCTACATTGCAATTTGAGATATTTAGTGATTTCTGTCTTATAAGATACAAAAATGTTCATAGAGAATTTCTAAGTAGTCATTTTTCACTAAGTAATAATACAATATATCTTATTTTTGTTTTTAAATGTTTTTAAGGCCTACTTAGGAATAAAACAACTTCTCTTCTCTTTCAAGTTATTGGTGGTGGGAAGGCAAGAGAGGAAGAAATGATACAACCTTTTAAAGCCAAATTTTCCTCTTCCCTTTCCTTTATTTTGATTCCCAAATAAAACATTTCTATACTTTACTGTAATTTCTCTAAGCATTTTCAGCTCGGTTGGTAGAAGAATCATTTAAGAACAATGTAAAAATCAACACTGAGGATAGAGAAACTTAAGGAATTTCATTATTTATTTGTATTTAATCAATAAGATTTTAATAGTAAACTAGAACAAGGTTTTACCTCCTTGGTAACTAATGGTTGGATAAAGTAGAGAATCAAAATTTCAGATTTCTACTTGTAAAATTTTCTTTAACATTCTTTATAAACTATGGTTGAGACTTTTGAATATCACAAAGCTAGGATAAGAATGCAGATCATTTTACTAAAAAAGCTGTATTTTGGCAAACATTTTATTGATATTATAAATAAAAATATAGTTGGATCTTTAAAATGGCACTTAATCTGTTCTCTCTATCAGAGTCTGCCAAATAAATTAGATTCTTTGGGAAAAAATTCAAACTTGATATTCAGGAGACAAAATTAGGATTAACCTCCATTTGTCAGATACTTACTTGTCACTTATCAACTGATCCACAGTGTGCTAAGTGGAAAGAGGGCTGTTGATGGAGCTTCTCTATCTACAATTTACTCAGCGGAAAGTTAACAATTAAAGAAAAGTATCTAACTCCCTCAAATGCTAAATTTAGTTTAAATACCAAAGCTCTGATCCATTTGAAAAGGCAATAAATAGCTTTATCTTTTAATCAGTTGAACTGGCCTTAGAATGAAAACAGAGTTGTTCACATATCCTGAATATTACTTACAGAGAACGCAGAAATCTGCTGCCTTTGCAATTACTTGTCATTTGGAAATTTCTTAAGAGGAAGTAAAAGAAAATGAAAAGGTAATTTGACCTCTCACTCCCAGGAGAATGTTCAAGGTCACATCTGAGATTTAGCAAAGAATGAGAAAGATGTTTTTTCAAGTTGGAAGGTACCAGTGATTAACTGGTTTCACCCACTGATTTTCAACCAGTGTGCTGCAAGAGGCACACTGGTGTGCCATGAGAATTTTTAAAACAAGCAATACTGACTATTTAGTCAGGGGCACTGACCCCTTTTCTCTTAGATTGTCAAATTAAAAAATGACAACAGGCAACACTAAATAGCTGTCCAGTGTGAGTGAATCAAAACTATACCTATTTTTTTGTCAGATCAGCAGCAAATATATTTTTTGGTGTGCTGCAGAATTTTAGTAATTAGTTTCTGTGTGCCAGGAGATGAAAAAGGTTGAAACTGCTGGTCTAACCCACTCATTTTGCAGATGAGAAAACTGAGACACCAGTGTCTTGTGCTAAGACCATTTACTCACACTCTGGTAATGTAATTTAATCGACACTAATGCCCAGTCTCTTGTCTTTTTCTGCAATGCTTTCCTCTGAAACACGCCTGGTATATTGGTATTCCGTTACCCACCAAAATATTAAAAAGTTAACAGTGGTTTCCTTTGAAGAAAGGAGTAGGAATCAAGATGGTGGCCAAGAGGACTGTTAGGGGTGTTACACTCAAACAATGAGTCATATGTATCAGTATATAATTTTGTACTAAATACCAAGTCGAAACAGCAACAGAACCAAACTTCAGAGATCAGAGATTCTATAGTGAAACTGAATGTTAACACAGAAATTTAAGCTATACCTTCTAAGAAAAAACAGTCCACTGAAAACTGAGAATGCCAGTTTTTGTGTCCTTTTAATTACTAGTTCTATATGTTATGTTTCTCTCTACCTAGAAAAATATTCTAATATAATACATAGCAATTTGAAGCAATTTGGGTTCTCAAGTTTAAAAAAGAACTGGAAATTTTTTAAACTTATGCTATAAAAATATGTACTGATATATATTCCCAAATTATATTTTTCTAACCTTTGCAGTGATAAAAGTCCAAAATTTCATTGTTGAACTGTGTTCTTGCATAATCTTAAATATTTATTTCTATAGAGGATAAAATTTGCATAATTATTTTCAGTAAAATCTGTTCAGAAACTCACTTTGACAGAAATACTTCTATCTATCATTAGAGTTGAAAAGAAATTGATTTCAGTAAGAAAATACAGGGATGGATCAATACTTTATATCTAAAAAAATATACTGTGTATAATACATTTTGAAAGTTATACAGACCATCTCCTTTTATTGAATGTGAAGGCACAACTTTAACATAGTTAAAAGCTAATGTATTTTAATTACTTATGATATAATTGTCAGTACCAGCTCTTAAAAATGTGTATTTGCAAGTATGTCATTGGAGATTCTTTCAGGTTGTCAATTCAAAAGTCCATTTAAGATGTCAAACACCCTTTGCAGAAAATCAGCCAACACAGATGGCGGGTCCACTTGTTACTGTGGGAGAATCTGCTGACCGGCTGCCTCAGGGTTTTCTTCACTTGTTGCGTAGTCTGGGTGGTCCATCATCTAGGTAAAAGAAGAAGTGTTAGGAAATGCAAATTTTTCAATTTGCCCTCAATATTCATTAGTGTGGCAAAAGGATTCTCAATTTTTTAAAATGACAGAGTGCTCTATGGAACTGAGCACTCCTTTCGGAGCATGTACTGGTTCAGTATCCATACTCTTGAGGACATGGTCCAAGTGACACTGAACCTTTCAGAAAGTCTCCTCATTGGACTGAGTGTCAATCTGATGAGCGTTTTCTCTGGGTCTTCCACTATTTCCATTTCCTTGCATGAATACTGCCCTTCACGGCAGTGGGAGCTCCACCGCAAAAGAAGATACTCCTGGTGCTTATTCCAGGGTACTATTCCAGCCACTGTACACTCCTGGAAGCGGCAAAACGACGAGTGCCCCCACACGTCACTGTGAGAATACCCGCTGGCTTGGGGACAGTGTAACCTGAATGACATCTTGAAAGGACCTTAAGATAATTTAAAAATATGTGAAATTTTGGAAACACTGCATGACAAAAATTTCTACTCAAAACAAATAACTTGAAGGTACTTAATGGTCAAATGATATCTGAAAACAAAATCAGGAACACATATGCTCTAGGCTAACTTTAGAGGAATTACCACTTTTCTCAAATGATCACTTCGGCTCTGCCCATATTCTCATGGATTTGGGAAAGAAGATAGAGCTTCAATGTTTTCAGTGTTTTCCCCTGTTAATCAGATAAAATTACTTAAAAACAGAAAAATGTACTTAATGTCTCTGTGAATAGTGTCAAAGATTTTCAGATAAATGATTAAATTTCAGTATTGTGATGGACTTTTTGCCTCTTTTTTTTTTTTATCAAGAATTAGAAGACCAGCAAGATAAATGTTCTATTTTTGTAAACCGATTCTACAAGTTTTCCATGTTTTTTTGGAAGTAGAGGCAGAGTAATAATTTCCAATAATGGGGTCTCAGCACTTGCTAGACAAGAATAAACCAGAACTGAGTCTTTCAGCTGACAACTGTTTCAAGTAATAGAGACGGCTTTGAAGACACAGACCTGCTGACGCTCTATGAGTCATCGCAGATCCCCAAACAATCAGTTCTGAGGCCCTTTATTTGCCAAACATACCCCTTAGATGAAGGTAGTTATGAGTTCGTAGCACTTGGAAGAGGGGGAAAAAAGCCAAATCAAGACAGGCAGCATATTTATTAAGCATTTCGCTACATGAAATATAAGATGAAGTTGTTGAAGAGTTGATTTTACTTACTATTTGAATAAAGGAGGAAAGAAGAAGCACGGAAGACATATTTAGCCCCCCCTTTCTTCTAGTAACTTAGAAGCTCTGGGTGAAAGAGGTCACCTCAGAGCAGCCTCAGCAAAATGGATGGTGGGGGAACTCTCTTTCTTCACCAAGAGCTGTTTACCCTGGCAACTGTAATCTAATGAAATAGTAGCCTGCATACTCTAAGAGAGAACATGCTGCTTCTTTCTGAATGTGCAGGTACTTCATTGGCACTTTAATCAAATCCATAAAGACAGAAATATATTAGTTAAAACAAA
Organism: Phyllostomus discolor; assembly: GCF_004126475.2. Classification (NCBI taxonomy): domain Eukaryota; kingdom Metazoa; phylum Chordata; class Mammalia; order Chiroptera; family Phyllostomidae; genus Phyllostomus; species Phyllostomus discolor. Next base: position 162,518,088 of record NC_040903.2, read on the forward strand.
TAAAAGACAACACTTTCAGCCCTGGCCAGTGTGGCTCAGTGTGTTAGGAGCATCATCCTATAACCAAAAGGCTGAAGGTTTGATACCTGGTCAGGGCACGTGCCTGGCTTGCAGGTTCAGTCCCCAGTCGGGGCACACTCTGAGAGTCAATCAGTGTTTCTCTCCCTCCCTTTCCCTCTCTAGAGTCAACAAGCATGTCCTGGACTGGGAAAAACATCCCCCCCACAAAAAAAATCAACTTATTGAGAAGTAAACATCTCTGCTCTATATTCACTTTTTTTTACTGACTTTTTCAGTAAAAACAATATAGAAACCTATGATTTACTGACAGCTCTGTTTATTTATAATTGAACCGATCACTAGAAAGTCTAATGAAACGCTCATCACAGTGGGGTAACTGGAGAGCTGTTGACACGAAAGTGGCGTTGTTCTAAGTGTCTCTACTCTGGCTTGTCAGTCACAGCTTGTGACTTCTAAAAATAATTAGAAGCTCTAGTGACATTTAACACAGACAAACCCACTGTTTACAGAATATCAATAAACTAAAAACTTACTTCCCACTCAGAGTAAAACTGTTCATTGGAGATGTTTGCATAAACTAACTTCACCAACTTAGGATTAGAAAGAAACAAAAATCCCCTAAAATGATGATTCCTCTTAATTGTTTTATGTACCAAAGTAATTATGCTTGATTTTTTTTTCTAGAGAAAATACACCTTTATTTACACTAATTAGAACTAAGACTTTGAGGAAAATTAAATAAACGGAACCAAATACTGTATTCTGGAAGCATTCTAGAAAAGAAGTTCATAGAAAACACAGAGTTAAATAGCTTCAAGCTATGGAGAATATACAATAAGGTTTTCCGAACTAGTATTATTTTAGTGAAGTCCTATAGAAATGTTACTTCTTTTGATCAGAGAAATTCATGGAATGAAGTTTTAAAAGACTCTGTAAAATGCTAAAGTATTGTATTTCCATGAAATGTCTTAAGTTTCAGCAACAAACAAGGTGCAATCTGACCGTTGAAAATAACATGAAAAGGCTGCTGGGGCCGCCCAGGACGCCTGGACGTCTCCCGTGGGGAGTCCTGCTTTCTGCTGCTTGTACCCTACGCTCATATCAGACGTTCGAGTGAGCCAGATGATTAACAGCATAAACATGCATGCCGTCACCTTTGATTCAGACTTTCTTTTATCTCACATGTGTTATTTGATTATTTCAAAACAGTAGCAAAGACTTTTGGCACTTGGAAAAAATGATTATGTAAAAAGATTGTAGACATGTAAGTCTGTCTAATGTTTTTAAAGTGGCTATTACAATACTGTATAAGAATTTTGGTAATTTTATGAGGGCTGCTGAAGTACGATCAGGAAGCTTGTAGACACACACACACACACACACACACACACACACCAGACTAAAGGTCAGTGGATTAAGGGCTGAATAGCACGGCCGTCTTACCTGAAGAATTCAATAGCACCGACTGAGAGCTCACAGTGTATAAAACACTGTTGTCAGCACTGTGGGCTCCTAACACTCGGGCATTAATAACTTAATGAGGCTGGCATACTCAAATATCTACCGCCACAAGGCAAATGTTAATGTGTTTAAAGTACAAAGTCTAAAAAAATTATGGGGAAAGGTGAAATTAATTTCAACTGGAAAACTCATATATCTGCTTGGAGAATGCAGCTTTTGAGTTGGGAGTTACATAAGGGATATTCTGGAAACAGAAACTGGCAATGCAATAAAGATAATGAAAGCAGGGGGAGAGGAAGGAAAGGATTTTTATTACGCTGTAATCCTAAGAGATAAGCCAGTCACTGCCCAAGGGTGGTCTTCAGGGCTGACCCTCAGCTGTCCTACTCTGGGTCCATACCTAATCTTCCTGTTTTACCAGGCTTGTTGAGGCTCCTTGTTCCACTTTCCAAGCATCTGCTTAACCTTATCTGATTTCAATATCCAGTTGCCTCACCAAGTCTTGGGCTAACTCACCACCATGGATTATATGATCGCCTACCTGCCTGTAGACCCAACCTCATTTTATGGACAAGGAGACAATTTAAAGAGATTGAGTAATTTGCCAGAACTGATGCCAAAGCCTATATATAGTATATTGTCTATATATACCTTATAATATACCACAAATGACAATATTCAAGTTAAATTCATTTTGACTTTGAAAGTTAGACAAAAGCAATGAGAGATTTTCTTTTTTCAAAAACCTTAACTGGGGAATAATTTTGTGAAGGCATTGCATTCTTTAACTTTCAAAAATGCTAGTTTTCTAGAAAAACAGATTCTCTCTTGACAGCAGTTTACAATATTCTGCCACTAGCTTCATTAAAATTTAAGCAAATATTCATCCTTCATATTTAAAGAATCTAGTACACAGTGGGAAAATGACAGCATTTAATAGACTTTTTTCCCTCTGAGGTTGTGATAGCTATCACATCCTCTTACAAACATCAAAGGAACCAGATTTAACAAAGAACCAAAGTTTTAATATCCAAACCAGGAAAATGTAAATCTAGTAAATTATCTGCAAAATAACAGCCAAACCACCAAATAAACCAAACAAAACCCCCGATTCTTACAAATAATAATAGCAAATACATCTATCATGTTTATGTTGCACCAGGCACTATTCTAAGCATTTTGCTTATATTACAACAATCCTCTTAAGCAGGATGATTTGTATCCCATTTTACAATGGAGGAAACTGAGACACTAAGAAGCTGAGTAACTTGCCTAAGGTCACACAGCTAATAATTAACAAAGTCAGAGTTATAACGTAGTCAGACTGGCAGTGGGTTCCACTTTTTATTACTGTGTTACTTTATATTCTGAATGTCTTCACCTAATAAAATTATGACACCACATTACAAAAGTGAAAAGTGTATAGCCAAAGTTGTCCTATGTTTTCAGATACTTCTTAATGGATTTTCCTACAACTGATTGCCTAATTTAGCTACTATGTCATGTGATCAGAGCCCTGGAGTCTGTCGTTCTGGAGCATTTACTACTGCTTTGTATCTAGCAGGAATGATCTCTCCCTTTTTAGGCAGCTGCTGTGAAGCAGAATCATACTTTTTTTCAAGATCATAATGTTTCAGAATGAAACAGCTGTGGCTGGAGGGGCTCAGTGCACTGAGCACTGGCCTGTGACCCAAAAGGTCACATATGCCTGGGTTGCTGGCCAGGCCCCTGGTTGGGGGCTTGTGAGAGGCAACTGATCGATGTATCTCTTGTACACTGATGTTCCTACTCCCTTATTTTTTCCTTTCCTTCTCCCCTCTCTAAAAAGTAAATAAATAAAGTCTTTAAAAAAAAAAGAATGAAACTCAAGATGGTGAGAGCAAAGCACTTGTTCAAAGGGAATATAAATGCATCTGTTAGTTGATTTCTTTTCTTACCTACCACCCCTGTTCTTTTCAATAAACACGGAGGATGAATGATGCTACAATAAACCTTAGAAAAAAGGAGCTGTAGAATACTTCCAAAGAGACACAATGTTAGTACAGCTTTGCATACAACATCTCTATGCATTCAACTATTTATAGTATGCGCTGACATAAAAAGATCTGGAAGCTCCACATAAACTGTTCAAAGTAGCTTCCTCTTCAGAGTGGGTGCAGGGACAGAAGTGTTAGAAAAGGGAATTCCATGTTACTTTTAACTGCTTGTTTAAAAAATGCAAACATGTATCACTTTGTAATTAAAACAAAAAAGAAAAATAATCGAAGTAAAAGCAGGGTTAGGGTCTATATAAAACTTTTTGTTCATTAACTGCCAGTAACACTAACCTACAAGTCATTTATATAGAATAAAGATGATCAGAAGTACTCTAACGAACATCTTTTCACAACAATTTCCCCCAATTTTTATTATCTGGACAATCTGCCAAAGAGAAATTACTGTGCCAATAGGAAATGGTAAGATAAAGTATGGTACATGCATATGTGCAGCCAAGTAAAATGGTTTTTACAAGAAACTTAACATGAAATAACACTAACATGCAATGTTGGATAGAATGATTTAGAGTGTGGTTTCATGCAATCACCAGCCCATTTATCTAGGAAGGCATACAAGGCAATGCACTTAAATTTTAAGAGTGGCTATCTTTAGCTGGTGGGATTTATGGGTAAACTTAATTTTATTTTTCTACACGTTCAAATTTTTCTATAAAAGCACATATTTTTATAATAAAATTCCTTGAAAATGTACAGGGTGCAGCAAAAGTATATTTACAGTTGTTCAAGTGGAAAATAATGCAATAATTAATAAATAATAATATAAAAATAAATTGTGTTTTGCATACAACTGTAAATCTATTTTTGTCCCACCCTGTATTAAAGGGAAAGAAAAAATTTTATAAATAAAAATAAAATGACATGATAAAACTAACTAAAAATATATTTAATTCTGTAAGATATCACATGTGCTCCAATAGTCCCAAATGTAAATTCTAACCCAGGATTTAATGCTAACCCTAAACAAAATTTCCTCGTGTTGCTTATCTTCCTTGTCCTTAGGTTATAATTGGTTAATCAGATAGGTGCTCTAATTGTAGAAACCTGTTGCTCACAATTCTTCCTGAGGCCTGTCTTCTCCCTCTACACTCTTACTCACTCACTGAGTGTGCTTGTGTCACACCCAAGTTTCCATTTCTAGCTAGTTCTGTCTCCTCAACATAAGGGGACATTTATTCAACTACCTATTATCTCCCTCTTTCTTGGTACTTTGAAATGTTCAAAATTGAATTCATAGCCAACATTTAACTTACCCAACATTGAATTTATCATATTCCTCCTCAAACCTGTTGCACCCCTTTATCTCAGTGAATAATATCACCACCCACCCACCCACTCAGTTACTCAAGCCAGAAACCCTGGACTCCACTTCCGTCTCCTCTCTCTACATTGAATCTATTACCACATCCCATTAAATATGCCTCTTAATTTCTCTTGACCTTGTCCATGTTTCTCAGTCTCACACTACCTTCCTAATTCTGGGTTCTATCACCTCATTGTGAGAGCTGCCTCAAGTTTTGCTCCCTCCTTTAATCTATTTTCTAAGTTTCTTAAAACCCTTAAAGGGTCCCTAATGTTTTTAAGATACAACCCAAACTCTTTACCATGGCTAACAAGACCCTACAGGCTCTTACCCTTGCTTCCTTCTCCAGTTTTCACTGCCTACAGCTCCCCTAGGCTTCCTCAACATTGCAGTCATCCTAAACCTCATTCGGCTCCCAGACCAGGGGCCATGCTCTCTTTCCTCTGACCTTTGAAGACATGGTTCCCGCAATGTGGAACACATGGCTCAGTGAAAGTCTCAACATAAATTTAACATTCTTTCAAAAGCCTTCCCCAAATCACCTTGATTGTAATGAACCCACAAGCACTGGGGTCCCCGCTTTGGCTTTCATGGCCACCTACCATAACTAGTACATTTATCACACTTTGCTGTTGCTGACTCTATCTGCACTCCCACTACACTCCAGCTTTTAAGAGGCCATGAGACTAGATCTGCTTCTAACTCGTTCGTATTTTATCACCAGCTCCTAAAATAGTACCTGGGTCATAGAACTACTCTATAAACATCTGCTAAGTGAAGAAATGTAAAACTATTTTTTAAATGATGGCAAAGAGCACTCCTTGGGATGTGGCCTTCAAAGGCTGGTATAGTAGTAGAGTATGTGATGTAGGACACACTTTATTTTTTAAATCTCTTACAAAACTTTATATGGGAGTCCTCTTAATGGAAAAGTTGCAAGCTGTCTCACTAGTTTAGTCATGAACCTCGTGAACATAAACTAATTCGATGTGTATAAATACATATTGAGATAATGGCATTGTGAGGTAAGCAGGGACGATATTGTTATTTTTATCCAAATCTTAGAGAAATTATAAGATTTACCCCAATGAATTCTAGACCAGTGCTTTTCCCAGTTATAGTAATTTTAACTTAATGTGTTAATCACCTCTTGTTAAATAAAGATGATACTACAACAGACCAACCACAAGATGGATATGAACTTTGAACGGTTTATCTATTAACAATTACAGCCATCCACCCAAAGTACCTCTGTTTTGTTCATGTGACCACTGGCACGCATGAATGAGGGTGGATGGAGGATGGCAGTTTGTTGTAACAGGGCAAAGCAGAGCTAACTGCCTCATGAAGGGATCAATGCCATGACCCTGACCTCAAAGGCTAGGGTTTCTCAACCCTCTTTCATTTCAATGCAAACAAACTTTACTGGAATACCAAGCGCTTTCAGGAAAAAAAAAAAAACAAGGAAGGGGTTTAACCTTAATGAAGAAACAAACATAACTGAGTCTGGTATTAAGATTTTCTGTTTTGTAATTTTATAGAAAGGTCAATCTTGATCCATTTAAATCTGAAACAAGTGCCCTATTTATTTCATTTAGGCCCATTTATTTGCTGAAGAAGTTATATTTTTCATTAGCAAAACCTTAGGACCCTCACTATAAGTAGCTAATGTCAGTCTCAAAATTCAGTAAACACAGAATTTTATATTTCATGAAGTCTACTTTTGTGTGGATTTTGAAAAGTCACGTTGAAATGTGTTTTGCTTTTCCCTGATGCCCTCCCACTCCTTCCTGGTAGTTTTGTCTTGCGTCACCAGGATTCTGGCATCAGATTGCAGTGGCAGAGAGAACTGATGATGCAGCAGGTGGACAGGAAAGGGGCAGTAGTGGAAAAAACTTAAAGGACATCCTGAGATCCAAGATAAATTTTTGGCACATAAAAGCTTTGAGGTATATATAGTCAGTTTCTAGAGTCAGATATATAAAATCAGTCAGTGAATCATTTCATAAGATAACTTGGTAGTTCAAATATAAGCACGCACCTGATAGCTGTTACCTTTCCAGAACTTTTTCATTTCCTTACGTCTCCAAGCAACAACTGAGGCGGTAATGAGCGTGCAGGGCACTAAATAGAGGAGAGCAGGTTGCCCCTTTTTCATCAGCACCAGAACAACAAACGTGAGTATCATGCCCACAGCATAAGCTGCAAAAAAGAACACCAAGTATCAGTCATTCCTAAATGCTTCCGAAGAAATATCCCCTCAGGCCACAAGGTTATTTAATCAAGAGCAATAAAATCATTTTGTTGACTCATCGATATTTAAGGGCTCGCAAGTACAAAAATATGTTGAAGTACTGGTTTTTAAATAAAACATGTTGGAGTACTGGTTTTCAAATAAAAATACGCTGGAGTACTGGTTTTCAAGTATCTGAGGACAATTCTCCTCTATGACTCCTTTCATAATTTCATTATGTTCCTAAGACAGTAATTAGGAAAGATGTTCTATGGAGCTTTTGAAAAATTTGGAAACTGGTTGGTATTTCAATTATAATTATCCTAGTCATCAACTGTGGGTCAAGATAATTTAAGAAAGTCTCATGTATCTGTCACCATTAAGGTTTTTGAGTTGTTCCACATTTCAGGTAACAAAAAATTTGTACCTGTAGGTGCTAATGGTTGCATTGGAAAATCTTCCTAATATTGATTATATATTTCATGGACTTATTCAACAAAAGCATAACAAATATCACTTGATCTTTTCTTAATGACTCATGGTCCTATTATGAACAATTTAGTCTACCTCCTCATTTTACAGATGAGGCCATGGAGAACCAGGAGAATTAAGTGAGTTGTCCAAAGTGACACAGCAGAATTGACAGACAGTCCTATTCTATGCATTTTCATTGAGTATTCTTTTAATGATCCACACTAACTGCTGCTAGACTCTTAATGCCCTTACAAAGTAAATACTGAATGGCTTCAGATTGCTTTTCTTTTTTCATCTCTTCATTCACTTAGCTATTCTTTCCTATTGTCAGGGTACCTATTTTTAGTAACACTCTACTGTAAACCTACACTTTTAATTTACTAGATTTAATTCTACTGTGCAATTGAAAACTTAGGTTGAATAGTATCTAAATGGCTCTGGTGCAGGTTATTTACCTAAAAGAAATTTGGTGTTTGGACTCTGAGTTATCTATTTCATATGTTCAGTAGTATTTACTGGCTTCCTTCCTGCTCTTGTCTGTTCTCAATAGAAACAGAAGGATAACTAACAACTACCTCTACTGTCCTGGGTGAGATGTTCTTGTACCATAAATTCATTTATATATAGTTATCCATGCAGTATTTTTTTAAAAATCTAGCATTATGCTATGTATTAACTACTTGTGTGCCAGGTGCTCTAACAAGCATTTTATATATAGAACCTAATGTTCTTCTTTCACATATAATTTCCTAAACTTCAAAAACTTTGTGATGTAGGGAGTAAAGTATAATTATTCCTTTTTTGATGGAAAAATTGTCTTCTTAATTAATGGTAAAGAATTAGAATTCAGAGTTCCTTGTTTTTAGATCTTTTCCCTTTCCTAAGGGTTATACAACATAATAAGAAAAAAATAAAAAATTTACCAATTGTGGAGGAGACATAGTATATAGAAGAAGAAGAACCAGTCTGCTCATCAAATCTTCTACAGTATGCAATCAACAGGCCTTAACAGAAAAAACATTCCATGTTATTCTCTTAAACCCACAACAGCAACTACCTGTGGCAGCAGTACATGTTGTATTGTATTTAACCTTCACTTTTTGCATCATGAGAACGTTAGAGTACCTCAAATTGTTTCTATATGCTAATGATATGATTCTATATGCTAATTTTTTAGCTTAATGCCATATTTTAAACATTTCCTCCAGACATTGAACCGTCTTTTTTTTTCTTTTTTCAATATGTGTGGTTGCCTCTTGCATGTCCTCTCCTGGGGACCTGGCCCACAACCCAGGCATGTGCCCTGATTGGGAATCGAGCTGGCGACCCTTTGGTTTGCAGCCTGCACTCAATCACTAAACTACACCGGACAGGGGTAAATGGTCTTTAACAACATGATTTTTATTAGCTGCTTACAATTCCATGTTATGAAGAATTTTTTTTATATTTCTGTAGTACCAGTTGTAATATCTCCTCTTTCATTTATAATTTCATTGATTTGGGTCCTGTCTCTTTTTTCATGGTTTGTTTAGCTAATAGTTTGTCAATTTCATGTTTTTAAAGAACCAACTCTTACTTTTGCTAATTTTTCTATTGTTTTCATGTTCTCTTTATTTTGGTCCTAATCTTTATTATTTTCTGCCTTCTGTTAACTTTTTAGTTTGTTCTTCCTTTTCTAGTTTCTTTATGTGTAATGTTAGGTCACTTATCTGTGATCTATTTTCCTGATGTAAGTGCTTATCACTATAAATTTCCCTCCTAGAACTGTTTTTATAGCATCCCATAGGTTTTGGAATGCTGTGGTTCTTTGCTTGTCTCAAGATACTTTTTAACTTCTCTTTGATTCACTGGTTGTTTAGGAGTGTACTGTTTAATTTCCATGCATTTACAAATGTTCCAGGTTTTTTCCTTTTATTAATTTCCAGTTTCATACCATTAGGGTCAAAAGATATTTCTGTCATTATTTCATTTCTTCTTAAAATTGGTAAGATTCGTTGTGTGGTCTAACATATATTCTAGAAAATGTTCCGTGTACACTTGAAATGTAAGTATACGTGTTCTGCTGTTACTGGTTGTAATGTTCTGTGTCTGTTCGATTCATTTAGTTTTTAAATGTACCATCTAGAAAAATGTATTAAAAAGAACATCAGGAAGGCAATTTCAAATTGTGATCAAAGTCTCCCTTCCTAGTAGAATAAAATGAGTTGGAGCTTTAATATAAAGAGCTCGAATAAAAATTTCATATAAGCTCTCATTTGTAAAAATGCAAGTATGCAAAAATAACCCATTTTATTACCTCTTTTAAAAACTTTGTTGACCTCTACAAAGAAGTTGTTTCAGATTATATTTACTAATTAAACACTGTTATGAATCAGTTAGAATGATATTTAACTATTTAAGAATCATCAAATAACTACTATTTTTATTAGTTGTTTGAAGTAACTAATGTTTTATTTTTATCAGTAGTTTGGTCCCTATATAACTAATCAAATAAGTTCCTTGATAGTTCCTTGTTATTTTTACTATATTTCCTGTTTAATCTTATTTCCACATGTTTAAAAAATGTTACTTCCTCTCCCCAAATTATAATTTAGCTTTTAGAATTAAGTCATGTATTGTCCAAAACTTTACTCTTTGAAAAAATATTTGAGATGTTTTGACATTTACCTCAAGAATGCAACATTTATATATCCCCCCGCCCCCAATTCAGTGCTAAGTGCTACATACAGGATTTTATACAGTACTTGGTGTGAAACTGGTAAAATTGTGGATAAATCTAAATAAAGGTGTTTAAGAAATCTTAAGGTTTCTAAATAGAATGCTCTTCCTACTTTATCAGTTATGTGAATGGAAGAAACTCACTGAAATAAGACTATTGCTATGCTGGACTTTGCCACAGTGATTCAAAAGGCAACACACTGTTAAATTTTCTCTCTGCCTGGCTTTACTATGTAAATGAAAAGTCTCCCTTCCTAGTAGAATAAAATGAGTAGAATAAAAGTCTCCCTTCCTAGTAGAAAAAATGTTTTTCTTCTTCAGAGGAGGAGGCAGTACTCTTTACCCATGCACAGGCAGGTGATATACCCAGGGAGACAGTAAGTGAGGAAGGACAAAGTGTCAGCTGATTGAGAAATATTAATTACTTCTAAACTATATTATTAATGGGCTAGGATTAAGCCTAATCTACAGGTAACCCAGTGAAGAAAATAATGCAGAACTGCAGTAACTGGCAGAGAAGACATGTTAGGAGAAGGATCTACCACACGCTGTATGTTGTTTTGTGTAAAAGGGCTCTGTCAGGTGGTGTTTATGATGTTCCCCCTCTAAACCACTTCCCCTAAAACACAATTATTCTTTTAAAATAGAAGTGACAAGAATTGTAATACACTGATTATTGTTAAATTCAACTTTTAAAAGGGGTTTTGATATATATTATACTTTCTTAAGGAAGGTCAAACTGATCCTAATTACTTCCTCTAAGACACATTTGAGCCGTGGAAGATATACTTTGGTTGTAACACAATGGGCTTTGTCTTCTAATACTCAAAAAGCTTTTTCCTTTCTTTGTCACTTATCCCAGCTCTAGTGATAGCCAGAAATACTTCAAACAGAGTAGGTAACTTTTAACAAATACTATACATTTGACAAATTTCAATGATCAGTATATTTTTACTGAAATTGTTACAAACAATTGCTTACCTGGTACAATAATGTCTCCAAAACCCAATATGGAAACAGGCATGAGGCATACACTCATTACTGAAAAATAGGCCAGCTTTGGTACTTTGATGACTACTGGTAACTGTAAATATTTAAAAAAAAAAAGGGGACACCAATAAACATCATAGGAATCTTTACCTGTATCTTCTAGAAAGGGAAGGATTAATATTAGAATAATTGTTTTAACATTTTAAAATTGACATTTAGAAGAACTTGAAATAAGAGAATATAAACTAAACACATATAGACTCTGAGTACACAGAAAACTTGAAAAAAAAACATAGTTTTGGAAAAATAAAACACATGTAGGGGTAACTATTAATGCTAGTATCCCCACATCTAACCTTTTTTCCCTTTTTAGCAAAAATAGGACTCAGGCTTTGAAACAGATTTTTTTGGGGGGGAATGCAATCTGGATTTTTTCCCCAAAGAAGAATCTTGTCTCAGAGGGTATAATTTAAAGTCCAATGAATATATCCTTACTTAGCCAATGAAATACAATCCTTACTTTCTCATGGGGAGCTGAGGGCTGAGCAGTGGCTTCCACCAAGTTTCCATCATTCTAGGATGAAACCCAAGTCAATAGGTGTTTAATAGTTTAGAATAACTAAGAAAAGGGCTATATTTTGTGAGAAAAATGTTTTACAATACCTTAACATGCACTACATGACCAACGACTTACACAGGGAGGCAAATAATTAACTGGACACACATACACACACTGGCAGCCATTTCTGTTTAATGGCCATTGCTACCTTTTCGTTATTCCCAAAGGGTCCAGCGGCAAGCTCAACCATGATACTCTCGCCATTCTAGAATAGAGAAGAAAGAGGAGAGGAATTGTTCAATCATTTAAAGGAAACAATCTGCCCATATTTAAGATGATTTGGCCCCATGGATTATGGCCTACTATAAACTGATAAAAAATGTGCCATAAACTGCTTTTTTCCCTGAAACAGTCTGTGTAGATAGCAAGAACTGGAGTCATCTAAAACAGAATCCACCTAGCACACTGTTCCACTCTACAAGAACTCAGCAATTTTCAGAAACTGACAGATAAACCACACACAGCTTATTCAAGTGAAGCTTTGAGCACTGATCTGTATTGACGATATCTAGCATTTCTAATGGGCTATAAATGTTTGCGCTTTTAGTTATGTCATAAGCTGCGTGTCCTTAGTCACTTTCAGCAATAACAATTAATAGGGACACAAGATATACTAAGTTTTCCAATATTTAGATTTGTAATACATCCGGGTAACTTTATTTGAATAAATATACATCTGACCTCTGGCTACTCACCACAATAACAAAACAATGAAGTCAAACCTGAGGGGACCCAGCCCTAAGGAACTCGAGAAGCTTCTACAGCCTAACTCCTGTCCAATGTCAGCCCTGCCTGCTGTTCTGTCCCAATCAAAATATTAACCTTAGCTGAATTTCCTCCCTTGTGTCTGGCTCAGGCTTTTTTATGTGGGCTGTGAGAAGTTCACTAAAAAGTTCCTTCCTGACCACAGCTAAGTCTGTTGTGGAAAGGGGAAACATTTTGAGGTAGCAAGCTTCACATCATGATAAATATAGCACCAGGACAGGTAGTGGGAAGATAAATAAATGCTGAATTTTAGGAAAATTTGATTTACTAATTAATATTTTACATGTGGGTGGGGTGCATAAGGGAAATCACTGGAGTGTTTTTAAGAGGACTTCACTGACACCTGAGCTAAGTAGAAAGAAGGATGCAATCACTGGCTACAGAAATCTTTTCATGTTAAGCTTCAGGTTACTGAAGGGTTAAGTTACAGAAGTTTAGGAAAATAAATATTGAATACAGTTCTTTACAGAGAACTCCCATCATGTGATTCAATTTTCAGATAAAGACTTTGGTTTGTTTTCTAATTGTTATTTAAAACATTTAACTAAAGACCATCACTGATATTCTCTCATACATTCAAAGATATCTGAGTAACTATTATTTGCAAAATACTACACCAAAACAATAGTGGGTGAAATAAAAATGAAGATAAGCTCTTACTGCCTGTACTCATAGCACTGGCCCTGCCAACTCCAAAAGTTACTAATACCATGGTCAAGAACATGTTTAGAATGTCTGATGCTTTTTAAAATTTTCTTTTGGAGAGAGGGAAGGGAGAGAGAAAGACAGGGAGAGAAATATTGATGTGAGAGAGAATCGTCAACTGATTGCATTCTATAAGCGCCCCAACAGGGAGTTGAGCCAGTGACTTTTTGGTTTGCAGGAAAGATGCCCAACCAACTGAGCCATATCAGCCAGGACTAGAATGTCTAATATTTAAATCTTGACATTTTCCATAAAATGGAGCAAAAATAACCTCTCAACAAATGGTGTTGGGAGATCTGGACAGATACATGCAAAAAAATGAAACTCAATCACCAACTTACACCATACACAAAAACAAATCCAAGGTGGATAAAAGACTTAAATGTAAGTCCTAACACCATAAAAGTCCTAGAGGAAAACATTGGCAGGAAAATCTCAGACATTCCATGCAGCAACATCTTCACAGATATGTCCCCTAAAGCAAGGGACATAAAGGAAAAAATAAACAAATGGGACTACATCAAATTAAAAAACTTCTGCATGGCTAAAGAAAACAGCATTAAAATGAAAAGAGAGTCAACCATATAGGAAAACATATTTGCCAATTACACCTCAGACAAGGGCTTGATCTCCAAAATATATAAAGAACTCACACAACTCCACTCCAGGAAGACAAAAAACCCAAATATAAAATGGGCAAAAGACTTGAACAGACACTTCTCCAAGGAGGACATACAGAGGGTCCGGAGACACATGAAAAGATGTTCAGCATCACTAGCCATCAGAGATGGCTAAAAACCACAGTGAGATACCACTTCATACCAGTCAGAATGGCCATCATAAACAAAGCAACAAACAAGTGTTGGAGAGGTTGTGGAGAAAAGGGGACCCTGGTGCACTGTTGGTGGGACTGCAGACTGGTGCAACCACTATGGAAAGCAGTATGGAACTTCCTCAGAAAACTAAAAATGGAACTGCCATCTGACCCAGCAATTCTACTGCTGGGATTATACCCTAAGAGCCCTGAAACACCAATCCAAAAGAACCTATGCACCCCAATGTTCACAGCAGCACAATTTACAATAGCCAAGTGCTGGAAGCAACCTAAGTGCCCATCAGCAAATGAGTAGATCAAAAAACTATGGTACATTTACACAATGGAATGCTATGCAGCAGAGAGAAAGAAGGAGCTCCTACCCTTTGCAACAGCATGGATGGAACTGGAAAGCATTATGCTAAGTGAAATAAGCCAGGTGGTGAGGGAAAATACCATATGATCTCACCTTTAACTGGAACATAATCAACAAAAGAAAAAAGCAAACGAAATATAACCAGAGACATTGAAATTAAGAACAATCTAACAATAGCCAGAGGGGAGGGGGCAGGGGGCAGTGGGAAGAACAGTTTTCAGGAACTACTATAAAGGACACACAGACAAAATCAAGGGGGAGGGTGGAAGCAAGGGAGGGAGGTGGGTTCAGAGGGGGTGGGGGGGTGAGGAGAAAATGGAGACAACTGTAATTGAACAACAATAAAATAATTTAAATTAAAAAAATAAAAAAATCTTGACATTTTCAATGAGAACCACAAAAATCAGAAATATGTATCTGATTTTCACTTTGAGTTACCTACTAAAAGTAAGGTCTATACCCTCAATAAAAACAAACCAGAATGCGAAGACTGAGTTAAAGTAAACCTGTAACAGAGAACAGAACAAAGAGCACTTCAATTTCTTCTACCTGATCAGATTGCTGGAAGTCCATTCCTAGTCAGTGGGAACTAAGATGGAAAAACAGAAGATGCCTAATTCCCTAAGTGCAAAAGGAAGAAAGAGAGCTCAAAGACATCTTTATTATTATCCTACACCTTTAAGATTTTAAAACTGTTTTTTATGGGTAAGGATTAGAAATTGTTTGCTGGCAGACATGTTTGGCATTTAAAAAGTGAATCTAGTGTTAAAACAGAATGGAAAAATTATTTTAAAACAATTTAGCTACCGTTTATAGCTGAAGCCCCTGTAAACTATGTGTCACATGCCATGACAGTCTGTTGACCTATGACAATTGCTGTGCAGAGAGAATGCTTTACTTTCATTATGAGATCTCTGATGGAGTGACTCACAGAAATATTTTATTGCACCAATATAAACTGATACAAGCTAAGATAACATTATTTAGAACTTTAAAAAATCCTTTAATAAGTTAACAATTTTTGTTATAACCTAATATTTTGTGATAATGTAACACTATTTCTGTGCTTTCGTAGGGTTCTATTCCAAATGGAGTTAATGAGTCAAATGGCTCATCACCAAGGCACAGGAAAACGACTGGGCGCCCCAAATGATTTGGGGCAGTTAACTGCATTTGTTACCTAGTTGCAATTTTTGCTCCCCAGTGGGGCACAGGCTTATGCTGTTATATTGTAGAAGTAAAGAGTTTACAGTGATTTCATAGATAGCCGTGGCTAAAGAATGGATAAAGAACTAATGGGAAAATAAAGTAGTGATTATATTAAATATTCAGTATGCGAGAGTGACAAAAGATAATGAGATGATAGAAAGTTACAAAGTAAGGCAAAATAAAATAGGGAAAGTGGGAGAAATAAACAATAATAGATTTCTGAGGCAGGAATAGGGACAAGGCAGAAAAACTGTATATGGTATGAGAGACTACTACACTCAACCAACACCTCCCCCTTATTCTGAGAACTGCACCTTCATTTTGTTGAGGGGCTGGGGCAGAGCTGTAAATCGAGACCTAGGAGCTGCCAGGTGCTATGACTCTAACCTCATGGGAAAAAACAGTCTGAGACAATAAACAAATGAACAGAGGCAGAAAAGGATCATATGTGGCCCTGCGTCTAATTTCTCCTGAGGCCAGACCCACGCTGGCCTCTCCACAGCCTAGAGAGAGATGGGACCTTTTCAGTATAGAGAGGATAAGTTGGGTTCTGTTAGTTGCAACCAAAAGAATTTTACTGATGGAAGAGGAAGAATGAAATGCTAGTAATACTCCACATAATGGATTAGGAATACTCCTGACTTGTCCGGAGTGAAAGGTTACAGAGCTACACTTCAGGGCTTCGGATTTCCACGGTGGTGCTCCTTCTTCCTCTCAGAGGAGGAATCCAGAAATGAAAGTAGCAATGAGACATTTTCATTATTTTTGCTGTCTATAGCACCTACAAAAAACATTTATTGTTTCACAATAAGGAAATTTACTTTAAAAAGGGTAGGAAGCAAATTTATGGACATTCTTGCATTCACATCAGTCAGGAGACACGTTTTATTGCACAGAATGGCTTAAAAGCTTGAAAATATCTCCTATTAAAAGGCCAATTTCAATGACAAGTTTCTTAAGAATTAGAGAATTAAAATTCACTCAGGGATAAACATCTGCCAAACCAATCACCTAACAGCAGGTTTAAGATTCTCACGTTTTAGCATGTTTCTCACGGATTTCAAACATATCATACCTTTGTGATGAATGGTGTTATGAAAACAAAAAATACATCATAGAGGAGGAGAAGGCCTAGAAGTATCACACATGACTGTTGAAAGAAACAAATTTACAGGTCAAACTTCCCATATCTTAATTAAGAGATTGCTTTTCAAGTTATAAATAAACATGTGAACATACATTTGAACACTTGAATGCTTTAATGCTTTTAATACATTTGAATGCTTTAATTTAAGCATTTAATTAAGAGATTGCTTTTCAAGTTATAAATAAACATGTGAACATACATTTGAACACTTGAATGCTTTAATGCTTTTAATACATTTGAATGCTTTAATTTAAAGCATTAATGGTTACTGCTATTTGTAGTTTTATTCTACAAATCACATTAAAACTTTTATCTTCTTTATCCCATTTGCTTTAAGAAACACATCAATCAAACAAATGTTCTTCCCTGATATTTAGCCCTGTAAGAATTTTATGAATTATGCATATTATATAAATGATTAAAAACACGTTAGCTAGCAGTGGTTACCTGGGGTAACAAAAGGGCATGATAGAGCTTTTGAAGACATGAGAAATGCTCTTTTACTTGACTGAGATGGTGGTTACAAAATTCCACATTAGTAAAATTTCAATAAACCTCACAGTTAAAATAGGTACATTTTATTATATAAAAAATTATACCTTAAAAAGTTATTTTATAAAGAAAAATTATTTTAGCTAGCAGAGTAGTATATCTTACCTTGAAGTTAGGTAACTTCAGTGTTTTAATTAAATTCAGACAGAAAGCAATCCCCAAGATATCCTGTAAAATCCAAGCCCACCTAAAATCAAGAGAATTTACTGTATTATTGTTTTATCCAGTTATTTTAGATGGAACTTTAAAAGAGTAGATCACTAAGTAATACTGTTCAATTATTATGATTTGACTACTCAATAATGAAGCATCAATTATAATAATAAAAAACCCTCTCATATTAAATCCATATTTAATAATCTACTGTCCTAGTAGAATAATGAATACTACTATATTAAAACAAGGTGGAAAGACTACCTCAGACATATGAATATATATCAGACGTAAGGGGATATTTTTCTTTAATCTTTGAATTTTTACATGTCTCTTTCTAGAAAGGCAGCTTATAACAAAGGACACAGGTATACACCCAGACAGCCAGAACATGAAGGAAATGATAGCTATGCAACAGACTCCGTCAGAAACTGGTATGCATAATGAGCCCTTGATTTATCATATCTGAAGCTGCCTAAGGGTGTATGAACTTTGCTCCAAATTTTAGGCCATTAAATCCATTGGGCTTTAATAATTTCATGAATAAACCATTAAATGAATTTAAATATATACTTTTTTCTGGTTGTCCTTCCTGCAAATGGATGATATGTCTATTTTCTTATATCTCCTTCTTTATTAAATGAGAGGTATTATACTCTAGCATATCATATTCTTTTGTTTTGTTTCTTTCACATAAAAATATATTCTTGAAATCACTGCATATCAATTCACAGAGATGGTCTTCATTCTTTATAGCTGCAGTGGACTCCACTGTGTGTCTATACCAGAACTAAGTACACTGTACTGTACTTTATTAAATGCTGAAATCTATGTCAGCTTAGATGTTTAAAACATGGTTCATATTTCCTCCTCTATATGACCTCAAATCCATTAGCACAAGATCTGCTTATTTAACATGTAACTTTTTTAAAGATGATGGTGCCTTAGGATACAAAGCAAAGAAATTCCATAATAATCATAATGAATAACTATCAGGGAAAGACATAAAATAATCCATCCATGGTCTAAAAGCAAATACACCAAGTACTTATACCTATCTTCATTTCTAAACACGGCCCAAACAGCAGCTACTGCTATGCACAGTGCAGAGAGAAAAATAAGTCTCACTTCAATGCTTCTGTCACGACACACAATCCTATAAAAACAAACAAAACACACACAAAAAAACAGATGAAATAGTTTATGCTGCAGATGAAATAAAATACTCAATATGAGAAAAGACAAATGTTAACCACAGTAACAACAAAACTACTGAAATACCAATTTAAGAGTCTTGATTTTAAGTACGACATAATAAAATAAATTAATAAAATGTTTATCAGTTCAACAGAACTTTCTGTGATGCTAGAAATGTTCCACATTTCTATACCGGAGGCACCAGCTACATGTGGCTAATGAATCTGAGGAAGTGAATTTTAGTTTAATTTAATTTAAATTTAAATAGCCACATGTGTAATGAAATGCACAGGTTTAAAATAAGACTCCTACTTTTTCTTGAATTGTTTTAAATTACAAATACCAATATCACAGGGATTCCTCATAAGAGATACATACGTGCATTGTCCATATGGTATTTTATGAATTAGTGCAGCAAGACAGTTGTATAGGCTCATTGCTGATGCGATGCAGAAAATTGCTATCATGACATAAACTAGAAAAAAAACAAGACACTAAATTACATGAGAACAGAAAAATGTAACAAGAAAATATTTACACAAGCAATATTAGTTCTTCAGATTTCTTATTGGATCATGATACTTCCAATTCACTGACTATGTTATAATCTGAATTGGTTACTAAACTGAAAATATTTAGATCTTTGAGTTTTAAGAGTATTTTGTGTTGCTTTTCTTCCATTATACGTTGGTAGCATTGCTTAAGGGGCTGAAGCTGGCTCTCTATTTACTATCATTCAATGATTCACACTGACATGTTTGTTAAAAGATTTCTATGAAGTGAGTTGCAGACCGTTATAAATATTTAACTTTAATCTAAGAGATGAAAGAATTAATAAATCATTATAAACATTTTTTAAATGCAGCTTGCGAATGAGAACTGACACCTTAGACATTAGCCATGCTATCTATATTTTCCAAAGGTAGAATTTATCTATACCTTGACCTACAGTAAAACCAAACCCATTTAAACAAACCTCTTTGTTATGATACAATACTAAGGCAGTTAAAATTGACAAGTGTTTTTCTATAGTACCTATACTTATTTGAATATTCTTTAAAATTATAAACATTTGATCTCTTTGTTGTTAAAATGGGGGAGATTACCATATTCTAAAATAAAATAAAAATATTCATTTTTCTGAACTTAACCAAAATTTCACAATGAAAACAGAAATTTTACCTAAATTTTTCAAGTTTCACTCAACTGCAGAAAACTATAAATTGCAAGTAAGAAAGAGATCTAGAGACAGCAAATCAGAAAGTAATCTAGAGAAAGTAATCTATGGCTACTTTACAACTGGTGACCTTGGACAAATTACTTCTTTAGTCTCTTGAGTCTCATTTTTAAAATGTGAAATGTAATAATACTATTGTCAAGATTACTGTGAGGATTTAGGTAAGTAAATATTGGATATACATAAGATGCTCAGAATAGTATCTGCACATAATATGCTTTATATAAAACTGTTATTTGATGTTGTTTTTAAAATAAATTTTTTAGAGTGAGGGGAAGGGAGGGAGAAAGTGAGGGAGAGAAATGTTGATGCGAAACATTGATTGGCTGCCTCTTGCATGTACCCCAACCAGGGACTGAACCCATAACCTAAGCATGTGGCCTTGACTGGGAATTGAATTGGTGACCTTTTGCTTTGCAGAATGACACCCAACCAACTGAATCACATCAGTCAGGGCTGATGTTATTTTAATCACTGGTTATATATGGTAATATGAACAGTAAGACAGAGAGTCAAAGATTGCCAACTTAAGTATGATAAGTCATCCACCAAAGGTCTCCAACACAAGTTTTAAAATAGTGGTGGAAATTAGGCTCTTGAGGCCCTACCAGATTTCAGGTTATCTTATTTAGTATCACATTATAGCTAAGAAAATGATTGGGCTTGGAGAAGCATATGGTTAACATAACTGTCTTTAGTTACTTCCCTGACCATGACAATCATAAAATGGTAAGCTGAATCCAAACAATTACATGCTAAATTGCTAGGGTTCCCATTATTTAATACATTAAGAAAAGACAGCATATTTAGCTATAAAAAACCATTTGGAGGTGAAGTAAATCTTGCAATATCACATAAGATATTCTCAGAGTTATGGCCCTGGCCAGGTAGTTCAGTTGGTTAGAGCATCATCCCACACGCCGAGCTTGCAGTTTCAAGCACCAGTCAGGGAACTTATGAATCAACCAATGAAGGCATAAATAAATGGAGCAACAAATCCAAGTTCCTCTCTCTCTTCTTCCCCTCTCTAAATAAATAAATGAATTAAGTAAATGGCTAAGATAGATAGATATTCTGAAGAGTTATAATTAAATCCCATATTCTGGGATAACTTTGAGGCTTAATAATTTTTCTCCTACATCAAAAATTACATTTATAAACAGGGTCAACTTTTAAAATAGCAATCAGTTTAAGAAAGTATCACGCCCAAAATTAAAACATGCTTTAGGACAGGGTACAAGAGTCTCTTTTTTTCTATCAACGACCACTTGATATTGACTGAAGGTCAAACAAAACCAATTGAAGGCTAGTAAAACAGAAAAATTAGCCACTCAGTGACAACATAATACAAGTAACACCCTAGAACTCGCTTCCCAGCAACAGACTGAAATATGAGTGATATTCAAAGAATGATTTTTTTCTAACTGGAAATATATGCCATAGGTCATTATTTTTAAATTTCTGCCACAGGACAGCAAAAATTGAATAACCTGAAACTAACCTTAGGACCTCAGTTTTCTAGTTCAGAAAATTATGCTAAGGTTCTTGAAGTAAGCGCTATAGCCTTTGGTGGCTTTTACAAAGGGTTTTTGCTAGTTTTCATCAGGCATATTCCCCTTTTGCTTGGACTTACCACCTCCTCTTTGTGCTGTATATTGGCCAGGGGTGTCAAATTTCCATCCTGTCTGATAATTCAAACGACTATCTAGGGGATGGACAAGCCATTATAGCTCCTACCCCTACCTACTTAAAGGAAGAAGTACCAGTTATTCTCTAGATAACAGGCATGTACCTGTGTGTCTTTAGGTGTATCGATAATATGATCCTACTGTTTATAAAAATGAAATCAAATTCAAGTAATACGTCTTGATTTGCAAACTGACAAAAGAATAAACTACACTTTGGAAGTAAGCAAAGGCCATAAATCAGTAATTTGAATAGTCAGTCTATTTCATGTAACTAAATATAGGTCCCAGGAAGTCCTGCTCTTTAGATACTAGTCTGTCATGCTTTATCTGCAGAGAGGGAAATTTAGGAACCATAGCAGTTCTTTCAAGTCATCCATGAAGAAGTCTTCTAATCTCAAGACTATACATACATATATACAAACATATTTATTTATTTACTTTAATCCTCACGAAGGTATGTTTCATAATTTTAGAGAGAGAAAAAGGGGAGAGAGAGAACATTGGTGTGAGAGAGAAACATCATCAGTAGCATCCTGCACGTACTCCGACTGGGAATCAAATTCATGAACTTGTTGTTCAGGATGATGCTCCAACCAACTGAGCCATGTGGCCAGGGCTCAAGGCAGTATATTTTTAATCTGAATACTTTTTTTTATTTCAGAGTAATGGGGACCTAACACTTGTAACAATTTAAAAAGTTAATACCACTTTTTAACTATTCACTTAAGTTTTCCAGGTAGAATGCCTTAAGGAAAAAGAAAACTGGCAAAGTAAGTGAACGATTGTATGCTAAAAATACCAAATACAAAAACATGACTTCTTACCCAACCATTTGTAGAAAAAATAAAGCAAGACCATCATAACACAGCAGATGACCACAAATGCTACAACTGTTAGAGGACTAAAAGTTAAATAGTCTTCCTTCTTTCTCCTCCTGTCACTGTCTTCAGTGTCTGCCATGGCCTTCATGTTTTCCCTAGAACACACACAAAACTTCAGCAAATCTCTTCCCAGTGCAATTATTTTTAAAATCAATTTTAACACCAACTTAAATGTCACTGATTATAAAGTAAAACACTTAAAAAAAAAACTGCACACCAAAGAGAAGTATTTAAGCCAGAAGTAAAAACTCTCTATTATTCTACCCTCCAGAGATAATGTTATTAGCCATTATCTTTGACACGGCCTTTTCTTCCTGGCGGCGAAATTGTTGAAATGGATGACATATATAAATAAATTGTTGTTTGTGGATGTTTATATCATCTAATTTGGAAACTCTAGTGATAGAATAAATGATAACTAATTCTTCTGACACTCTTAATATTATCAATTTATACACAGTACTTCTAAAATTAGCTTCTTTTAAATGGAAACACTAAATTCTTCTTTCCATCAAGTCAGTGTTTACCATAAGCTCATGAGTGTATTATGAACTCACAGGAATTTCAAGACATAGCTTTGTCCTACCTTGATTTAAGACAGCAAAATATTCTTTTAAGTCTTCCAATAATCCTTGCTAGGTCACACAGTTAATAAAAGGAGAGACTGAAGTTGAAGAGGAGTGAGCCACAAGTGCCCCTGACTGAGCAGTCTCTGTTCTGTCACCTTCTATCTCCTCCCAGGTATAGGAAGCCACTGCACACTTTTCCAGCTCCAATTTCATCAACACTGGTCTACTAAACTCTGTTCCCTGTGTGCACTCCCTGACCCTTCTCATCAGGTCTCGGCTCAACACAAACTTTAGGTTAAAAAATTTATTTCTACCAAATTACACATTTACCAAACTGCTTAGTTACCAACATGCCATTTTCTTATTAGAATATTGTCAACTGGGATGGCCACCATATTAAGCACCTGTGACTTTAGGAAACCTACCTGTATTAAAGAAGGGAGAGAATTTGGGGAAAGACACACCAGTACCTCCTTGAAACTGTAGAGCTACAAAGGTTATTAACATAAGTTTTAATAAAAGTGATACCCAAATGTGCCAACCTATGGTATCTGTCATTACAAATATATGTTTAAAGATGTTTTTTATCAGAGTACACATGTAAGTCATAATAAAGAAAGATTTATATATTTGTATTCAGTGTAATAGAAAGCACCAGGCAATTTCTTGAAGAGAAACCATATACTAGATTTATATCACACTAAAATACTTTTTTATACTCTTAAATTGCTCAAGAGTCACATGCAATAGTGGAGAAGCTAAGCTTTCTTCCATATCATCTTGAGTTTACAAAGCTTGAGGACCAGTGGTCTCATTATAATAAGACTTGAAGTCTTTACTGAAAAGTCTTCATATGGAACCAAATCATCTTTCCCTTTTGCATAAGGGGCACCTTGCATCTGGCAGGGTAACTCTGGGTTATGAAGTCCTGTTCTGGCAAAACTTCCCTGTCCTAAGCTTTATTTCTTCCCCTTCCCTTTCAATCTTATTCTTTACATATGAAATGATGATCTTTACATTCTTAATAATCCTACTTCTCATGGAAATGTTTTTGTTTTATCACTGCTTCATATTCTCTCTTTTTTTAAAGATTTTTATTTATTTATTTTTTTTTTAGAGAGGGAAGGGAGGGAGGGAGAGAGAGAGAGAGAGGGAGAGAGAGAAACATCAATGTACGGTTGCTGGGGGTTATGGCCTGCAACCCAGGAATGTACCCTGGCTGGGAATTGAACCTGGGACACTTTGGTTCCCAGCCTGAGCTCAATCCACTGAGCTATGCCAGCCAGGGCCATATTCTTTCTTTATATTGTTATGTCCCTACTCCCAAACACAGACACTTTTTTCTATCTTTACCTTACTCTTAGACTCACTCACCTCAATTTTAAAATCCACAAGCTTATAGGTTAAGGACATCTCTCCCAACCTAGCTATCTAAGGCAACAAATTCTGTTTCTGCCTCTCAAGATGTTTTATGAATAAAATACCTTAGATGTACTCCTTTCCCATCTCCAGTTTTCCTGAGCAGCCTGCCCTGACATGTATATAAAGGTTGCCTTGCTATCTCAAAGTGTGGTCCATGGGTCAGCAAAATCACTTGGGAGCGTGTTAGAAATGCAGAATCTTGGTCTCCGTTGCAAGCTCCCTAAATCTGAACTTCTATTTTAATGAAATCTTAAAACAGTTTGTATGCATATCACAGTTTGAGAAGCACTATTCTAAAGAAACAATTTAGATAGTAATGGTAGTATAGGGTGAATCCATATTAAACAGGAAAACATTTTTAATGAATCAGTAGCTTTTTGGAAATTATTTATAAAGCTTCAAGAAATAATCCAGAAAACAACTGAAGATCTTCTTATATACTATGCTTTATATGGAAGAATATTAATGAAGAAATAAACAATGCTTACATGAAAACATGTAACTGATACATGTTGAAACATGTTTTCCAAATATGTAAAATATTTAAAGCTCAATACTGCAGGAATCTACACTGTTAAACCCTAAGATTTCTCTCTTGATGTAAGTCAGTCAAATCTGAGTATTTTAAGAAATTACAAATAAGCTTATGAGCTTCATTTGTTTCCAAATAAACCCTTTTAAATGAAATCTAAAGATCAACTCACAAGGTAAATATATTGTCCTTTATGGATGAAATAATATGCTCTGTGCACATTTTTTAAATTCAGAATTATAATCTGATCCTTCTCTACTACATTGCCTGCTTTAATCTAGAGCCAAAGGTACATAATTGTAAGAAGACTGGGTTTAGGTTTTTATTAAGTAGAGAAATCCAAATTTTATGTACATTTGAAATTTCTACACTTAAATTAAAATATAAGCATGATTAATATCCTTAGAATTCCTAAAGCACGGAAAAGCAATGAACAGAAAGATTAGGTCACACTGTAATGATTCAGCCCAGGAGGGGCTGAAAAATGCCCCACCCTCTCTTGCTTATTTTCTTCCAGGCAAAGAGTCAGAGGAACCAATGACTCCCTTCCCAGTGCAAAGTTAAATGACCAGTATGAGGGCAAACTGCAATCTGATCTTAATGGCACTATATTCTCAGGTAGAGTAGAATTTTAAATATTGTTACATGATTAAAATTATTTCAAACAATAGTTTTTAACCATTTACCACAAAACACTAAATTTAAATTAAACTTACAATTCAATCAATCCACTCCAGTATCCTCCTAATGCCACAGTGAACACAGCAATTGCAAAAATAACCACCATAGTATAGTCAAAGTTTGGCCATGATGGAGGAGAATACATTTGCACAGTAATGTTATCTCCAAGAGTCTGAAAGGCAAAAAATGAGAGTTAAAGCCCTGGAATGAGTTTCTGTCCGCTATAGTGTATGGCAGCAACACTCCAATTTCACTCTGAACGGACACTATACAACAGACAGTCAAGGATACCAGAAGTAGTTTTGACCGCATGATATACTCTCCTGTCGAAATCATGAGGCTATACTTTGGTTTATTAAATCTTGCAAGTACAGTGTTCCACGCAATCAGAACTTTTTAAAGAAGTCAAAGCAAGTACATAGTCCTTTTAAAGTCAGGGCTCTGAAATGCCTTGTGCTCAGTGGGAAATGAATACTTCCCAAGGAAAGATCTGATGGCCTTTATAGCTTCTTGTTAGCAAGTAGAGCATGCACAATAATTAAACTGAGTATCAGTAGTCAAAAGTAAAGAGTTATACTATTTATGAACTTTATCTAATATGTAATTGCTGATTTACCTGCTTCATATCTTTAAAGTCTCTGTGGTAAAAAAATGCAATCAGTACTTTCACATCATGAAATTCAGATTTGTTCCCTGAGGGAGGAAACTAAAAGAAAAAAACATATTATGAAAACATATGAACTACTCATATTTTACAGAATAAAATCCAAATTATTTTATTAGATATATTACATCTTTTTAAAATTATAAAACAAAGTTTCATATGTTCTTAATATTATAGCAAGAATTCTCAAACTTTTATGTACAAGTATATCATAAACATGTAACACACACACACATACACAAACACAAATATCTGTTCCTAACAAAGTCTTGTCTACTTTACGAAAAGAAACAAAATTTTCCCATTAAATGCATATCATAACCAGAATGTTTATTTAAATAGAATCCTATCAATGAAATTATTCAAAACTCAGCCCCTAAACCACATACAAAGAAGATATAGTTCAACCTGTGAAATTTGATATCATGAGTTCAAAAGAAGTTAGTATAGTGTCATGACTTACTAGGACACTGTTATTGGCAACCAACAATGCTTTAGCACCTCCTGTTTGTGCAATTCTGGCTTTTTCAAGAAAATGGCAGGTTCCCCACTGAACCACAATGGCTTTGTTCTTTATTCCATCAGGAGGAATATCAGAAATGTTGCACAGCTGGTGTGGACGTCAGATTCATCAAACTAATGGCAGTCTGAAAAGGAGAAATATCTTTAACACGATAAACATCATATTTCACCCTAAATGCATTTAGTGACAAAGTTATCTACTGCTTTAATACAATGTTCTTTTAAATTAAAAATACTTTATTTTGATCAGGCTTTCAGGTATTTTAAAATTCCCTAATTTGTTTCCCCAGAGAGAAAAATACTTAAGGTAAAGCAATAAAACAATTATTACTTATTAATCATGTATTACAACTGGTTCATACACTAAAACATAATGCACACTCATCTTCACTTTTCAATATATTTTTATGTTTATAAATAAACAGCAACTAAGTACTTATGGTTTACAATACTTACTGCATTTTCCAGGGTACTTGGAAGAGCTGTCCAGTGAGGGTTATAGAGCATGCAGTAGTCCTTAGATGGGGAGGACGTGCCATTTGCAGACGCATGCAGGATTGCTTCCTGAGCAGCTGTCTAGGACACGAACAATAATTTTTACACTGGCAATGACCTGGCTTGCCAAGAATTTAAGATTTTAATAAAGCCATTTATACACAGGTTTGAACAGAGGGAAGGTTTTCAAGTGAATTTATTTTTTCTTGCTTGAGGAAATACTGAAACTCGACACATCTGCTTAGAACACATTTTTTGAGGGAGTCCCTTTCTTATGGAGATACATTATGGCCCTTGTAATAAGAGCCATTCCCAGGGAGGATTCTTGCTATAATGTGATAAGTTCAGTACAGTACTCCCTTTACAGCCTGAAACTTTCCTTTCCAATCCCTTAGGAGCTGTTACTTCATTGCTTATGTTCTATAGAAGAAAATACACTTGAAATCCCTTAACCTGTTGTACCTTCCGTATTCTGAGTAACTAGGATTAAAAAAAATATACATTATTTTTTTTTAAAGAGAAGCAATTCTTTTTTTTAAAGATTTTAATTTATTTTTATTTTTAGCAAGATGGGAAGGAAGAAAGAGAGGGATGGAGGGAAATATCAAGTGTGTGGCTGCCTCTCACGCACTCCCCAACTGGGGACCTGGCATGCAACCCAGGCATGTGCCCTGACTGGGAATCAAACCAGCAACCCCATGGTTTGCAGGCCGGCACCCAATCCACTGAGCCACACCAGCCAGGGCAGTACATTATTATTTTTAAGTGCTCCCTTTGGAAAATAATCAGAGAACTCTCAAGTTTTGAAGATTATGTAACTACCTATTCTAAAAGACTAATTCAGAGTTTAAAGTGAGGAAAAAGAAGAGCTAAAAGCATGTTCTTTCCTTTTGCCTTGTTTCCTACTACCTGGGGAAAAAAGAGGTGAGAGGTAAGAAAGGGCTGAAAAGAGCAACTATTTATACATGGGGCTGGGAGTGGAGAGTATGAAATGATGAAACATCCTAAGATAATTATGTAGAATACCACTCCACATCATGATTCCCTTCAAACGTGGATCAATCCAAATCCTTCCTCCTGCCTCCTCTGAGCAAATCTTTCTCTAAAACAAGAGGGAGAAAAACATTGCTTGGCAAATGAAGATGATGGACTAAGCCTCTGCCACTAAAGCATAGATTAGGTTGAGCCCCATCAAACTGCTGATATTTGACCATTTCGATATATAAAATTGGTGATCCTATATAAGACAATCTAAATTTTAATCAGCACAAAAATACTCTAATCCATGCTCTCCTGTCTAAAAACTCCCTTGAACATGTGGGATTTAGAAGGCTTTCTGGCATAGCAGGAGCTTCATTAGCTTATAGGTCTAAGCAAGTGTAGGGAATTCTTTTAAAATGACATCAAATTACTCAGAATAATTAGATAAAGATATTATTTGTGGGGAAAAAAAAACATACTCGTAGTTTCCATTCAGCTACATACTTGGTGGCCACAAATAGATTCTGATGGCAGAGATGAGTCAATATGTTCAATTTTTACTACCCACTAAATTATTTTTAAGTTATTAACAAATTATACAAATTAAACAAAGTATATTTAGGTTATTTTTATGCATTTGTCTGATTCAATATCAATTTTACAAATGAGACCTGAGACTCAGGGAAATTACTAATATAGTTTACCTAAGGTCATATCATAGATTGATCCACAAACTCTCTCCATATCTTTAGTCTTGGCTAATGTAATTATGATGTGCCTTGGTGCGTTCCTCCTTGAGTCTAACTTTTTTGGGTCTCTTGGAGCTTCCTGGACTTTCTGGAAGTCTTGTTTCCTTTGCCAGATTGGGGAAGTTCTCCTTCATTATTTCTTCAACTAAGTTTTCAATTTGTTGCTCTTCCTCTTCTCCTTCTGGCACCCATCTCATTCGGATGTTGGAACATTTAAAGTTGTCCCAGAGGTTCCTAAGCCTCTCCCAATTTTTTTGAATTCTTGTTTCTGTTCTGTTCTGGTTGAGTGTTTATTTCTTCCTTTTGCTCCAAATCATTGATTTGAGTCCCGGTTTCCTTTCCTTCACTGTTGGTCCCTGTATATTTCTCTTTATTTCACTTTGCATAGCTTTCACTTCCTCTATTTTGTGACCATACTCCACCATTTTTGTAAGCATCCTGATTACCAGTGTTTTGAACTCTGCATCTGGTAGGCTGGGTATTGATCTTCATTACTTAGTTCCATTTTTGGAGCTATGATCTGTTCTTTCATTTGGGCCATATTTTTTTTTGTCTCCACATGCCTGTTATGTAATAAGGGGTGAAGCCTTAGGTATTCCCTAGGGTGGGGCAACCCACTTCAATGGCTTGTGGTGCTGTATATGGGGGAGGAGTCGGAGAGGGAACAATGCCACCCTGGGTGGGTGGGTTTGTGTAAGTTCTAGGGCCCTTTGGGTCTTTCCAACGAACTCTCCTGTGCAGCTAGGAGTTTCTTGTGCTGCCGCAACCCCCACGGGTTTTTACAGCCAGAGGTTTTGAGGCTTTCTTTTCCCATGCTGAAACCCTGGGTTGCACAGTCTGTCTCACTCCCCAATTGTTCCTTCCAGTTTATCTGCACACAAATGTGGGACCACCCAGTCCACCAGGCCTGCCAGCTGCCATCTTGCTGCACATCCTCTCTGCCCTAGCTGTCTGTCTCTGCCAGTCTGAATGAATGTTTCTTCTTTAACTCCTTGGTTGTTGGACTTCCATACAGCTCAATTTTCTGGTAGTTCTGGTTATTTTTTGTTTTTAAATTTGTTATTGTCCTTCTTTTGGTTGTGCAAAGAGAGGCAATGTATCTATGTATGCCACCATCTTGGCCAGAAGTCCCCTTTGTGAATGTTAAATAAGCTGCTGTACCATGTGAACAGTTCAACAATCTCTCACCTAATGTTTCAGTTTGCATGAGGATCCATGCCTGAATTTTATTTTACATAGTACATAGAGGATTGCAAAATGGTGGGTTTTTAAAAATACTTTTATTCCTTCTACATTTATTAGCTAGCATTCTTCTTTTAAAAAGTTTTACTCTCTCCCTCTACCATCTTTCATTTAGTATCACAAAGACTCATTCATTTTAAAAAATCCAAGACAGTGTAATTATAATTATGCATTTGATTTTCAAATTGTCCTAAATTTGGCCAGTAGAAAATCTTCCAGCAGGCTCTTTGTGTCCTTTTGACTGGACCCCAGTGGTCTTTGAAGGTTCCATGTGTTTTTTTGGCACAAGATCTCCTAGGCTGACTTTATCCTTCACCTGCCACAGATCTGGAGCCAGTCATTCTACTAAGCTCCTTTTGGAGAAGAATAACATTTAGATGAGGATTTAAGTTATTGTGCACATTGCTATTGAAGTGGCATAACCTTTACAACAGACGATTCAAAAATTTTAATGTACAGAATCCTTAATTCATATCCTAGAGATGTATAAACAAATGCACAAAGATAAATGTATAAGGATATTCGCTGCAGTATTATTTGTTATAGCAAAAAATAAAATCAACAGTTCTACCAATAAGGAGCCCATTACACTATGGTATGCATAGTACACAGCTATTAAAAAGAAACAACTACATGTATCTGTAGAAACAGATGTCCATAAGTGAGAAAACCAAGTTCCAAGGAAATATTTCTAATGTAATCTTATTTTTATAAAAGTAATGACACCCAGACCTGGCCAGGTGGCTCAGTTGGTTGGAGCACTGTCTGGTACACTAACAGGTGGAAGGTTAGATTCCCAGTCAGGACACATACCTAGGTTGTGGGTTTGATCCCCTGGCAGGGCATGTACAGGAGGTAACTGATCAATTCTCTCTCTCTCTCCCTCCCCCTTCTTTTCAATAAATATATCTTCAGGTGAGGATTATAAATAAATACATGCATATTAACAAGTAATGACTGATATGCCCCCGAAGCTCCTTACATCTGTCTGTACATTCACATGAGCTTGAAGAAGGATGTGGAGACACACCAGACTATTTTTAAAAAACCCCAAAAACAAAGAGTGAAGGAAAACAAAGACAAAGATGAGAGTGTGAAAAGACTAGAAAGAGAAACTTAAAAACAAAACAAAACAAAAAAACCAACCCCAGAACAGAGAGGTATATGGTCCCTCCCTACTTATCCTGGCTCTCACAGCTACACATTTAGGGGTTTCTTTTATCTCTTGCCAGATACAATCTATAAATATCTAGGACATATATATATCTCAAATATGTATTATTTATTTTATACATGAGATACATGAGACCATATTACATAGTGCTCTGTGGCTTTTCTAAAATTTAAATTTTATAAATTAGATACAGAAGCACTATCTCCTTTCACACAACTGTGTAATATGCAGCATTACTAGTAATACAAAAACAAAGAGATTAAAAAAATCTTGTGTCCAAGGAAGTAAGATGTCTAAGTAGGGGTAAGATGTATTGCTATAAAGGGATTAAAGTATTTCCTGCAATAGTAGAAAAGTCATTACTGACAAAATAGAAGTAAAATCCATTGATATGAGAATTACTAAGGCAAAACACAAATTTTAAAGGGAGATGATTATAAAAGGGGAAAGTATAACCATACATATTGTACATTAGTTAGACTGAATTGGAACATGCAGCAAATTTCATATGCAAGTTAACAAAACTAAACAACTTAAGCATTTCTACTACATTTAAAAATAGTAAAGTTTCTCACAGAGATTGCATAGCTTCAAAAATTTAGTTTATTAACAATATATGTTATGAGTTTTGGAATGAAAGAACTGGGATAGAATGGCACTTCACCATTTACTGGCCATGTTACAAGTCATTTGACCTGTCTTAAGCTTCAAGGTCCTTGGTTTTGAGATGACAGTAAATGTCAACCTCACAGAGTTGTGATAAAAGATTAAGTTTGATAATGTAATTGTTTGCACACATTAAGCTCTTAATAATGGTATCTATTATTAATAATACACCTAGCACCTTGCTAAATACTTGCACCATGCAGAAAAAATACAAGGTAATTAGTGGTTGCTTGGGTTTAGTGGGATATGGGGTTGGAGGTGAGAGCTAAAGGGTATAGGGTTTCTTTCTTCTTTAAAAAATTGACTTTATTCTTTAGATCAGCTTTAACAAAACTGAGCAGGAAGCATAGAATTTCCACATACCCCTTTACCATACACAAGCATAGCCTCCCTCATTATCAGCAAGTACACCAGAATGGTACATTTGTCACAATCAATGAACCTACACTGACACATCATTGCCACCCAAAGTTCACAGTCCACTTTTGTGTTGTACATTCTGCAGGTATAGACAAATGTATAAGGACATGTATCCATCATTACTCTATCATATGAAATACATAATAGTTTCACTACCCTGAAATTCCACTGTGCTCCACCTACTTGGTTTCTTTACAAGGTGATGTAAATGTTTGAAAATCGACTACAGTAGTGATTGCATACACCTGTGAGTATACTAAAAGCCAGAGTTGAATACTTTAAATGGGTGAACTGTATGGTATGTGAATTATATCATTAAAGCTAACCTCCGCCCAAGAAAGAAACACTAAACTGAATATGAGAGGATTAAGAAGTATAAACTGCCAGTTATAAAAATAGTCACAGGCCCTGACCGGGTAGCTCAGTTGGTTAGAGTGTCATCCCAATACCCCAAGGATGCAGATTTGATCCCAGTCAGGGCACATACATGAAGCAACCGGCGAATGCACAAATGGATGGGACAGCAAATTGATGTTTCTCTCTCTCCCTCTTCTAGAATTATCAGGGTAATTATTTTGTAAGATATAATGTCTAATCACTATACTGTACTCTTGAAAGTACTACAATATTGTATGTCAATTACAATTTAAAAATAAATTAACAAAAAAACTGAAACAGATAATCACAAACAAAATGTGATTAAAGTCAGAGTCTGTAGTAAAAGCTTTAGTGATGATGAGGGTGCTAACAATGCACATTTTTTACCCTTATTCCAGACCTAGTGAATCAGAAACCCTGGGCAGTTTACTTTTAACAAGCCCTTCTGGAGATTCTTCTTGTTAAAATTTGAGAAGCACAGCTATGGGAGAAGTGTCTCTCAAGATTTACTGTGCATACAAATCACTTAGTGATCACATTAAAAAGCAGACTTTGATTCAGCAGGTCAACAGGAGTAGCAGATTCTACATTTCTAACAAGTCCCCAGGGTGATGCTGATGCTGCCCATCTTTGAACCGCACCTTGAGCAATGGAGACCACACGCTGCTGTGGGCCAACTGAGTCAGGAAGCACAACACAAATGGCTTGAAATTCAGCGTCCCTTCAAACATTGCAAGTGTAAAATTAAGTGAGACTTGTGGTCCACCCCTGCTAGTGTTACGTCATCTGACAAAGACCCTATGGTGGAAGGGCAGGACACCTTCCTTTACATCTTCCAGGTGAGTCATGCTCCAAAACATCTGAACTGTCCCCTGTATGCAGCTGGCGTCTGGTCTTCTATGATTTTACTCAACTTTAATAAAAAGTTTATACTTTCAATCACTAATGACAATATTCTTAGTAAAAAGCTCAGTATCAAGAGCCTAACAGAACTTAGAACTAACATAATCAAGTTCCTTCATTTTCTATTTCCAACAGTTCCAAAATGATTACAATGGAGTGGTCTTAGAGGCCAGGACGAGAATTGAGCTCTCCAGAACCTAGACAAGCAGTCTTTCACGTCTGCTGTCATTTCAGTTCCTTCATACAACCAGATCCCTGAGTGGCTTAGTGCCCAAACATCACCCCCCAATTTTAATGTTGCTCACAACATTCTATATCTCTGTATTAGCTGTCAATTCCCTCCTTCACAAGAGTATCCTACCACCACGTGTATTCTTCCAGAAGCCAGTTAGCTCCTCCCACATCCTAAATATCCCTAACTCTGAGCTCTTTCCTTATAGTCTTCTAAACACTGCCACTTCTAGGACCATAGAGCTCCACGGAATTACTTTCCCCATGTCAACTACTTGCCCCAAATCCTCCCTCTTCTCTCCAGTTCTTACAACCACTGGTGGTGGAACCAGTGTTCTCCAGGGCCATCGAACCATCAATCTCACACCAGTGCCTTTATTTTCTGCATTTTACTTGAGCCTCGCAGGCAAGTAAAATAGCCCATACTATAAAGTAGTACTTCCTTTTTTTTGTCTCAAATGGAACAAAAACTTGTAAAACTTCACATAAAACTTCATGGGACGCCTGTTGTTAGTAAACAATTCCTAATTTACTTTATTCAGATCAATTGACTTCAATCATATTCCATCACTGTTTCAAATCAAAGAGTACTGATGTTTAAGCCTACCTTAATGTTGTAGCTGCCTTCTTTTTTGACCATTTTTCTCCTAAATAGTAGTCAGATGATTAACAAAAGTCTAAAAAAGAATTGTAATGATGTACACTATACTCAAATCCTTGCGGATATACCATCTCATTTTCCCAGACCAATCAGACCCTGAAGAGGGACATGTGTAAAGACTTTTATTCTGTAAGTGTACTTACAGCATCAGTCTTGCTCTGACCTTCAAAGCCCTGCCTCTTGCGGCTGCATTCATGCTTTACCCTCCAGTCACTTGGTAGTTCCAACCACCGGCATTTGAATTCCTGGCCTCTGTTCCAGCAGCCTCCTGATGCTGACTCATCAGCCCAATATTAACTTACAGAGAACAGGCCTGTTCTACTCCTGTCCCAGCTAAAAGCACAGTTCGAGGATTCTTCTTTCACTTTGCCTCTCAGGTTCAGTTTATGCGGCGTATACCCTTCTTTCTCCTTCAAAAGGTATCTTCCAGCACTGGATCTATTTTGCAAATTTAAATCTTCACATATTTCTTTTGAAAATAACCAGTCTGTGGCTAAAAATTTATCTAACATATCACCCCCTACCCTGTATTCAGGCCATCTTTTGGGTCTGCCAGGACTCTGTATCTTGGACTATTTTCATCTGATCAGGATTAAACTCTGAATAATGAAGTATTAACCTTTATCCATGTATATATTTAATTCCCTTTAAAAAAAGGAATTAGTCAAGCAGGCTCTGCTTTCTTTCCTGGAGTTTATACTTAGTAATCTGTGTAGCAATTTCTTACTCTTTATTACAGGCCAGTGTTTCTTGAACTTTAATGTTCTTGTTGAAATGCAGATTCTGATCCAGTAGAACTTAGGTGGGGCTTGTATAGATTATGCATTTCTAATAAACCTCCAGGTGATGCTCTGATATTGGTCCACAGAATACATGGTTATAGGCTTCATCATGAATAGCAGTGAAACTTGTCAGTCTTCTAGACATTACTGGGGTCCTTCTAGGAATTTCTCAAGAGGTGAGAGTCACACTGTACCTGCAGTCTGCTGGTACAGCCAATGTTCAAGTTTCAACCAGAAGTGTCCCCACTTTACTCTTAAGTTCCTTTGAGTATATTACTGGGTGCCAGCCTTCCCAACCCCACCCCCTATAGACTGTCCATTGAACCAGTTTATATCATTTGTACAGTTATCCATTAGAAATACTTAATCCATCAGTTTCAATGGGGCAGTATGTCAATGTGACTGTAACTCTTCCCAATTAACCCCCTGCAGTCTTCATAAAACCCACAAATTAAACTATGTATTCTATTTTTAGACACCAAATATGAGGACTGGGGCTTTGGGGCAAATTTGGTTAACAAACAGACTTTACTTATAATGAGAACTAGTCAATTAAAAAACAAAAACAAGAAAAACCTCTTTATTCCTAAACCAGAAGACACCAAGTTGCGATGTAATCACTGAATGGGAAATGCTGAGGAGCCACAGTCACCTGCATCATCCTTATATCAGGGCAATGTAGGAGGTGTCCCTTCCTTTACAGACATCTTTCTCTTTACATAGGTGTGCGTTTTAAGTCAATAGCAATACAGTAAAAGTAAGGGGCCTCTACAGGGAAGGCAGAGGTGGGATGTCTGAATGACACATGTTGACATCAGTCAGGCCTGATAACTTTCTGACCACTCATTATTACACATATTCTATGCCTCTTTCCTCCCTAGTAACTTATGCATTCAAGACAATCTACATCGTTTCTACTCCTACATCTAGTATTCAAGGTTTATGGAAATAATACACTAAAAGTGACTAGACCCAGGCTCACAGAGATTAAATGTATCCTTATTAATTAGTGGTTCAGTGGGAGCTAGGGCATCAAACAGGGATTTTCAGGGTATGCGGCCCAGGGGGAAAGTAGAGCCAGGACCATTCCTTGCACATGAAGAACCTGGGGACATGTAATGCACAGGCTAAGACATACTAGGTTGTAGGGAGGAGACAAGGTGGCCATGCATTCGTGCAACACTCTGCAGTCCACAAGGTGATGGGGAGACGGCAAACAACATATCGGGTAGGGTTTCCCCTCTGAGGGGCTTATATTCTACTTGCTGCCTAGATCCAGCCTTCTTCCTGGTTTTCCCCCAGTCACCTTACTACTTAATGATGTGTCTCGGCTGTTAGAGAATTTACAATTTACACTAGAATTCACAAACTTGAGTGCTTACAAGGGCAAGCAGGTAATATAAATGTACAAATTAGAGTTGATTTAAGACCACAGAGCATGGTAAAGTTTGGCAAATTCTGGCCTAAGGTAATCCAATTTTTTAGAAAAAATTACTTATCTTGGGTTAAAGGCTTATACCTGGAGACTTTATGTCTAGATTTTTGTAAACAGACCCAATTTCAGGTGATTTTTTTTTAACAAAAAATTTGTCAAATGTATATTAAACACACCCTGGCTAGGTGGCTCATCCGATTGGAACATTGTCCCATACACCAAAAGGTTGTGGATTCGATCCCTGGTCAGGGCATATACCTAGGTTGTAGGTTCAATTCCCAGGGAGCATATGGGAGGCAACCAATTGATGTTTCTCTCTCATATCAATGTTTCTCTCTCCCCCTTCCTCTTTCTTTCTCAAAAAAAAAATCAGTAAACATATCCTCACGTGAGGATTTAAAAAAAAAATATATATATATAAAATAAACATGACTTCTTCTATCTTTAAAACCTTTCCTTATGAATTCACAAATTTATCCAGTCTTGTGATCTATTTTTCATTCACACACACACACAAAATAATTGTTACATGATTTAGTGAAAAAATATCAAGAAACTTCTAGAATCCCTGGGTTCCAGTCCTCATTCTCATGACTTCCTCTATGATATGGAATGTCATAATCTTCCTGAATGTCCTCAGAATTATTTGGAGTTTCAAAGAAGATATATATATATATATATATATATATATGCAGAAGTTGCATTCTGGGAAGATACACACCTATCAGTAACTTAGCTCACAATGAGATGCAGATTCCACAAAGACAGCTCAGAAGAAAGAAGGTAAAAGAAAAATTGCAAAGAATCTTAAAATTAAAGGAGGGACGTGACAAAACCAGCATGTCTAATTCTTACACTACCATAGCAATACTATTAACTGGGTGACTTAATCAACAGAAATGTATTGTCTCACAGCCTGGAGCCTAAAAATCTAAGATCAAGATTGGTTGATTGCTAGCTTGGTTGATTTCTGGAAAGAGCTCTCTTCCTGGCTTGTAGATGGCAGCCTTAACACTGTGTCCTCACATGGTGGGAAGGAGCAAGGCAGCAATCTCCTGCTAAGGGCCCCACCCAGATGGCCTCATTCCAAAGGCCCAATCTCCAAACACCACCTCACTGGGGGGTTACGGCTTCAACATAAGAATTTGGGAGCAAAAAAAAAGCAGTCCACACCACTCTGTCTCTGGGCCCCCAAATTCATATCCTTCTCACACACAAAATGCGTTCACTGTACCCCAATAGCCCAGGAGGTCCTAACTCATTCTATCCAGTATCAACTCTAAATTCCAAAGTCTTATCTAAATACCATCTAAATCAGGTATGGGTGAGACTCAAGCTATAATTTATTTTGAGGCAAAACTCTTTTCTGGCTGTGAACCTGCAAAACCAGACAAGTTATGTGCTTTCAAAATACAATGGTGATCAGGCATTAGATAGACATTCCCATCACAAAGGGAGAAACTGGAAGGAAGAAATGGGTGACGGGACACAAGCAAGCCTAAAACCTAGCAATACAAATTCCTTTAGATCCTAAGGTTCAAGAATAATCCTGTTTGGCTCAATGCCCCATGTTCCAGGACCAAAGGGTGCAGCAGCATCACTCCCACAGCTCTGAGGGTCTGTGGGGTGGCCCTACCCCCTTTGGTTCTGTGGAGTCCCAACCCAAAGGCTCCCAGCAGGTGCCTAGGGCTTGTTGAAACTGAGGCAGTGGCCCCATGACCTCTGAATCGCCTTTGGGGCCACTTCTCCCTGTTCTTAAAGAATAATGTATGTTCACAGCCACACACCTCCATATCCCATCCTGTCAAATCCAAGAAGTCCAACAACCTTTCTTCATTGTGCTCCATCTCTGTTCCCTTCAGTTCAAACTCACAGTGTTTCTGCTCATACAATCCCAGAAACTTGTAATCAAATGGTCATCCATCCACACCCTTAAGTGTTCTTTTCAGAAGCTTTCTCATATCTTGCAATAAGGAAAGGCTGAGAATTTCCAAATTTTCAATTTCTGGCTTGTTTTTGCTTAACAATTCCTTCTTCAATTCCTCTTGCTCCTTCTACAGTCAGGAGGAACCAAGCTGCTCCACAAACGCTTTGCTTAGAAATCTCCTCAGCTAATATCCAGTTTCACTGATCAAATTCTTCTTTCCACAAACCACGAGGACACAGCTCAGCCAAATTCTTTGCCGTTTTATAACAAAGATTGTCTTTCCTAGTTTCCAATGACATATTCCTCATTTATGCTTCACACCTCACCAGAATCACCCTTCATGTTTATATTTCTACCTCAAACATCTTCTAGCCTCCACCCATTTCCCAGTTGCAAAGCTGCTTCCACATGTTGAGGTATTTATTTCACCAGCAGCTCACTCCTGATACGAAAATCTGTCTTAGCCTGGGCTGCCGTAACAAAATACCAAAGAGTGGATATTAAACAGAAATTCATTTTCCCACAGTTCTAGAGACTAGAAGTCCAAGATAAAAGTGCCAGCAGGGTTGGACAGCTTTGTGGACACCTCTGTGGACTGCTTTGTGGTTTCTGTTGAGAGCTTTCCTTCTGGTCTATAGATTGGAACCTGCTTACTGTGTCTTCACAGGGTTGGAGGAAGGGGGCAGGGAAGAGGAGCAGACAGTAAGCTTTCTGGCATCTTTTCTTATTAGGTCACCAATCCCATCACAAGGAACCTACCCTCTGACCTTATCTTAACCTAATTATCTCCAAAAGGTCCCATCTCCAAATACGATCACATTGGGAGTCAGGGCTTTCACATGAATTGGGGAGGGGGACACAATTCAGTCCAGAGCACAGCAGCTCAGACAGCCTGGGTAGCAGCACGTACTTGGTTTCCCCAGGAGGTTGAGAGAGGAGGGCAGAAGAGAAGGAACTAGGGAAGATTCTCTGAGTTTTTGTAATCTACCAAAGAAATGCAAATTTCAGCAAGAGATTTTTCTGCTGGGGATCCTGATTATCATTTCATTGTAATAAATTCAAGATGTGGTTGTGTAACACTTCAAATTCTTTTAAGTTATGAAAAAATGTACAGAACTTTTGTAAAAACATTATGAAAAAGAGTCAGGATTCTTCAGAGAACTTTGAAGCAATTTTAGGAAACAGATCCAGGCTACACTTATTCATTCACTTTGAAACAGAACTCTGCGACTGTGTCCAAACAACCCTGTGAAATAAAGGTCTAACAGCTGGGGCCAGGAGTTGGGGGTTGCGCTGGGGAAAGATGAGTGTGAAATAGAAAATGGCAAGGCCCAGAGAGAATTAACCACCTGCCAGGCACTCTTTTTAAATCTAGACTAAATGTTTAATGGGTTTAGAATTCATTAAAATGGCCAGAAGTGCAGTAGCTTGATTTCGATATACACAGTGAGGTTACTGACATGAGGGAGACAAGACCAGGAGAGTAGAGTAGGCCACACGGCATGAAGGGTCTTTCCAACACTAAAGGCTCTTCCACAGGAAAGTGGCAGAGGTTTCTGTAGATTATGTACTGCCTCTGAATGAGGACATTAGCCCTGTTCTTACATGACTAAGAGGAAAGATGCCCAGCAGTGCCAGTTGCAAGACCCAGAAAGGAGAAATGAAATGATTAAGCTGACATATTAATTCAAATGAACTCAGAGAGACACCTAGAGGTATGTTTTTGGGGAAGAGTAACAAGCAGGGGCTTCAGGGAGAAAACAGTAAAAAAACAAAACCAAAGAAACAAAACCACCACCAGACAGAGTTGTAGGCAAGGAAGTAGGTATGAGTAAGTAAGCCGAAGGGAGAGAGCTCCTGCTGCAGAAAAGGACATCAGACTTATCTGAATTCCCCAGAAAAGGAAAGGTTTGAGAAATAGATCATTATGGGAAATTAAAGGAAGAGAAAAGAGGAAAACCACTGAGAAAGCAACAAGAAATAGAAAATCAGTAATACTGGTTAGCACTGAAAAAGATCTTCACAATTTGAAAAAGATCTTTTCAGTTTACTCAGTCACCAGCACAGTGTCTGGCATATAACAGATAACACACTAAATATTTGTGGAGTGAAAGAATGTTACTGGCCAGGTGGCTCAGTTGGTTGGAGCATTGTCCCATACACTAAATGTTGTGGGTTCAATTCTGGGTCAGGGCATATACCCAGGTTGCAGATTCAATCCCCGGTCAGGACATGTAGGAGAAGCAACTGACAAATGTATCTCTCTCATTCATGTTTCTCTCTGTCTCTCTCTTCCCCCTCCTCTGTCTCCCCCCACCCACCTTCCTCTCCTAAAATCAATAAACATATCACCGAGTGAGAGAGTAAGAGCAGGAAGGAAGGGAAGGGAGGAAGGACAGAACTAAGCCCTGTGGGGGTTCAGAGCTAGTCGTCCCAAGATGTGCCTGTGTGGTATGTGTACTGTTTTGAGCTAAGGGCAGTTTTACTGGTGGGCCAGGATAAACTTCTACTCTGCCCTTGGCTACCTGGAAGAACTTGAACTAGGGGCCTTGACCATAATGGAAGACATCACAGATAACCTCTTTTGACCTGTCTGTAGGGCAGGAAAACCTTTTATTTGCTAAACATCTGTTCTTATCATCCTGCAACAACTCTTTGAAGGCCCCAACTGAGGGCACCTCATCCCTAGCTGGGAATGTGTTACATGCCCATTTTCCTTTTCTGTCTCTGAACTTCTCATGCACATGGGCTCCCACACATACATATCTACTAAATTTGGTTATTTTCCCTGGCTAATCTGTCTTATGCCTCTTTGATTATTAGACCAGCCAGAAGAAACTTGAAGAGATTAAGTTCTTCCTTCCACAGTCCCCACAACCCTGGGACTGAGGAGTACAGAACCCAAGATTAATGCAGTAAGATATCACAAAGCACACATGTGCAACATAAAAACTAAAATCTAGACTGCGGGGTCAACAGGTTAGCTACAACTTAGAACAAGAACAGGCTTTAGATATGTTAAGCCCTTGAAATGATATGAAAATTCTGCTTATATTTTTCTATTGAGAGGGTTCAGAGCTTTTAAGAATTTCAATGTGAGTTTATGAACTAATGTATTGTTAAATTAATTATCAATTTGTGTTGAGAGAGGATTAATAGGAATGTGATATAGAAGATACATACCTACAATCAGCTTAAGCTCAAATGAAAAAGTGCAAAAAAATTCAGACACTTAAATGTATGTATAGTTTTATGTCTATTTACATAATAGCTGAATTGTAATCTTTTGGACAGATCTGGTTATATAACACCTCAAAGATTCAGTGTAATACTGCTATTATATTTTCTTCACATTGTACTCCCCTCACAAGCAATTTTTAGATTCATTACCTCATTCATGTTCCTAATGTTGCCTAGCAAATTATGAATACACCAAAGGCACTTATCCATTTTAGGTTTTGATTTCGGTTTCTTAAATGTTACAGGCACTTTCACACTGAATATAGTCACTAATAACAATCCTTTAAACTGGAGAATGTGCAAGTAAACTTTCAGATAAGTTACACATCCTAATGGTAAGAACTAACAGGCAGACATCCCACAAATTTTGTGTACATAAAGCTCCTAAAAGTTTCCAACCTGGAACTCCCCAGTGAAATTTACGAAGAAACAAAAACTGAACCACTGGGCACAGGCTCCAGAACGCCCACGGAAGCTCCAGTGGTGTGATGTTGAACTTTAAAACATTACCACTTTTCTGTGATTATGAAAACTTGTAAACGCGTTCTTTGTTAGTCCTTTCCCCTTTAAAGTAGGCAGAGAACGAGAAACCACTAAAGGCATTACACTTTTGTGTTCTTTTAAAAGCCATTTGAAATTATTACTATTACAAAGCCCCCCTAGAATGGAATCAAAGGAGCCCTAAGGCTAAGGAGGAACTGCAGAGGAAGAGGAAAAAAAATCTGTATTAGAGCAATTAAACTATAAAAGGCAGTCCTTGAACGACCGCTGACCTTCCTGGGACCGTGTACATTTTTTTTTTCCCTTTCTTCCCAAGGAGGAAAGAGGTTAAGAAGCTACAAAAAAGGCTAGACGATAACTCTCAGAGGTCATTTAAAAATGTTCAGAGAACTATAGAGGAGCTCCAAGATCAACGTAGCATGAGGGGCTCCGCAGAGAGCTTTCTCGGGGTGAGGTACTTCGGGGGCTGCGAAGGACAGGCGTGGGGACGGTGGAGGAAGGCTGGAAGGAGAGTGAGTACTGGGGAGGGGAGGGGACGGAAAGGAAACACGCGAGCTGACCACGTCGTCGAGCTGACCACGTCGTCGCGGGCACCGAGGTCGGGCAGCAGGGGAGGGTGCAGAGGGGAAGGGAGCCCCAGCCTCGGCCCCGCCCCGGGGAGGACCCAGCGCCCGCTCGCCCCCCTTACCAGCCGGAGTAGGAAGCCCCAGAACAGGGCGGTTGCGGCGGAGGACAGCGCTCGCTGCGGCCCCATCGGACTGCTGGGCTCCCGGTGGTGCAGCGCTGCTCGGCGGGGGGAGCCTCGGGGTCCGGCCGCTGCGCTGCCTCCGTGGCCGAGCCGGACAGGGGCGGGTGGCCGGTACCGCCGCTGTTGCTGGGGAGGCCACAGCAGCGCCGACTTCCTTTTCCGGCCACGCCCGGAGGACGCGGAAACCCCCGCGCGGAGCACGTGGAGTCCCGGATCCGCGCGCAGGGTCGGCGTGGCTAACTCTTCCTCCCGGGCCGCCGGAGGGTCTGGGTGAGACTCTTTCCAGGTGCCTGACCCACATTCTTTCCCGAGTCCAGGGAGGCAGGGGACTTTTTCAAGATCCTCCTTTTAGAAGTCGCCCAGCACTGCACTGTCCCCAGTAACTACCCAGGCGCTCTGAGCCTGAATCTATCGACTCACCAGATATTCCAAGTCCGTGCACATTCTCCTCCAAACTGGTCTCTTTTTCCACTCCTCACAGCCTATTATCTACGGAGCAGTCCTGCAGAGATCTTTTTAAAAGTATAAATCAGGTCATGTCACTCCCCGGCACACTTGGAACAAATCAAAACTCTGGTCTGGCTTACAAAGTGTACATAATACGGTCCTTGTCTTCTTCTCTGACCCCATCTTCACTGCTTCCCCACCTTGCCCCTGGGATGCTTTTGGTTCTTTGTCCATTGTACCTTTGCTGCTGCAAAGCTCTTCTCTGAATACCTGGTGCATTGGCATTCACTGGTCAGCTGTTGTCACTTCCCCAGGGGGAAC
This sequence comes from Phyllostomus discolor, assembly GCF_004126475.2. Classification (NCBI taxonomy): domain Eukaryota; kingdom Metazoa; phylum Chordata; class Mammalia; order Chiroptera; family Phyllostomidae; genus Phyllostomus; species Phyllostomus discolor. The sequence continues at coordinate 162,562,376 of NC_040903.2, forward strand.
TTCCTAACATCCCCATTCTAACATAGCCCCCCTCTCACTCTCATATCACATGGTTTATTTTAATTCTCTGCATAGTACTTCCATATTCTCTTATTTATCTGTTCATTTATTTATTATGTCACCTCCCACTTGATAACAAGGAGTAACTTTGCATTCTTCACTGCTATACCCTTACACCTACAACATATGGCATACAGTAAGTACTCTCATATTTTTTGAATGAGTATTCAATACCAAACACTGAATAGGATGCTCTCCCTGCCACCCCACAGGTCAGTTCAGTGAGGGACACTCAGTTTAGTCCAATGGGGCCACAGCAACCACTGCCCTCAGCCAGACATGTGAGCAAACAGTTCAGGATGAATAGTGACTCCACACAAAATGACTTGGGAGCATCAGAAGGACCTATGAAAGGGGTGCCAGGAAAAATTACAACTTAAGCTGAGTCTAGAAGGGTGAGTTAATTTTAGCCAGACAATGGGCAGGGGAAGGGGGGAAGTTCCAAGAAGAGTGAACCATTAGTATCAAAGCCAAAGGTGACAGTGGAGGAACTGCAAAACTTGAGCTTGACTGAAGTTATGAGTGGTGAAAGATGAAGTGAGTGAAGGCAGAGACCAAATCAGAAATGGATTGGATGGTTTGCCTGGGACTTTAGATGTTGCCCAGTTGGTGGTGGGAAGCAAATAAGTAGAGCAAGACAGATAATTTCAGTTTTACAAAGCTCTCGGTGGTGGTAGGTAAGGTGACAGAAGTCCTGAAACAACAAAAGAGAAGGAAGTCAGGAGATGTTACACAATAGCAGTAACCTAACCCAGGCCAGAGGTTGTGAGGGCCTGAACTGAGACAGTGGATCTGAAAGATTTGTAGCAGAATTTCGTAACTGAGAGGACATGCAAACGGAGAGGAGGGATGAGTCCCAGGATCTTGTCTTCCAGCCATTTATGGAGATGATCACAACAGGTGACAGTGGTGGTAGAATGGGTGAGGGAGGGGAAATACTTTTGGGCAGGAGTTTGGAATGCTTGTGGGACATCCAAATGTAAACTGTCTGTAGGTTGCTGGCTATGTGGATTGATCCAGAGCTTACTGGCAACAATGAGGCCAGAGCTCAAGTGTCCTGTCTGTCAAGCCTACATTCTTTTCACACTTCCTAGTTGCCGAGGGCAAGCCAGGTCCCCCTTTTGTAAAATGGTTAGATGACTTTAACTCTAAATATCCTTTACTGCCAATAGTAGCCCTTTGCCTAGTGAATCTCCAAGGTGGCTCCCGAGGCTGTCTGAAATCTGTTTTCTCTTTCTACATTTATGCATATTTTTCCTTCCCCTCAGTTTGAGAAAATTTTATACCTGGAGACAATCTGTGTTATGCTCCAGTTCCTTGTGCAATTTCTTTGCCTGCTTTAATTGTCTCAGCTGAAAAACGTGGACAGCAATGCCAGTTCTGCCTGCCTCACATGGTTATCCTAAAAATTACATAATCCGTAGTTTGGTAAAATTACTCTGAAATTTTTTTTAGAAAATTTTAAAGGAGGAGGCAGGGGGAGGATGGAAAGGAAGAAGAGAAGAAAAATAGAAGGCTGTGGTATTGGTGTAGTCCAAAGTGTCAGCACAGTTTGTCATAATTCTTCTGCCAGAATGGTTTCTCCTTGGCCAAAGTCCCTGTGCAGGATAAAGTGAAGGAAAATAGGAGGGTAAATGTAAGATTAAAAGGTTCCTGATTAATGAGTTTACTAATGGAACAATTGTTCAAGTTTATTTGGAATATGCCTGTGTTATGCATGCCAGGATAGAGGGTACCTGGATAATTTTTAGTCAATACATTTCTTATCTAAATAAACTACTTATACAATCCAATTATGGAAAATAAGTATCATTAAAGATTGTTTTAATTTCCAAGTAGATTTAGTTAATGGATTTTTTTTACCAGTGTTAAAAGATAGATGATATTGGTTGTCAGAACCTTGGTAATTGTAGGAAGTGACCAGGAAATATTGGCTCCATTTTACAAAAGAGGAAGCGGCTAGGTTGACAGCAGAAGGGAGAGAAGTAAAACCCAGTCCCCTGCCCCGGCACACTAGACCTTTCAGACAGCCTCTGTGTGGTGGTGGTGGCTGCTGCTGCTGCTCCCCCTCAGTGTTTTTCTACTCAGGGGACACTGAGGAAGTGTTGGTAATGAGCCCCAAAGACCTTCTTGGTCACTCTGGAGAATTCCTTTAGGATAGAGCAGTGATTCTCAGTCTTGACTATTTATTGGAATCACATAGAAGAGCTTTAAAGGATACCGATGCCTGGGTCCCACTACTCTCCCTTTCCCCGTGCAGATCCTAAATTTAATTGGCTTGGTCGCAGCCTGTGTGTTACAGTTTTTAAAGCCCCTCAGGTTATTCTAATATGCAACCAAGATTGAGAAACTTTGGCTTAGTCAGTGATTCTTCTTAAAATAATTTTTATTTTCCAATTAAAATTATATTAGTTTCAGGTGTACAACATGGTGATTAGACATTTATATAATTTATGAAGTGATCACTCTGCTAAGTCTAGTAACCATCTGACACCACACGTAGTTATTACAGTACTATTGACAATATCCCTTATGCTGTACTTTACATCCTTGTGACCTTTTTTATACTGGCAATTTGTACATCTTAATCCCTCCCCGTTTTTCATCCATCCTTCCGACTTCCTTCCCATCTGGAGTCCATCAGTTTGTTCCTTGTACCTATGAGTTTGTTTCTGTTTTGCTTGTTTATTTTGTTTTTCAGATTTCATACATAAGTGAACTCATAAGATATTTGTCTTTCTAGTCAGTGATCTGAAAGTGTGGTTTCTGTACCAAGCAGCATCGGCATCACCTGGGAATTGTGAGGAATTCAAATCCCTCCAGACCCACTGAACTAGAAAACCTGGGAATGGGGCCCAGCCATCCGGGTTTCCATAAGCCCCCCAAAATTCTGATGCATGATAAAGTTTGAGAGTTATTGGTTTAGAGCAGCATTCCTTAACTCTATGTGCAAAGTTAAAATGAAAAACAAACCCTATGCTCCAATAACAATCAAACTAAAAGGAAAAATAGACAAATCCATAATTACAGTTGAAGATTTCAACAATTTTCCCTCAATAATTGAAAGAACAAGCAGTTAAAACATTAGTAAGGATACAGAAGTCTTGATCAACGCCATTAACCACTTCACCTAACTGGCATTCATAGAACATTCCACCCGACAACTGCATAATACATACTGCCTTCATGAGTACACAGGAGCTTTACCAAAATAAACCATTTGGCCATAAAACAAATCTCAATGCAGTTAAAGCTTTTAAACTATACAAGGTATGTTCTTTGACCACACCAGAATTAAATTAGAAATTAATAACTGAAAATATCTTGAAGGTCCTCAAATAATTAGAAACTAAACACATTTCTAAGTAACCCATGGACCAAAGAAGGAATCACAGGGAATTGAGAAAGTATTTTGAATTCAAGGAAAATACAAATGTGACATATCAAATATTGTAGGGTGCAGATAAAGTTTTTTTTAGTGTCTTAAAAGGAATATGTAGCACTTATAATAAGAAGGTATAAACATTTATGACCTGAGCTTCTACCTTAAGAAACCAGAAAAAAAGCCAATTAAATCCAAAGGTGAGCCGAAGAAAGGAAATGAAAATATCTGAGCATAAATTAATAAATAGAAAACAAAAAAAGCAATAAAGAAAACCAGTGATGCCAAAAGACTGGCTTTTAAAGAAAACTAATAGAATTGGGAAACTGTAGCCACACTGATTAAAGGAAAAAGAAAGAAAATACAAATTATCAATATTAGGAGCAAGAGAGGAACTGTTACTAAAGGTCTTCAAGACATTAAAAGAATAGCAAGTAAATATTCTAAACAACTTTATGCCAATAAAATTGACAACTAGAGTGACACTGGGGGAAATTCCTTGAAAGACAAGCTACTCAAAAAGAAATAGATAATTTCAGGCTCACAATAGCTTCAATGGTGAATTTTACCAAACATTTAAAGAAGTAATATCAATATACACAAATATTTTCAAAGCTTGAAGAGGGGATAATACTAGCTCATATTATGAATCCAGCAACCCTGATACCCAAAGCAGACAGATGTTGAAAGAAAACTACAGACACAGAGAAGGAAACAACCAACAAAATGGAAAGACAACCTACTGAATGGGAAAAGATTTGAAAATGGTATATCATATAATGGGAAATCATACAGTTTAACACTAAAAAAACCCAAACCCAACAAAAAACTCAAATTAAACCCAATTAAACCATTAAATATGGGCAGAGGACCTGAATAGACATTTTTCCCAAGAAGACAGATGGCTAGCAAACACTGAAAAGATGCTCAGCATCAGTAATCATCAAGGAATTGTAAATCCAAACCACAACGAGATACCACCTCATATGTGTCAAAAAATCATATGATGATTTTCATCATGATAATCATCATGATTATATAACTTTATGATCATCAAAAAAATCAACAAGTAACAAGTGCTGGCAAGGAAGTAAAGGAAAGGGACTCCTCTTGGTGGGGTTGTAAGTTAGTGTAGCCACTATGGAAAACAGTATGGAGATTCCTCAGAAAACTAAAATTAGAGCTGCCATTCATTCAGCAATACCACTTCTGGATATTTAGCTGAAGAAAACAAAAACACTAATTTGAAAACATATCTGTACTCCTGTGTTCACTGCAGCATTATTGTACAGTAGCCAAGAAATGTAAGCAACCAAGATGTCCACCAACACATGGATGGATAAAAAAAGATGTGGCATATATACACAATGGACTATTACTCAGCAATAAAAAGAATGAAATCTAACCATTTGTGATAACATGAATGGATCTGGAAGATATTATACTAAGTGAAGTAAGACAGAGAAAGACAAGTGGCATATGTTTTCACTTATATGTTGAATCTAAAACAAAACAAAACAAAACAAATGAACAAAACAGAAATAAGCCCATAGATACAGAGAACAATCTGATCGTTACCAAAAAAGAGGGTGTCCAAGAGATAGGTAAAAAAAAGACTACAGGCCAATATCCTTCATGAACATAGATGCAAAAATTTTTAGTATAATTTTAGCAAATTGCATTCAGTAAAATATAAAAATAGTGATATATTAATTCTAATTAGGATTCATCTAAAATATGCAAGATTGGTTCAACATTTGTAAATTAATTAATGTAACCTTTGACATTAATGCTACAAGGCCAATGCTTAAAAATCAACTGTATTTCTTTATACTAGCAACAAACAATTAGAAATTGAAATAGAAAAACCATTTATCATAACATCAAAAACTATCAAATACTTAGGCATAAATTTGACAGCAGATGTACAAGACAAACATTGAAAACTACAAAATATTGCTGTGAAATATTAAAGGGAACTCTAAGTAAATGGGTAGATACACTATGCTCATAGATTGGGAAAGTCAGTGTTCACTTCTTTCTAAGATGATTGTTAGAAAGAATGCAATTCCAATCAAAATGACAGCAGGTGGGATATTTGTAGAAACTGGGATGCCTGTTACAAATTTATATGAAAACTTAAAGGTGCTAGAATAGCCAAAATAATTTAAATAATTGAGGACTTTATCTGATTTCAAGACCTTTTTAAAGTTGCAGTCATGGAGTGTGATCATGACATATATATATAGACCTAGATCCATGAAACAGCAGAATCTATAATTAGAGCTATAAATGCATAGCCAATTGATTTTCCACAAAGGCCAAGACAATACAATGAGGAAAGGCTAATTTTTTCCACAAACAACTGGGGCTGGAACAATTGGGTATCGATGTCCCCAAAATGAAACTTCCCCCCCAAATGAAACACAATTCTTACTTTATGACATACACTAAACTTGAAATAGATTTATAGACCTTGACAGAAAGGCTAAAACCAAAAAATTTCCAGGAGGAAATCTCTGTAACTTTTAGTTAGACAAGGATTTAAGTACCCCCCCACACACACAACACCAGAAAAGAATAAAAATTGATAAATTGGACATCATCACAATGAAAAACTTCTGCTCATTGAAAGGTACTGTTAATAAAAATCTAACCACAGACTGAGAGAAAATATTTACAAAGCACATATTCAACAAAGAACTTTTATCCACACTATATAAGGAACACTTATAATTCAATAATAAGAAGTTCTGGCCTCAGTGATCAGACAATAAAAAGAAATAAAAGCCATCCAAATTGGAAAAGAGGAAGTAAAACTGTCATTATTTGCAGATGGCATGATAGTGTACATAGAAAACCCTAGTTTCCACCAAAAAAAAATTACTCCAGCTAATAAGCGAATTTAGCAAAATAATAGGCTACAAAGTCAATATTCAGAAATCAATGGCATTTCTGTACACAATGAACTATCAGAAAGAGAAACTAAGAAAAAAATTCCATTTACTATAGCAACAAGAAAAATAAAGTACCTAGGAATAAACTTATCCAAGGAAGTAAAAGACCTGTACTAGGAAAACTATAGAACACAAGAAAGAAATTGAGGAAGGGACAAGTAAATGGAAGTATATACCATGTTCATGGATAGGAAGAGTTAAGATCATTAAAATATCCATACTATCCAATCTATAAATTCAACACAATTCTTATTAAAATACCAATGACATATTTCACAGATCTAGAACAAATATTTCAAAAATTTATATGAAACAAAAACTATCTCAAACAGCCTCAGCAATCTGGAGATAAAAGAACAAAGAGGGATCACAATACCTGATATTAAACAATACTACAAGGCCACTATAATTAAAGTCTGTAATTAAGTCTGGAACCAGCATAAGAGAGACACATAGATCAATGGAATAGATTAGAGAGCCCAGAAATAAATGCATGTCTCCATGGTCAATTAATACTTGACAAAGGGGGCAGGAGCATACAATGGAGTAAAAATAGCCTCTTCAATAAATGGTGATGGGAAAACCGGAGAGTTATATGCAAAAAATTGAAATTAGACCACCAACTCACACCATACATCAGAATAAATGCAAAATGGATAAAAGACTTAACTATGAGTCATGATACCATAAAAGTCCTAGAGGAAAGTATAGGCAGTAAAATTTCAGATATCCCATGTAGCAATATTTTTGCTGATATATCTCCTAGGGCAAAGGAAATAAAGGAAAAAATAAACAAATGGGACTACATCCAATTAAAAAGCTTCTGCATGGCCAAAGAAACCATCATCAAAATGAAAAGGGAACCAACTGTATGAGAGAACATATTTTCCAATGATACATTGGACAAGGGTTTAATCTCCAAAATATATAAAGAACCCATATGGCTCAACACTAGGAAGACAAACAACCCAATTAAAAAATGGGCAAAGGGATAGACACTTCCAAGGAGGACATACAGAGAGCCCATAGACATAAGTGTGTGAAAAATGTTCAACATCACTAGCCATCAGACAGATACAAATTAAAACCACAATGAGATACCACTTCACACTGGTGAGAATGGCCATCCAAAACAAATCAACAAACAACAAATGCTGGCGAGGATGTGGAGAAAAGGAAACACTCACACACTGTTGGTCCGAATGCAGACTGATGCAGCCACTGTGGAAAACAGTATGGAATTTCCTCAAAAGACTAAAAATGGATCTGCCTTTTGACCCAGCAGTTCCACTTCTGGGAATATACCTTAAGAATCCCAAATCACCAATTCAAAAGAACTTATGCACCCCTATATTCATAGCAGTGCTATTTACAATAGCCAAGTTTTAGAAACAGCTCAAGTGCTTAACAGTAGATCAAAAACTGTGATATATTTACATAATGGAATATTATGCAGCAGGAAGAAAGAAGGAATTTCTATTTTTTGTGACAGCATGGTTGGAACTGGAAATTATTATGCTAAGTGAAATAACCCAGGCAGTGAAAGACAAATACCATATGATCTCACTTATAAGATGAATCTAATGAACAAAATAAACTAACAGGCTAAACAGAACCAGAGACATGGAAATATGGAACAGGCTGACAGCTACCAGAGGGAAGGGGAGAAGGGAGAGTGGTGGAAAGAAGAGGAAGGGATTAGACAAAGACCAAGTATGAATGACCCATGGACTTGGACAATGGTGTGGGGATTGACTGTGGGATCGGGGTACGGGCTTGGTGGAGGAGGGCAAAGGGTGACAAATTGGTACAACTGTAATAGAATAAACAAGAATAATAAGAAAGAAATTTAAAAATTAAAAAAGAAAACTAAATACCCAATTAAAATGGAAAAAATATTTGAATAAATATTCACCAAAGGGGGATGTGTGTGTGTGTGTGTGTGTGTGTCTGGAGAGAGAGCAAATAGGTGCATGAAAATATGCTCAGAATTGTTAGTCATCAAAGAAATGCAAATAACAAACATTAGATACCTACTAGAATGGCTAAAATGAAAAAAGCGTTAGCAATGGTATGGAGGAACCAGAACTCTCATACACTGCTGGTGGAATGTAAAATAATACAATTGCTTTGATAAACTGACAGTGTCTTATAAAGCTATACATGCACTTACAGCATGATCCATTTCATCCCTAGGTATTTATCCAAGAGATGAGAGCATATGTCCATGCCCTGACTGGTATGGCTCAGATGGTTGGATATCATCCTACAAAGCGAAAGGTCACCAGTCTGATTCCTGGTCAGTCCGCATGCCTCATTTGGGGATTTGGTTCCCAGTCGGGGAATATAAGAGGCAACCAACTGATGTTTTTGTCTCACATCGATGTTTCTCTCCCTTTCTTTCTTCCTCCCTTCCCCTTTCTCTAAAAAATAAGTAAATTAAATGAATAAAAAAGAAAGCACATATCTATGTAAAAACTTGTACATGATTATTTAAAGCATTCTATTTGCAATAATTCAAAACAATAAACAGTCCAAATATTCATCAAGTGAATTAATAAATAAAATGTGATAAAACATATAAAAAATACTACTCTGCAGTAAAGAGGAATGAACCATTGGTGCCCATAACAGTGCAGATTAATCTCAAAATCATGAAGCTGAGTAAAAAAGCCAGACCAAAAAAGAAAAGAGTATATAGTGTATGATCTATTTCTATGATATCCTGGAAAGTATAATCTTACCTATAGTCACAAAAAACAGATCAATTGTCCCCTGGGGAGGGTGTGGGTGGAGAAGGAATGGGATATTACAGTATATAAGAATATTTGGGGAGATTATAGAAATATTTGTTGCCTTGATTGTGGTGATGATCTCACCAATGTATACTTAAATCAGACCTCATCAACTCATACACATTAAATGCATACAGTTTATTGTAGCCAGTTATACTGTAATAAAACTGTAGAAAAAAATAAAACAAGAAATGATAGCCAAAAAGATTCTGTACCCAAACCTCATCACCAAGAAATTCTGATGTATGGTCTGGAGCAGGCCCAGATATCAATATATTTTGAAAGCTCTCTCTGCGATTCTACTGTGCAGCCAGGGCTGGGAAAGACAGGTAAAGATAAATCAACTTCTTATAACTAGTAAATGCAAGAATTTCTAGGCATTTCCTGTCAAGGAAGCTATGGGCCAGATCTTACTCCTTCTTTCTTCTCTTCTCTACAAATAAAAAAAAGTATCCCACCAGTTCTCATTTCATGGTTTTTTTTGTTGGGAGTGAGTACATGTGTTGATATCTATCTTTAACACAAATTTTAGGAGACAATGTGCTTATCACTCACTTTTTTAAAAAAGTTCTATGAAGGTAAAATTGGCATATAAGCATTGTGTATGTTTAAGGTATGAATTGATGCTTTCTCATATATACATTGTGAAATGATCAGCACAATCAAGTAATGAATATATCCATCATTTCCACATAGTTACCATTGTCTTCTGTGCAGGTATATGTGGTGAGAAGACTTAAGATCTATATACTCTTAGCACATTTCAACTATATAACACAGTATTGTTAGCTCTAGTCACTGTGCTGTACATGAAACCTCAAGAACTTACTCACTTTTGCATAGCTGAAATTCTGTACCCATTGCCCAGCACCACTCCATGTCCCCCTGCACCCCAGCCCCTGGCAGCCACCCTTCTATTCTCTGCTTCTATGAGTTGACTATTTAGAATCACATAAAAGTGAGATCAGGCAGTATTTGTCTTTCTGAGTCTGACTTATTTCACTTAGCATACTGTCCTCCAGGTCCATCCATATTGTTACAAATGGCAAGATTTCCTCCCTTTTTAATATTAAATAATAGTCCATTAAATATAAATACCATTTTTTTAGCCATTCATCTGTGGACAGACATCTGGCTTGCTTCTGTGTTGTGGCTATTGTAAATAGTGCTGCTATAAATATGGAGGTGCAGGTATCTCTCTGAGATCTTGACTTCAATTCTTCCGATATATATCCTGAAGTGGGATTGCTAGATCATATGGTAGTTCTGTTTTTAATTATTTTTAATTCTCACTTTAGGACATGTTTATTGATTTTAGAGAGAAAGGACAGGGGAGGGGGAGAGAGAGAGAGAGAGAGAGTGATGTGAAAGAGAAACATCAATCCGTTACCTCTCTTGCGCACCCCAACCAGGAATTGAAGCTGCAACCCAGGCATGTGCCCTGACCAGAATCCAACTGGCAACACTTTGGGACAGAACCATGCTCCAACCAACTGAGCCACACAGCCAGGGAGATTTTTAATTTCTTGAGGAAACTCCACACTGTTTTCCATAAGGGCTGCACCATTTTACATTCCTACTAACAGTGCACAAGGGTTCCAATCGCTCCACACCCTTGTCAATACTTCTTATGTTCTGGGGTTTTTTGATAATGGCCATCCTAACAAGTGTGAGGTAATAACCCATTATGGTTTTGATTTGTACTTCTTTGATGATTAATGATTTTGAGTATCTTTTCATATACCTATTAGCTATCTGTATGTCTTCTTTGGAGAGATTTTTTTTGTTCCAGTCCTTTACTTACTTTAAAATTGGGTTATTTTATTTAACTGTTGATTTGTAGAAGTTCCTTATATATTTTGGAAATTAACCCCTTATCAGATATATGGTTTGCAAATACACTCCTCCAATCCATTGATTGCTTTTCACATTGGTAATTGTTTCCTTTGCTGTGCGGAAACTCTTTAGCTTGATGTGGTCCCACTGGTTTGTTTTGTTGCCTGTGCTTTTGGTGTTCTAGCTATGAAATCATTATCAAGATTAATGTCGTATGGCTTTTCCCCTATGTTTTCTTCTAAAAGTTTTACAGTTTTAGGCCTTATGTTTAAGACTTTAATCCATGTTGAGTAATTTCTTGCACTTATCACTTTTTTAATGGGAATAATCAGTGTTACTATTTCAGTCTCAGTAATTATCTTGTCCAAAGAATAAAAAGCTGCTTAGAACCTCCTGGTTTTGTTTTTCTGTAGAGACTACCCACCTTTGGTTAAATGCTTTCCTCCCCTAATACCTGTTTATGAGGCATTTCTCTTTGAGCAGAACACATGCCTCGAATGCTTCCTGGTTCGCAAGAGGTGACTAGTAGCAGAGGTGATCTGTCAGCTAGGATTTCATTACTGGATCTTCCCTTTACCTGTTCAACATATACATTTATTACTGTGCTTGACAGTCCTGCCTCTCTACTGGAATTTTGTAAACTGATGAAACATGGTAGATACTCCCTACATGAGAGGTGAATTTAAACATTAACCTGAATCTTGGCATGCAGAAAAGAAGTATTCACATGGAAATATTGGGTGAAAGGATTTCGAGAAGCTCAGAGTTATGGGGTGGCACGTGACTAAAGGTGATACACCACAATTCTGGCTCTGGTCACTTTCTCTTAGGAAATCTTTGTAAGCTCTCAGCAAGGGAACTTCTTGAATACAAAGGCATGTGAGCTTTAACAATAATGTCTTATAAACTATGTTATTACTATTTTAAAGTTTGCATTTATGCCTGTGATAAGTACTTTGTATACATTAGCTAATGTCATTCATTTAAAGCAATTTATAAAATAAATTAGTATTCCCATTTGAAGATGAGAAAATTTAAAGGTCAAATTATGCCTGTGAAATCTCCCAGCAAGATATGGAGTAGGAATTTAAGCCTTATTGGATAGGATTCTGGAAGGATGGCAGACTGGGAAGCACTAGAAATCTGCCAAGGGGACTTCCATTTGTATCATTGTAGGTGCTCAATAAATATTTCGTAAGTTAAGAAAATTTGGCAACAATTAAAAAGCCAGTTCTGCAATTTTGCGTATTTTTTGATTTGACCAAATTACCTCTAAAATGTCTTCTACAGCTTAAACAAATCTAGTCTTTTAAGGAATAGCTGGATCGAATTTTTCAAACAAAATCAGTTCTTTGGGTTTTGATTTGTCTAGAAAATCTGAGTCTTCTCACTGGAAACAAGGAGGAAGAAATTTAAGCTGAAGGTTCAATATTAAGATCATTTCTTTTGGCCATAAGAATCATTAAACTCCAGAAATATTTTTTAAATTTATGCAACTTTCTAAACTGTTTAAATTGACCAAGTGAATCCCTGATAATATCATGAATTTTTTTCCTTCTAGGACATATTTCCATATTAAAAATGAATAAGATAACCTGAAACATACATATGAAAACCTTAAAGATAGATTATATGTGTGTGTGTTTATCTATCTACCTATATATATCTCCTTTATATGAATAAATGATTTTATAATAAAATTTCTAAAAGAGATAACCTATCGTAAACTAGAGTTATATTGTTCTTGGTGTTGAGGCCTCCCAAGAAGCGCTATTTTCTGTATAAATCAGTGCGACTGTGAGCGGCAGTGATTGATTTTAGATGTAGCCGGGAAAGGCAAAGCCTGGCTCATTGCCAAGCTTCCCAGACACAGCAGATTGACTCACGTGTTACTAAAACCTCCCACTGGCTCCAGATGAATTAATTGATTTACGTGGCTTTCTTGCTGAACACTACAGTATTATCTACTGGCATGTTGAGACTACTCTGGGCTCTTCGCTATTTCTGTCTGACTTATTTCACTTAGTATGATATTCTCAAGATTACTCTTAGCTTTGAAAAAAACAAAGTTGCTCATTTATAGGAGCTGCCAGATTAATAAACTATCACCCACAGCAAGTAAATGTAATCAGATACTTTTTCAAGCACAAGATACTTTCAAGCTTCTAAGATGTCACTCATTATCCAACAGAGTATATTCCACATGACCTTTCTGGCTCTGTTTTGCTATGATTCTGTGAACTATTAGCTGCTTGGGGAAAACAGACTCAGGATTTTTGACTAATAGTGCAATTCACCAAAAGTGTATTGAGCCCTTATTATGTACAAGATGAATAAAGGATATTTTTGGTGATAATCAGTGCTTTTCCTCACCCCAGATCAATGATGACATGAATTCACAGAAAGAAATTAACACTTTAAATCAGTAATTTATCAACTGATTTAGCAGGAATGTTAGTTACATTCATAACCATGTCTGCTAACCCCATGAGTTCTTTGCCGAAAATACAAAGTATATAATTATATTTTCTCATTAACAAACCTTGGCAGGATTAAGTCCCCTCCCTCCTTGTTTTTCATTAACTACACCTGGCATTCTGTGTCAGGTGTACATACCAGAGATCATGGTGATAGGGCCACATAGTATTGCCAGCCCGGTCAGGCATCAGTGTATGAGCCGGTCAGCAAGTGCAGCCGGTCGTTTCCAGCCACTTGGATCAGCTGAGGTGAGAACATCAATTTAAATGAAAGTGTAGTTAGGGTGGTGACCCACTGTCACAAGACACAGGCTTAAGACCATTAGTTTAAAATTCAGTAATGAAAGTGTGAACACAGGAAATAAGAGTGAGAGTAGTATTTTACAGTTTATGAAACTAAAAGAGCATTATATGTCTTTAGATTAACTTCTTCCTGAAGTATAATACATGGATGGGAAAGTGAACAAATTGGAAGCATATGCCTCGACCCCACACATCTGTGTATCCAGCACCCAATCAAGAAGCTGAGTATGACTAGCTCCTTGAAGTCCCTCTGTGTTTTCTTCTAACTAGTATTGGCTAGTAACTACCGTCTGGCTCCCTTTTTCCCCAGTGTTAGTGAAACAATTGACACATACCATTGTGTATGTTTAAGGCATACAATGCAATGACTTGATATACATATATATTGTGAAATGATTACCAAAGTAAGGTTAGTTAACACATACATTACCTCACATAGTTACCTAGAGTTTTTTAAAAGATCTCTCATCAATTTCGAGTATAAATACAGCATTCTCAACTAGAGTCATTATGCTGAATATTAGACCCTAGAACTTCTTCATCTTGTAACTGTAAATGTGTACCCTGTGACCAACACCTCCTCATCTCCCCCCACCCCCAGCCTCTGGCGACCACCAGTTGACTCTCTGTTTCTACGAGTTTGGCATTTTTAGATTCCACATATAGTGAGATCATCCAGTATTTATCCTTTTCTGCCTGACTTATTTCTCTTACAATGATACTTACAAGATTCATCATTAATGTCACAAATAGCAGGATTTCTTCTTTTTAATGGTTAATAATATTCCATTGTGTATATTTGCCATGTTTTCTTTGTTCATTTACCTGTCCACGGACACATAGACTGTTTATGTGTCTTACCTATCGTGAATAGTGCTGCAGTGACCATGGGAGTGCAGGTGTCTCTTTGATATCCTGGTCTTATTTCCTTCAGGTACACACCAAAGAGAGGGATTGCCAGGTCATATGGTAGTTTTCTTTTTTATTTTTTTAGGACCCTCTCTACTGTATTCCATAATGACTGTACCAATTTACATTCCTACCAACAGTGTACAAATATTCCCTTTTTCCTTTTTGAGAATAGCCATTCTCACAGGTGGTTTTCATTTGCATTTCCCCAAGGATTCGTGATGTTGCTCACCTTTTCATAACCTGTTGGAATTGCTTTCTGACTTCTATCACCAAATACTAGTTTTGTCTCTTAATATCAAACTATAGGAATCATGTAATTTTTACCCTTTTGTGTCCTGCTTTTCTCTCAACGTAATGCTTGTGCAGTTTATCCATATTATGGCATATGGTGTAGATCTGTCATTTTCATCACTGTATTGTATTCCATTTTGTGAATGTACTACAATTTATTATCCACCCTTTGTTTCTGAGCAAAAGTAGCACTATTTGCTACTTTTGATTAATACAAAAAGGAAGAGCACACATTTTAAGCAGCAAAAAAGCTTGATTTTACAAGGCCCCCATGACTTGACCCAAACTTGTTCCTCTAGTTTTAAGTCATTTCCTGGATTTCACGGAATGTTCCAGTCTTACTGTTGTAAGAATCCAGCTATCTAACTCTTACACTCTTCCTGACCTTTGAACATTACATTATCTCTTCCTAGAATGCCTATTTCCCACCATTTTTGCCTTAATGTGGGTAATACCCACTCCCCCTTTGAACCTCAGTTTGGATGCCCCTTCCTGCAGAAAGCAACCCCCCTGGCCTCAAACCACTAATAAGGTTATCCTTCTGCATTGCCCACTTGCTTGAATGTGTCCCCAGAAGACTGTGGGCAGAGACTGTGTCTTACTGTGTATACCAGGGCTGTCAAACTCATTCTCACCGGGGGCCACATCAGTATCTCAGTTGCCTTCGAAGGGCTGAAATAATTTTAGGGCTGTATAAATGTAACTACTCCTTAACTGTTAAGAGTTGAAATTACATTCGGTCCTTTGAAGGCAACCGCAAAGCTGATGTGGCCCCCAGTGAAAATGAGTTTGACACCCCTGGTGTATACCATCTCCAGTGCTTAGTGCAGAGTGGGCACAGGTTCGGTTGCACACATTTGTTTTTATCAATCTATTAAGTATTAGTCCAGTAATAGATAGATTAATCCATTTACTCATTATTGTAAGACTGAAAAAATTTTCATAGAAACAGGACACAATCTGGTTATAATTTTATTCCTCCTCAGTTTTAATGAATAGAGAAATTGAATGTGAACAGTTTCAAAGGAAATTATATTTCTCTTCTAAATATTCTTGAAACTCAGCCTTCTACATATCCTACTTTTCAGTGGTATTTTATACTTGCTGGATTAGAGAACTGGGATGGTTGTGTGAGGCCAGATTCAAAATGTGCCCGCACCTCTGCCACGTTTCCATGTGCTCCAGGGAAGAGAAGCCGAAGAGATGTGTTGACAGGGTGGTCAGGAGTTTCCCCCTGCCCCCTGAGTCTCTCTACCTTTGTTTGGATGATAGGCTGGTTTCTCCATCC
This sequence comes from Phyllostomus discolor, assembly GCF_004126475.2. Lineage (NCBI taxonomy): Eukaryota > Metazoa > Chordata > Mammalia > Chiroptera > Phyllostomidae > Phyllostomus > Phyllostomus discolor. Next base: position 162,578,677 of record NC_040903.2, read on the forward strand.
CCTCTAGCCCAAGGCTGCTTTTCAGGTTTGGAGGGCTAACGCTGGTTGGAAGGTGAATATGGGCTGGGCCAAGGTGATGGTAAGGAGCACTTAAGGGTATTAGTTAAAAGTATAAATTCCCAGTCCTCATTCCAGTTCCTCTTAATCAGAATCCCCAGGAAATCCTCTAGGTTTTAGCCTGGTTAAGTTTTAAGAGCCCCAGGTAATTCCTATCAAGAGCAAAGCAGGGGAAATGTTGTTTGAGAAATTTGCAGTGTTTTAGGAGCTGGAGTATAGCTAGTGGTATGCTGGAGATGGCTTGAATTGCAAACTCATTGTGCATATTTCTTCCCAGCTCCATGTTTCGTGACTTGTTGGTAGCTTGAAATTGGTCATAGTAGGGGTATTTAGACCACAGAAATTAGCTAATGCTACAAGACGGGTCCACCCCAGCCCCAGAAAACTAGTTGTTAAATATTTTGGGCATACCACTGAACAAACAAATGAAAATCCTTGCCTTCATGGAGCTCACAGTCTAATTGGGGAGATAGACAAAATAAGCAAGTAAATTTTGTTAGAAGTTTATTAGAAAGGCATAAACACTAAAGAAATGAAGTTGGGGAAAGACATAAGGAGTATGGGTGGTAGTCAGCATTGCAATTCTAAATAAAGTGGTCAGAAAAAGCCTCACTGAAAACATAACATCTGAGCATGAATTTGAAGCAGAGGAGGGAGCAAGCCATGCATATAGCTAAGAGAAGAGTGGTCCAGGCAGAAAGAACAGCAAGTCCAAAGGCCCCAAGACAGGAATGCTACAAAGGGGACGCTGAAGCTGGAGCTAAGTAAGAAGGGGTTAGCATAGCAGGAGCTGAGATCCTAGAGGTAATGGGTGAAGTGGCGATGGGGTGGGTAGGTCCGATCCTGAAGGACCTAGAGGATCCTTGTGAAGACTTGAGAGAACTTAATAGGGACAGTTGCTTTTTTTTTTTTTACACAGTGAAAATATAAGTTATCAAATGGTAACTTCTCAGATTCCCTGCTGAATTCAAAGGTGAGTTCTGCACTGCTTTCTTTAGGCTGATTTAACCTCTAGACTTGTATTGGTAGCCACTAGCCACAGGTGGTGATTAACATTTACATTAATTTAAACTTAAATTATTAATGTAAATTAATGAAAATAAAGTAAAATTAAGAATTCAGTTTCTCAGTTACAGTGGCCACATTTGAAGTGTTTAAAAGCCTTATGTGGCTAATAGCTACCATGTTGGACATGCAAATATAGAATATGCCCATCATCACAGAAGGTTCTATTGGACAGGGCTGCTCTAGACAGCAAACCTTGCTGAGGTTCGTTACCTATAGCCCGGGCCCTGGCCCTTAGCCTTTTATGGATGGTGCATTCGCCATAGCAGACCTTTTGACAAGGACACCTTGGTGCAGGCATCCTGGAGCCATTTGATTTCTGCTCAGATTGTAAGTTTCTATTTCAGGACCTTATTTTTGAAAGTAGCTTTACATAAAACCTGTAATCTTCTCCAGAGACATCCTGCAGGTCATTTATATATTCATAAAAAGTGAATGGTCACTGGCTATTACCTTACTTGTATAACCTGTTGTTGTGAAAAGAAAGGATGGGGTTGATCCAAATTACTGGTCAAATGGCCCAAATTATAGCCCAGAGACTTTAATTTATTCATTTATTTATTTTGTGGTTGTTTTCAATACTAAAAATTCACAGTAAATAGTGATTAAATCTGAGATATCAATTGCCCAGAGTCAAGAAATATAAAACAATCCCTAGATGTTTTCTGTAGGAAAGGATGCTTTGTGGGGTTAACTCAGGTGCTTCTACTCGGAGTGGGGTGTGGGACCTTAAAACTTGGTGGTCTGACCAGGGAGTTTTCTCTAAATGGTTTTGTGGGGTGAAGGGAAAGCAGTCTCTGAACTCCATAAAAATGGCAGTTATCCTGTGAGCTCCTAAGTGGGCTTACAGAAGCAGGATGATTCTTGAGCAGCTGGGAGCTCATTCTTTATGCTTTGCTAGATAGGATCTTTGGGGAAACATGTGTCCCCCGGGCCTAGGTGAGCATTGCTCCTTCAGGCTGAGGTGGCTTGGCTGGCACCTGTGGTTCCTTGTGGGTATTTCTCGAAGTAGAGGCTGGGTCCTGTGGCCAGAGCCATCCTCAGACCACTCCACCTTCCCTCATGCAGTGTTCCTGTCCCTCTTCCCTCAAGCAAGCAAAGGTAGAGAGACCTCAGCAAGGTTTGCTGTCTAGAGCAGCCCTGTCCAATAGAACCTTCTGTGATGATGGGCCAACACAGTCCAGAACTCTACACACTGGCTCTTCCTCTCCCTCCAAACTTCCCTGTGGCAAGAATCTGAAAAGTTTATTCATGTTAAAATATAAATTACTTCTCCCAAAGGTAATTTTATGAAAACTGAGCCAATCCTCTTGTTGTTTAAGACAAAGGAATAAAGCTCTAATTGTGGAATTTCAGATACCAATCAGCTAAGCATCTTCTAGTCCCCCTGAAATAACAATGCACACAGTTAAGGGAACTATACATCCAGTTTGCCTGGGACAGTTCAGGTTTATACCTATTGCACTTGCATATTTATTAACAGTGTTCTCTTTCACTCAAAATATCTGGATGATAAATTAAATAGTCACCTTACTTATAGCCCCGTTTTTGCCTAAAGCCTGGAGAACAGGTGCAGGATAGAATCTTCTCAAAACTATTTCCTAGCGTTGGCTTCCCTAATAAGCTCTATGCCTTTCCCTCCTTTTTCAAAGTCATCCTCAAATTGGAAAGCACCAGGAGACACACGACAATGCATGGAGTATTACATTTTTCCACATTTGGTTATCTAATGTAATAAATCTTAGTCCTTGAATAAAATCCCAAAGGAGCACATCTTTACCAAGCTACTCCTTATCAACTGAGTAATCCTGATTTCAAATATTTCTCTTTCTGTGTGTCTAGGAAAACATGTTTCCTCTGTGAAATTCTTCATTGAATTATTTCCTCATTTTGGCACCTTGATTACATTGGTTCCACTTCCTATTTCTAGAACTGCAGTGACTGTTCACAGATTGTTGCCCAGAAGGCATGTTATGGTCTTGCCTTTGGGTTCCACATCTCATCTGAAATAGGAGCCTGGAGTGTCTGGCATCTGCAAAATCCATTCCCACACAGACTAGCCTCGAGGCAGACTGGAACAGCAGTCATTCCTGTAGCAGTGAGCTATACCAGCATGCATATAAATGACATTTTAAGAAGAAGAAAGCATAAAGCCATGAAGTCATAAAGTGACGTTAGAGCCGGACTGGAGCTACAAAAAGCACAGCAGCATGCAGGCACTTACATTTTTAGATCCCCTAAGTCTCCATTGGTTATTATGAAAGTATATGTATATTCATTTGCATTTTTATGCCAAGGAGGTGTTTTAACAGTTCTTTTCACTCATGCAGCTGTTTTCCTTGAATACATTGGTTATATACCTCACAACTTACCTTTATAAATAGCCAAGCCAAAAAGAATTTGTCTTGACATTTTACTTAGCACTTTTGAGTCATTCAGGCATGACTTAAGTATTTGCATAATTTGCCCCTGTAACCCTTTGATTCCAATTGGTTAGAAATTAACCTGTTTAATGTCCTTGGGAGCAAAGGGTTAAATCCTAGCATCAGAATGGCCTGGGTCCTTAAGTGGAAGAGAATGCCTGCCCAGGAGTGTTGGCCTCCTGGGACCCAGGCCATTCTTCTCCCATCCCGCTCCATGCCAGTTTACAACTCAGTGAGGGAGTGTTCTATTTAGAATGTATTCACCTTAAATGTTATCCCTCACATATCAGGAGTTATTTCTAAAACACACAAAAAGATATCTATCTTCATCCCCCAAAAAGTACAATGACCAAGGCAATTATTTACCATAATAATAGCTATATGAGAACTATTAGCACAAATGAGAAGATATTAACAGTCTCCAATAACTGAAGAACTTAATTAGAAGAAGAAACAGTCACTGAGTAAAGATAAAAATGAACATGTCTGAAGGAAAGGAAGGATTCATTCTAACTAGACAGAAAGATGATATCCAACTTTAATTAAAATCTCCCAAATTTCTGGTTGTAATCAGAGATTGGCCTGGTTGTGGACTAGGAAGGCGGGTTATTCAGAGAAGCCAACTTTGGTGAGTCGTTAGGCCTGGGCTCTGGCTCAGTAGGCCTTGAGGCTCATTTTTGTCAGGACATCTACTAAAAATTACAGGAAAACTAGTGAGTGAGTGACAATCTTCATGTCTTCATTTTTAACTTTAAAAAAGTTGTGCCTATTTGTATATAAGGAGCTCTGGCTTGTGTGGCTCAGTGGGCTGGAGTGTCAATTCCCAGTCAGGGCACATAACTAGAATGCAGTTTTGATCCATGGTCTGGGTGTGTATGGGAGGCAACCAGACAACCAACTGATGCATGTCTCTCGCATCAATGTTTCTCTCCCCTTTCCTTGTTCTCTAAAAGCAATGAAAAAAACAATGTCCTCAGATGAGGATTTAACATAAATAAATAAATATATATATATATATATCTGTATATGTGCTTACCTGCATGTGCTAATTTATTTATTTGGATCATAGGTACAGAAGGTTGAGTTAATGGCATTCTTCAGTTACCATTTTTGGTACCACCAAGATCCTTCTGTCCTATTTGCATGTCCATTCATCCATCTATCCCTTTTGCTCATCATATTCTACTCCTACTCCCTATACCCACAGGTAATTTAACATATTTAATGTGTAACTTTTTATTGGAATGCGTTATGCATATGGTATATTATTTTGTGTACTTGTATTTTTAGTTTCCATGGATATTATTGCATGCTGTATGTGTTATCACTAGCAGTGTGTTCTGCAGACCTATTCTTACTGTTATGTGGTATAGTAAATCCACTGGCACCCAACCTATTGGCTCTCAGTGGTAGCCAGGCCCATTTACCTCCAGCTCCCCAGCACCGCAAAAAGTGCTCCAGTGAACGTCCTCATCCACGTTCCCCGAGATACCAGTCTAATTAATGTAAACTGATATATCTTTTTAAAATTTTGTTTAAAAATGTTCTCCCAGATGGGGAGCCAGTTTCCCAACATATCAGACAAGTTGCTTCTTTTTCAGTGGTTTGTGTTCCACTCTCACTGCAGAGTGTTTCAGTTTGGACACGGGGTGTCTCTGAGCTCTCTCCGTGTGAGTATTCATTTCCAGTGGGAACTATGTACTTTCAAAGAGACAATAACTTGTGTAGAGTCAACCGGGGAGCCCACCCCCCTTCCTGGTGTCTGATTACTTGGCAGACCAAATGAAGAATTGAAAGCTTTCCTGGTGAGTGTAGAGTGAAGATAAGTCATTCTAAGGGACATTTTATGTATGTGTTTAATCCAGCTGGACACCACCTGACCCAAAGAAGACATAATTCTCTGCTGAGCAGATTCTATGTCACCATACAGGGCTTATTTTGGTCTTCACTTCTAGACTCCAAACAGAATAGCACATTCATCCTTCAGGCTGGCGGAACACAAGTTGTCAGAGCTGGGTGTGTTTAGAGTAGTCACATGCTAGGCTTACCGTCTGACATGACTCCAGGTCACTTCAGTTAATTCAACAGATGATAGGTAGTATAGCTTTGGACACAGATGGGTTTGAATCCTGGCTAAGCTATTTCTTAGCTACGTCAGACACTGTTTAATGCCTATCCATCAGATTTTTTACCCTCCACTTTCCCCACCTCCATTCCCATCCTATGTCTTCTTCATGAGATTTTTCTGAACTAGCAATGTGCCCAGTCTCAAAGAATGAATTGTGTTTCTAGCCACATGCAGATATAACACTTGGAGCAACAATAGCTACCTTGTCACTATGAGAAAATGATCTAAGATCAGAAAATGTGTTTTGCCCTGGCTGATGTAGCTCAGTGAATTGAGCAGTGGGCTGCGAACCAAAGGATCTCAGGGTTCAGTTCCCAGTCAGGGCACATGCCTTGGTTATGGGCCAGGTCCCTAGTGGGGGCCACGTGAGAGGCAACCACACATGATGTTTCTCTTCCTCTCTTTCTCCTTCCCCTCTCCTCTCTCTAAAAATAAATAAATAAAATTTTTAAAAATGCCATGCCTTTTAAAAAAAACTGTGTTTATTTATGACTGCACATTAGAGAAATAGTGTGTCCTGAGGGACATTGTGGAGCACTGAATCAATCCTGGAACCGCCTACCTGCAAACCTCTCATTAACTAAACAGTAGGTGTTCTTATGGTTAAACACTTACTACTCAAAGTACAGTCTGCCCACCAGCACTGGCAGCATTTGGTTGCTTATTAAAAATGTAGAATCTCACCCCCATCCTGATGAATTAGAATCTGCAGTTTAACAAGATCCTAGGTGATTTTTATGCACATTAAAATTTGAGAAGCATGGGTATAAGCCACTCCTCATAAGTTTTTATTTCTTGCCCCTGAATTCTCCCTAATTGACACACTATGACAACTTACCTGAAACATTTAAACCTCAGCTTTATTACCTGTAAAAACAGGAGCAATGATATACTAGTAGCCACCTTGCAAAAATACTTGCATGAGTAAATGAGTACATAAAATGTGCAGCACAGTGTCTGACACACATTAACACTTCATGTTTGCCATCTTTATGGGATTCTGCAAACATCCTTGTGCAGATAGTAAAGTTTGAGGGCAAATGCAATGCTCTGCCTTTCCAGGATGGAAACTGGGTGTTTCTAGGACATCTGTGGGGTGAGCCCTTTATTGACATTGTTGCTGCCAGGAATATCAGGCAACTACTTCTGGCAGCTGCTTTCCTGAGGATTGACAATTCACAATTTGTGTCTATAAGCAGTGGGTTTGGTTTTATTCTTTAACTTCCTTAAGCTCAGTAATAAAAGTTATTGTTTAGAAATGACTTGGTCCGTTTAGCTGGACAGTAAAGATACAGGCACACTGAGAACAGGGCACATTAAGAAGTAGTGTAACACACAAGTAAGATTAAAGGGAGATACTTTTGAAGCTTGCATATCTGGTGACTGAGCAATAGGACAACTGGCTGGGACTTTTGTAAACTTGCATATTAAGTCACCAAATGTTAGGCTGAGAGCCCAGAAGCCTAGATTTAGCATAACAAAATAATGTCAAGTGGCTATGCTTGACATATCAAAATAATGAGATGTGGCTATGCTGCACTTAGGATATGCTTACATGCATATCCTAAGTGCAGCATAGCCACATCTCATAAAAACATAAGGCCCTAAAAGCATGAACATATTTGTGAAACTTGACAGTTTAGACACATTTACTGCATTAAGAAACACTGACTAAAATATTAAATGCCAATGAAAATACACCCTGATAACTCTTGAATTGTGCTATCTCAGAACTCTTCTGTGAGGCCCCATCGCCTACTCTAGGCTGGAGAGGAAGATCAGAGGACATCTGGCTCCAGACCTGCCCATTCCAAGGACTGAAGGGTAGGTAGGCATGGGTGCAGATAAAAGTAAAGGCTCTGGCAGCTCAGCAGGGCTAAGAGGCCTCAGTGTGTAGCAGCAGGGGAAATGGGCATAGTTGAAGCAAATGCCTGGTCTGCCCACTGGGGCCTTAAGGTAGAGCTGGGTTTCCCAACATGATGTGGGGAGGAAGGGTATGAAGGGGGTAGACGAGACTCAAGACTCCAATCAGGCAGAAAGCTGGCTTACCATGCTTACCATGGTTAATTAAGGTGGAATGGCCTTTGGAGGAGGGGGTATAGTTCTGGTGTGGGATCCAGCAAAAGGAAAGCAAAGTCTCATGCCTAGGAGCTCCTAGGATATTAAACTAAAATGTCAAAAGCAAGGCTGAGCTCCAGAAACAATATTGGAACTCAGGCTTAGAAAGCAGTGCTTGTGACCAGAACAGGGCATCTCATGGGCATAAGGAGCTACAACTCATTTGTCCTGTGGGCAAAACTGGCCAAATCCCAGGTTAGATCTTTGTCAGGAAGGGGTGGACAACACAGGAGCCAGTGGTCAGCACCAACAAGAGGCCCTGCTTCTTCCAAGCCCTCATAGATTGGGTGATCGGTGACTGGTGCACCGAGCTGTCTGAATGCTTTTTCTCCCAGCCCCGGATGGGTGAAAATAATATTTTGAATGTAAGTAACAGTCTAAAATCTCAATGGCTGAGCACAATAATTACTTCTTATTAATATCATAGTCCAATTTGATTGGTTGGGGTAAGGTGAGTGAAAATTTACTCCACACAATCATTCAGGGACTCAAGCTCCAAGCATTTCCCATTCGGCGGCTCCAGCATCTTCTTGGGCCTAGGATCCTCCACTGGTTCCTCTGCATCCAATTGAAGGGATCAAGGGGGCAGGAGAACCTCAAGGCAGGCATTTTACAAGCTAGGCTTGGAGGTAGGGATATTATTTCTGCTTACTTCTGATTGGTGAGAACTAGTCACAAAGCCCTTCCTAGTTGCAAGGGGGTTGATAAATGTTTCCCAGAAGTATGATAAGGAAGAGAACACGCATAGTGAGGAATATTGTAGCCAATCTGCCACGAGAGAAGAAAGCAGCAGTGGCTGCAAGAATAAGATGAGATTTATAGGAAAAAGATTGAAATGGTTTTCCTTTTAAAAAGTTAATTTACTCATGGAGAAAAAAAAGACATCACCATTTTTCATTAATTGACTTATTCATTGCTTTATTCATCCAATTGGTAAAAAGTTTATTGAGGGCCCACTGTGCTGGGCACATCAAGATGAATTTATTTAACAAACACTTGTTGGAGCAGCTTGCTATTGCCGAACAGCATCCTAGGTGCTGGGACTGCAAACAAAATCAGACAATGCCACTGACTTCTAGTTATTCATAGATTAGTGGGGGATATAGACGTGAATGCGAAAAATAGAATGGGAGACGCTAAGTGTTATAATAGAAGTGCCACAGGAACCTGGGAGCAAATGCATCTAAATTTAGCTGGGGCAATGGCCACCTGGGAACAATAATATAGCAGTGTTTTTCCTGTGCGGCAAACACTGTGAGCAATTGATGTACAGTATGATATTTAATCTCACAACCACCCAAGGCAGTTATTTGCCTCAGTTTATAGGCAAGAAAATTAGAGTAGAGAAAGGTTAAACCACTTTTCCAGAGTTGCTTGGCTTGTAAGAGATGGAACCACATTTGAACCTGAGCCTAGCAAATTCTGAAACCCACACTCTTTCCTGTATATACCATGCTGCCTTTCACTGCGCAGAAGAAGATATCGGGGTTGGATCTTGAAATATAAATTGGAGTGGATTGGTGTGGATTGATGGATAGGGTACATGGACCTAGGGATTCTAAACTGTGTATGAAAGCATGAGGAGGGAACAGGTTGCATTCTGGCAGGGGTGTCCAACCTGAGGCCCACGGGCCTGCAGGATGCAGCCCAGGATGGCTGTGAATATGGCCCAACACAGAATTGTAAATTTACTTAAATCATTATGAGGTTTTTTGTGATTACACATTGCAATATATTAAATGTGTGGCCCAAGAACTCTTCTTCTTCCAGTGTGGCCTAGTGACACCAAAAAGATGGATACCCCTGAATTTTAGGGAATTGTAAATTAGGACAGATTAAATAAAATTGCTATGATAAACAACCTCCAAATTTAAGTCGCTTAACTCACACAAATTTATTTCTCACATCCATACTGTTTCAGGCAGATAGGCATCGGATTTTGTTCTACAATGTCACTTAGGGACCCATGAGGCCACTCAAAACAGAGTAGAAAAAGAAAACAATCTAGAGAATCATGAACCTGCTTTTTTCTGTCTCAGCCTATAAGTGACACATGTCAGTTCCCCTCACAGCCTGTTGACCAGAACTAGTCATGTGTCTCCAACCACCTGCCATGAGCTGAGCAGAGCATGGGAGAAAATGAAGTATAGCATGCCTGCCCTGTTTGCTGCATCTTGAATTTATTTAAAAAAAATTAGGTGCTGTTTTTTTTTTAGTGAAGGTATAATGCATCGAAGTAAAAAATCCTGGTTCCTGACCTAGACCTTGGTGACTGGTCTGATTTTAACTTGTTTCAGGTAAACTCTCACTGAAGGATTTCTGGAGGGACTAGATCAGTTCTAGGCCAAATCAAGGTTTTGAATCTTTCTGGGCTTGTAGACAGAAGCAAGTTTTCAGAGCAAACCTTTCTTAGGTCCAGAACTGAACCACTATGCTCTGTGGAACACAGATTAACCTGGAGCAGGCCACACTTCTTGGCACTTGGACCAGATAAAAGTATATTAAGTTATATGTGATTTCATTGGAAGTTGTTTCATAATATGACTGTGATAAATCAGTTTTAAAATGAAAATAGAAATGATTTTTGTATGTTTATGTGTTTATAAATCTTTTAATAGGCTGTTTAATGGTAAATACTCAGAAAAAATTCAAGCACTTCTAAAATTATTCTTCCTATGGTACACTAGTATTTTTTATTGATTTCTTTTCTTAGAGAGAGAGAGAGGAGGGCCCAGGGCTGAGGGGGAGAGAGAGAGAGAAAGAACACAGAGACATCAATTTGTTGTCCCACTTATTTATACATTCATTGGTTGCTTCTCATAGTGCCCTGACCAGGGATCGAACCTGCAACCTCGGTGTGTCAGGGTTGACACTCTAACCAGCTGAAACCTGACCTGGGACTACACTAGTATATTTTGATAAAATATTCCATATTCCAAAACTGTGTATAACTTTTAGTGTTAGAAGGGTAAAGGGGTTAGCAAGAAGTTGGAGAGATTAAAAAATGGATTATTTGTATTAAAAATATCTCTTTTTACCAGTCTTGTGATGAATTCCTCAGGAGTTTTTAAAGTGGTGTGCTTTCTTTATCCCAAATTTGTGTCAAAATTTGGTTTTTAATCTTCTGTTTAAAGGGACAAAACAACTCCTGGGTATTTCCCATTGGTCATTGCCATTTCAGTCCTGTTTTACCAATAAGGAAAGTGAATATCTGACAAGTTGGTAACCTGGCCAAGACATCAAGCTGGAATTTGAATCCAGGCTACCGGTTTCAGACCCTGTAGATTTTATGCAGGTCTACTGGCTCAGTAGACCAGGTGAGTGCAAGCAGCAGGAACACTGACAAGAGGCTGAGTGAAAAGTATTCTTTATTCTAGGTTACATATTTGAATCTGACCATCATGTAAAATTTTCAAAGAAATGGGCTTTATTTTCCTGTTCTGCTCATGTGAGAAATGTTCTTGCTGCTGCCTTATGATCCCTTTCTAATTCCTGGAGCTGCTGCAAGGGTGGGTGGCTGAGTACGTTAACAAGTCACAACACGAAATCAGCTGTGGCAGGCCTTTCTGTGTCCCGGCGCCAGCTTCCCAAGAGCCAGAGAGGCGACTCAGTTTGTCCTTCCAGTTTTTGCTGCCACCAACCAGAGGGGGAAAATGTACCAGAAATACACTGTGCCCATCACTTAAAGACAAAACTATTTTAGTTTCTTTTTAATAACATAATTATCCCATTAGACTAAGCTTTGCAATGGGAAGTTCAATTCAGTAGTAGTGAATAGAATTTTTAGGAGACTTTCTTTTTTAGAGCAGTTTTAGGTCCACAGCAAAATTGCACGGAAAGAACAGAGGGTTCCTGGATACGCTCCATCTTGCCACACGCACAGCTCCCCCGTTATCAGCACCCTGCACGCTGCACTGGAGGGCTAGGTCTGCTGCAACTGATAAACCTGCACTGACACATCATTATTGCCCCCAAAATAGAACTTTTCACTTATAAGATCTAATTAATTCCAAATGACCCAAGCATACAACTGATGAATTCATTGTGAACATTCAGAATAACAATGATCAAATGTAACATTTAGTTAGAAATACATATTCCCAGTATGATAATCAGAGAGTTTCAGAAGATTTTGATAGTGTTTTTCTTTTTTCTGGAAATAGCTTTATAATTTTCATGGGTTTTTCCTTTCTCATTGAAAATTAAAACCTATCGGGGCAGGGAGGACAGTTGGCAGGGTGCCCAGAAGACAGGCCTGTGGGCAGACGGACTCTCACCCCGACTGATCCGGAGCCACACTCGTTCTCACTGTGGTAAGGCAATCAACGAGATTCTCTCTTCCAACACAAGTTGGAAATCAGAAACTTGAAATTCTGTTTGGAACCAGCAAAAAATGTGTTAGACATAATAACATGCATAGTTAATATTTATTGATTAAATAGCATTTATACCATGTGCCAGGCACTGTGAAAGTCCTCTGCATATGTTATCTTATTTAATCCTCACCAGCATCCTAGGAGATAGGTATTTTTTATCATCATCATCACTTTACAAATGGGTAAATAAAGTCACACCAGACTGGTAAAATGCAGTGCTCGGATTGAAGCGTATTAGAGTAGGATCACTGATTTAACAATCCCCAAATTGTAGTGATGTAACACAATAAAATTTGTTTCTTGCTGGAGCAAAGTGAAGTAGGGATGGTCCTCATTAGGTGGCTCTCTTGGGCAGCTCAGCTATAAAAAGCACTGACTCATGTACACAGGCCCCTTCTATCTTGTAGCTTAAGCGTGCTGTGGCTTCAAGATCCCTCCATCATCAACCAACCTTGAGTGATGGAAATAGAGCAGGGCAGACTGAATAGGCTGTTTCATGGCCAGACCTGAAAGTAGTGACACCACTTATGCCCACATTCCATTAGCTGGAACTCAGTCTCATGGCTCCACAGTGACGCAAGAGAACCTAGGAGATGTCATTGATCCATGTTCCAGAAGAGATGACCTGTATTTGGTGAATCAAAGAAATCTCTCCACAGCAGGTTTGTCTGACTCAAAACTCTTCACCACTAGCACCTACCAGTTATGCCACTCTATTCTATTCCCCTAATCTTTGACCAGGAAGAAATGATCAAGTCTCTCTGAGACTTAACACCACCCTGACATATATCCATATGGGGATTAAACAGCAACAGGAAGTGGTGTAATGACACCATTGTGAGTCTGGGAACTAACTCTTAACCCGATGAACTGATTATTAACTAGGCGACCTTGGGAAACTTTCTGAATGTCTGCTTTTCCTTATATTTTCCTTTGCGTATCTCACAGATTGCTATGATAGGCCAAGGAAACAGATTATGTAAAAACATTTTGTAAAAAGTAAAATGATACACAGATGTCAGATGTTGCTGATGTTGTTATTATTGCTACTTCCTAAGTGACGATATGACTGATATAGCTAATAATCACTCTATAATGTTGAGAAGGAGAAATCACAGTGATTTGGGCTGGTCATGGAATGCTTTATGGGAGAGTTGGAATATGAATCTGACCCAGAAGGAGAAGCAGGGGGTGGGCCTTCAAGGCAGGGAGCCTTGGACCACCAAAGAAGTCAAAACTGGAAGGAACAGTATGCTGTGACACACGGAAAAACCGCCTGCCCTTAAAAGGCTTCTGAAGCTGGGGCGAGCAGGGACAAGTGAACTTCTGACTGCTGACTGCTTTGACTCACTTCAGCCACCTGTTGAGACCTCTCTCCAAGGGCCACTCACATTTCTGCATGTCTTCTTGAAAGTGAGGTACTGATTGCGCTTTATCCCAGACTACCTTTTCAGGGATGTCCAATAGAGACAGTGTCCCTCTGGAATAAAGGGAAGGCCTGGTGACTTCCCGTTACAAAAGATTCAGGGGAAGTGGCATCCAGCTGCAACCCAGCATCATGACTGCCCTCAGACCCCTCGTGAAGCCCAAGATGGTCAAAACAAGATCAAGAAATTTGTCTGGCTCTGTCAGGCTGATATGTCAGAATTAAACGTGACTGGCAGAAATCCAGAGCCATCAACAACAGGGTGCAGAAAAGATTCAAGTGTCAGATCTTGATGTTCAGCATTGACCATGGCAGCAACAAGAGAATGAAACATATGCTGCCTGGTGGATTCTAGAAGTTTCTGGTCTGTGACATCCAAAAGCTGGAAGTGCTGCTGATGTGCAACAATTTTCACTGTGCAGGGATTATTCATCGCATTTTCCAACCCCTGCAAAGCCACTGAGGAGAGAGCAGCCCGAGTTACTAATCCTAATGCCAGGCTACATCGTGAAGAAAATGAATAAAGGGCCATGAGAAAGTTTTATTTGCATTAAATAAAACTATAAAATTCTGCAAAGGAAAAAGAAAAGATTCCATTTCCCTAAGCTCAGAGTTCATATACAGGAACTTTTCACATTGCCCTGTGGAAAGCAGGTCTTGGGGAACTGTCTTTAAAATAATGCAGATACTCTAGCTACTACTATTGCTGTGAGTAATAAACTGTTTTTGTCTCTGACCCAGGAGCTTCGTGTCTTCTACCAGCATCCCTGAAACTGTGACAGGCTAACTTGTTAACTTGCATGTAGGGTAAACCTCACACCCATTGTCATTCTTGATAGAACTAGCTCCAGGAGAGACTTCACAGAATGATACCACATACCAGGCAGGGTACCAAGTGCTGGAGACATAGCACCAAAAGGTACAGTTCTTGCCTGTAAGGAACCAGCAATGCACAGATTAGCTTACTGAGTTCAGTGCTAGTATGTCCTCAGTTAACATCATCAACAGATTCTTGGAGCTGTGGCAAAATGACACAATGAAACCAGTTTTACCACAGGTGAATTGATATAAACAGGAGTTAAATTCCTATGGCATTTGAACAGCATTATAACAAAATGACTTTGATCCCAGGACCTGCTGTAGCAGAGCTTCAGTGTAGCTGAGTCTCTAAGCTAGTGAACGCACATAGGAGAAGGTCACACTCAGACTAATAGAGTTCCAGCCATGATTGCAATTACAGCCTAACAGGTTGGAGACCTTATGGGTTTAGGCCTCCGGGAATATGTATGTTCTCTACAGAAAGAGGGAGCTGAGGATCACAGAGGTGACCTGGAGACTAAAGGTTTTACAACACTTCCCTTCAGTCCTCAGCTGCCAGGAAAAGAGGTTGCTTTTAGATGGACCTGTTGGTTCTATTAACTCTTCCCTGGATAAACAGTTCTGAAGGTGACAGTAGGAGTACCACTTTCCGTCACAGAGATCAAAGGGTGGATCTGCTGTGCAGACACATGGTGGTGATGGCGCGTGGGATTTCTAACTCTGGGATTGCATACTTATAGTACTTATGTCCAATGTGGGCACGACCAATAATCAACTGTACTATGAAAACCAGGAAGACACATCTAGATGGAGAAGGATCTAGAAGGCTGTGATCTCTGAAACAGATTTGGTCTCATGTATAGAGCCTAAGAATCAGTTTTTTAACAGGTGGGGCACCATCAGAAAATGGGGTGAGGACCTGTGACAATAAGGAAGTGAGGACACCTGGCAGGCAAGGTACTTAGTAGTCAGGTCCTGGCAGATGGTGCTAATGACGCTAAAACAATTTAATAAATAAGCCAGGTATTCTGGGCTTATCTGACAAATGAGGTACAAATAGGAACTATATGGTGTTTGGCAAAAATGAGAACCCGTCACTGAAATCTGATACGTGACAGCATAAGACCGGGAGCTTTACACATGTGGCAGGGATGCGTTTGGTCCTTGGCACTGGGAGCAGGAATCCACTCATTCAACAGGAGTGTAATGACACTGTTCTAAGTGCCAGGGGTAAAGTGTGGCAAACACGGCAGACAAGAACCCCCACTCTATTATGTTCTAAATGAAATGAAACCTGGCTTTGAGCCACCTAGATCAAGGGAAATGAGAAATCCAACATTTGTCCTGTTTACTTTGGGGGTAGGGGGCTTTATTAGAAATGTCTGTCCCTTCCTGGGATCCTACACATTCCAGAACATTCTGAGATGAACCCCCTGATCTTCAGACCATATTAGTGACCGCAGCTGGGTGTTCATGATCCAAATCCCTTCGGTCACCTGCTCAGGCCACCTCTGATACGTACAGGGCCTAGGACAAGAGTACAAATGGAGGTTCATAAACCATGTGTTAAATACCTTAAAGATATAAATCAAGCTGAAAAACTATTAAATCAAATAGATTCTATCATTTTATCTTGGTGAATATAACTTCGTAACAAGCTGGAAAGGTTAGTTCGAATTTAGAATTTGGGGGTTTCTTGGAGTTCTGAATGTGGCAGTGTAAGGAAAGGTGGCCCCTCTTTCTTCTCCCACCCCAGCTCTGTCCTGCACGATAGGAACTCTCACACACGTGCACGTGTGTGTGGTCCAGCCTGCATGTCCAAGCTCTGTTCACCAATGCCCACCCTTGCAAAAAAGTCACATATTAAATGTCTCTTAAGTGAGGGTGTGCTCACACAGGCATGGCCGCCTTCAGGAAGAGAGATCCTGGGAAAAATCTGGTGCAGGACCAGACCTGGGAACAGGTCAAGGTCATTTGGGCTGGGAATTCTGGGGTTTCAGGCATGTGGAGCATGGTCTAAAAGGGTGAGGTGCGGACTCTGGGTGCACATGTCCTTTGCAGGCCCCTTGCCTTGTAAGGAGGCGTGTAGCCCGTGGAGAGCCAGCGCAAAACCCTTTGCAGGGTGTCCAACCTTTTGGCGTCTCTAGGCCACACTGGAAGAAGAAGAGTTGTCTTGGGCCACACATTAAATACACAGACACTAACAAAAACCAATGAGCAAACAAAAGGTTTGAAGTAAATTTATGATTTTGTGTTGGGCCACATTTATAGCCATCCTGGGCCATGTGAGGCCCGTGGACCGTGAGCTGGACACCACTGCAAGTATGGGACCCATGGCGGGAGCTTGTGCTACCCATATCTATAGGTGGTACTGTTCTTGGGAGTGGGTGATTCCACTACTTCAGAGCGAGTGAATTGAAAATTGGGCCATGAGTATAAAATTGAAAACCTCAAATTCGAGTGGCTACCCGTCTCGTCCCCTGAGATGCCGCGCACCAATGAGTCTGCAGTCATCATCACAGGCCCGGTACCCAACTACTGCTTGGGAGTAGGCCGCACGTCCCTGACTCTTGAGACCCAGAAACACATTCCTTTAAATATGAAAAGATGCTCCCCTAATAGGTTTCTCTTTACTGTTGGTTCACTTTTTCTTCTCCTAGCCCTTGGTGTCTCCTGCCACTTGGGATAATCCAGCTGTTTCACCTCCAAGACTAGAACAAAGGACCAAAGATTGTCCTCTGGGTGTCAGGAAACTTTTCATTTGACCCTGCAACATTAAAGCTATTAAATACTCCCTGTGGTAAGTTTGGCTACTTTCCTTGAATGAGAAGACAAAGATGTTTACAACAGCCTAAATAAGATCCAGATCAACCTCCTTTAACAGTTGCTCCAGTGAATAAATATTATCTCATTCATTTCTTTACCACAGTCTTACTGAAGCAATGAAGCAAGCGCAGGAAGATTAAACAACTTGCTGAAAGCCATAAAAGAAGGAGAAGAAGAATAATTTAGTCCCACTTCAAGGCCTATGTTCTTTCCACCCGCTACGCTCCCACTCACCGTACCTAAGAGCTGTAAAGAAATTCAGAAACAAGTTTAGGAAACTGCCTGTCGATGTGTGTAACCTTGTGTAACTTCCATTCTTTAGCATGGATCCCGAGATTTGGTTTTTGAGATTCCAGATGCAGTGAGAGAGGAATCAGAGCCTGTTAGAGGACACATTTCTGGTTTGTGATCTGGTAGCATTTTAGTAAAATGTGGACTGCCTGTGGCCCAGCACCAGGGAATTAGTCAGCTTTTTTGTATGTGGATTTTGTTCCAAAAAGCCACTAAGATGTTCAGCAAAAAAAGCCAGACATTATACAACGTGAAATTAGATAAATGTCACCAGTAAATGAAATAGAACTGACCTGAAATGCTGTTGGGTCAGTTCTTGCTGTTTGTGGCCCTCCTGTCCCCCACTCCTATCATCCGCCTCAGGCACCATGTGCCTCCCAAAGCAGGAGGGTGTAGACTCCCGGGTCTGGCTTTGTTGGTGGTTTTCTGTTGCTCATTGTGAATTTGAGAATACACACGCAGGGTGAAGACAAGGATTTACTAACCTGTAAACGTTTAAATCATGGAACACAAACCTTTTTTTCCCATTATTTTTATGCTAAAACCCAGACACTATCAAATCCAGATCCTAATTGCTTCACTGACACCCTTAGAAAGGGAGTAGGGAAAGTAGGGCAGGGGAGGGGATGGGAGCTAAGCATGGGTGTAATCCACAGAGTCCTGCCATTGGGCTGACCCTGTGGGGGAACTCTGGAGCATAAGTTACTCCTCAGAATGTATCCAGTCATGAGGCAAAGGAGCTGGAGCTGGGCTTTCATATTCAGGCACCAGCCATCAATGGCTATAGTCCCCAGGGTAATTATGAACTTCTGCAAATACTGGCAAAGCACTTTCATTAGAAGCAAAGCAAATGGAAGTGGGGAAATAGACCCCCAAGTCCATTTTTAAAAAGGATCAGAGGAGCTATGAGCGGTAGGTAGACTGACAGCATCAGCTATGCCAGGTACCATCGATTCTGTGACTTGTAATTTTTTAAAATATATTTTATTGATTATGCTATTACAGTTGTCCCATTCCCCCTCCATCATTCCCCTCCACACTGCACACCCTCTCCCACCCACATTCCCTCCCCCTTTTAGTTCATGTCCATGTGTCATACTTATAAGTTCTTTGGTGTCTACATTTCCCATACTATTCTTACCCTCTCCCTGTCTATTTTCTACCTACCATCTATGCTACTTATTCTCTGTACCTTCCCCCCCACCCCTGGTTTGTAATTCTTTCATTCTACGTTTGACAATCTTGAACAGCAGACAAAAGGTCCATTAACAACCAGTAGTGGTGGAGGAAGAGGCTCTCAGGTGATCTGAATGTTAAGAGTAGCCTAAGGAATTCAAGCAAACTCCTACCCAAGCTTCTAGGGAAATCAGACTGGCAGAAATATGGCTGTATCTCCTTATATAGTGTAAAAAACACCAGTAGGTAATTCATCAATAAGTGTGTGCCATGACACCAGTTCTATAGGCAAAACATTTAAACTCAGGCAGTCCTTATCTTGAGATGCTTACTCTCTACATAGCTGGATAAATGAGATTCACATGCATGAAACAAGTATGAGCAACAGCGATGCTATGTAATTAGAGACTGTTGGATTCTGAGAAAAAGAGAAGTAGTCTTCCTTTGTCTACACTTTTTCTGAGACTCACAGTGTGAGCGGATTAAGGTGAAATCAAGCCCCTGCATGCAGCCATTCCACCCACAGCAATGACGTCTTTGTGTCAGATGGTAATCGTGTTAGGGCTGAGGGCTGTGGGAACAGGTCACAAAATAGTGTCATAAGTACAATGATAAAGGGTGCACTTTGGGGATTATTTGGGTACTGTGAGTATTTTTTAGTAGATAGCTCAATTGCTGTATTTCGTTGACTCTAAGATGCCATGAATTGTAAGATTTTATAGTATTTTATTTCAGATTAAGAAAGAACCCCCCAGGGTTACTACAATACCGTCCATCGTATGACATACCCTGATTGCAGAAGTGTTACAATGTGACATAAGCATTCGTTTTAGAATTGATAAACGGGCTACAAGAGGCACAAATAGGCTCAATCCTCCTCTTGGGTGTCCTTTGCTTTTAGAGGACAGACAGGAGGGTGCCTATTTTTCCCTTTCATAGTTCTTCGTGTTGTCAGTCTGCATTTCCTAAAAGAGAGGAAAAGTGAAAACACGAAGGCCTTCGGCTTCTCTCACTTCTAATGAGAACTAGCTCAGTAGTACAGTGGAGGCCAATAATAGTATTTGAAATAGTAGGTAATATTGAACAGATGCTTAGTATGGATCCAGAACTGGGCTAATTGCTTTTTGCCCATTACTTCATTTAATTCTTATTTAATCCATTGAGTAAAGGCACTAGTGTCTCTATTTTACTGATAGGTAAACTGAGATTTTAAGAGGTAACATAGCTGCAACGATTATACCAGTAAGTGATTTGACAAGAACCTGATATTCTGCAAAGAAAGAAAAAATTTAACATTTCATTTCAGTCAGTATTAACCAGTAACGTCTTTCTTAAGGATCTTTCAGAAAGCAAAACATGACTCTACAGGCTGAAAAGAAGACTTGAGTGACCCATCTTAAACTATGACTATATTTCTGATGTCACTATTGCATAACTAGTCTTTATAGAGTTTTTTCGAATTATACTGCTGGATAATGGATTTTAAATTGCATGTCTAAGTAGACTAAGAACTCTGTAGTTAGTGGGTTATATTTAAGTGACCACAGAATAGATAAGGTGCCCAATTAAAGAGTCCATTTCTTCTAAACCCCTAATTTGCGTTAGGGTATTCAATTACCACTCTGTGTGCAGGCATGAATTTTGATCCAGAAGCAATGAAGTCAGACCCAGAAGTGTGCAGATTCAAAATTATTTATCAGCAAGTGCTACTTAACCCACACTTGACACAACTGTTTGCATTCACAGACAATTTTGGGTTATCTGAGTTTAGAAGAGGTTGGCTAATCCTTCATTAACCTGAAGTAATGAGTAGGATTTTAGGATAGAAATATCAGTTTCTAGAATCTTAATGAGATTAGTTTGAACACCCTACAAACTGGACCAGCAACTCTCCAACTTTTGGGTCTTAGGACCTTCATACTCTTTTTAAAAAAAAAGATTTTATTTATTTATTTTTAGAGAGAGGGGAAGGGAAGGAGAAAGAGGGAGGGAAACATCGATCAGTTGCCTCTCATGCGCACCCAACCAAGGAACTGGCCCTCGACCCAGGCATGTGCCCTGACTGAGAATCAAACTGGCGACCTTTCCGTTTGCAGGACAACACCCAACCCACTGAGCCACATCAGTCAAGGCAAGACCTTTATACTCTTAAAAAAGATTGAGGACCCCAAAGAACTTTTGTTTATGAGGGTTTTATCTATCAGTATTTTCCATATTAGAAATTAAAGTGAAGGAAATTTTAAAATGTTTATTAATTTATTTAAAATAATAACTCTTGGGGACTTCTAGCAAGATGGATGCACCATACCTCCATGCACAACCAAGATTGGAACAACAACAATTTAGAGGCAGAATAACACCTAGAACTGATAGAGAATTTATCTGAATGGAAGTCGGACAGCCAAGAAATTGAAGTAGACCCATTCATCCAGACCGGTAGGAGGGGCGGAGAGGAGGAGAGGGCTTGGGGTGTGGCGCGAGGAGATCAGGGAGAGCTGGGCGCGTGAGGCAGCTGAGCGTGTAAGCCTTCCGGGATGCTGCAAGATTGCAGCACAGTGGTGGACCCTGAGTATGCAAGCGGTGGCTGGCTGACCCAGTGGGGCAGCATTGTGGACCAGGGAAGAGCACACAGCTCAGGATCCCAGGGGGGTTACTGAGGCCCCAGGAGAGCGGAGCTACCGCCATTGTTCCCCCCCCCGCCCCGCCCCCACATACTACGTCACAATCTAGCGACTGGGGTGCCCAGCCCTGGTGAACACCTAAGCTCCACCCCTCACCGTAACAAAAGCGACAAGACCAGAAAAAAAAAAAAAGGAGAGAGAGAGAGAGATGTCTCCAACAGAAGAACAGCTCAATCTCCCAGGACTCATCCTTTTGAGCGACCAACAGATAGCCAATCTATTAGATGCACAGTTCAAAACACTGGTGATCAGGAAGCTCACGGAATTGGTTGGTTTTGGGTGCAAATTAGATGAAAAAAATGCAGGTTACCATAAAAGAGATGAAGGAAGATGCATGGAGAACCAATAGTGATGGAAAGGAGACTGGGACTCAAAACAATAGAGTGGACCAGAAGGAAGAAAAAAACAACCAAGCAGGAAAGAATGAAGAAATAAGAATTCAAAAAAATGAGGAGAAGCTTAGGAACCTCCAGGACATCTTTAAACATTCCAACATCCGAATTATAGGGGTACGAGAAGGGGAAGAGGAAAAGCAACAGATTGAGCACATATTTGAACAAATAATAAAGGAGAACTTCCCCATTCTGGCAAAGGGAATAGACTTCCAGGAAATCCAGGAAGCTCAGAGAGCCCCAAAGAAGTTGGACCCAAGAAGAAACACACCAAGGCACATCATAATTACATTAGCCAAGGTAAAAATGAAGGAGAGAATCCTAGAAGCAGCAAGAGATAAGGGGACAGTCACCTACAAAGGAGTTCCCATCAGAATGTCAGCTGATTTCTCAAAAGAGACCTTACAAGCAAGAAGGGGCTGGAAAGAAATATTCCAAGAAGAAGAAAATTAAAAGCCAGTGAGAGTTTCTGGGGAACTTATTGATGGCAGCAAGAAAAGACAGCTGTGTGCCTCATGCTGAGAAGAAAAACTGAATGCAAAGTCATCAAAGAAGACCTAAGGCCTCTGAACACTGAGAACTGTTAGTTTCAGATGATACATCCCTATCCATCTGTGATAACTCTGAGATGTCACAGTATTGTGCCAGAGTGCAATTATTGATACCTAGATTTATATTCTTCAGTAATTAAAAAAAAGATGCAATCATGCCTTTAAAAAATAAAATAAAATAATAATTCTTGCATGTTAACATAAATAACACATTTTATAAAAAGAATTATATTTTCCAAAACAAAAAATTTTGTGGGAAGAGTGGTATTGTTTCCAATTTTAAAAGCCTCTTCAATGTCTGGCTTAACATAAGACAGCTGAATTCTCCTATTTGCTGCTGCATTCAGTCTTCTGTGATAATGCAAATCATTTGACCTCTGCTGAACTCAATATTCACTCATGGGAGAATGAATGTTTTTTAAAAAGGCAAATGACATTTTAGTATTGTTATGAAGATAATTTGACTTCATGAACTTTCCATAAAGGTATTGGAACCCTCCAAGCGTCCCTGTACCACACTTTGAGAACCAGTGAACTGGCAAAACTGGGTTAATCATAGTTCAAAGCTAAATTTGTAGAGCTAAAACAACATCAGATGAGATAATTCCTAATGACCACAATTCTTTGAGAATTTTTGTTAACTTTTTTTTATTATTGTGGTGAAATATGCATAGTAAAATTTACCATTTTCACCATTTTAGGTGTACAGTTTAGTGATATTAAAAACATTCACATTATTGTGAGCCATTACCATCATCCATCTCCAGACCTTCCTCATCTTTCCAAACTGAAAATCTGTGCGCATGAAACTGTAACTCCCCATTCCACCTTGACTCCAGCCCCTGGAAACCACCAACCATTCTACTTCCTGCCTCTATAAATGTAACTATTTCTAAGTACCTCATGTAAGTGGAAAAGACAGTATTTGTCTTTTTGTAACTGGCCTATCTCACTTGGCACAGTGTCTTCAAGGTTGGTCAATATCAGAACATGGGTCAAAATTTCATTTCTTTTAAAGCTAAATAATGTTCCATTGCATATATATACCACATTTTTTATCTATTCATCTGTTGACAGGCATTTGGGTTGCTTCCACCTTTTGACTATTGTGAATAATGATGTTATGAATTTGGTCTACAAATGTCTCTTCATGTCTCTGCTTTCAAATCTTTTGGGTATATACCCAGAATTGGAATTCCTGAATCATATGGTAATTTTATGTTTAATTTTTCAAAGAACTGTTTATATATATGTCAATACTTTTAACACTACTATTTCCTGCTAAAATTTTTAAAATACATTTTTCATAACGCTGAAGTCTTTATTTTCTTCATATTTTTTGTCCAATAACTAACATTCAGGGAAGCTCAAGTATATATTATATACTTGATATATAATATAAAGAATTATGAGTTCTCTGGAAGATAGCTTTCTTATAGCCCGATTTCAAGAAGCTCTTAGACTAAACTAGAATATGCAAGTTAAAATCTACCACTAAAAGAATAAAATGAAGAGAGAAGAAATAATATTTAGTCAGCATTATGTTCCAGGCACCATCCTAGGTACTGGGGATACAGCAGTGAACATAATGGAGTCCTTGTCCTCAAAGGTGAGCTATAACTTATTATGAAAGTTCTGAAACAGTGATCCTCAGACCATGAGTGATCAATGTGTCTTCAGGTGATCTGGGCCTGACAGAAAAATCAACTCTTCATCATCATTCCAGTGTCTGTCCTTCACCAGTAGTGCAACATTGTACAGCCTTGAGAGACAGGTCCAGTAGCACATACTGTCCACCCAAGAATTTAGGGAGGGGTACCCACAAAAGGCTAAATACCTATTCTTGCCAACATACAAAACTCCAAGGATCAGAGGAGAAATTTTTAAAAGTTCTTTCTAGAAAGAACAGAGGAACAGAAATAATAAAGTGAACACTAGTCAAAGGGAAGGAGTGGGCAGTGATTCTAGATATGTTTGCACTGTCTTAGCTTGGCGGTCCTTAGGTGAACCTGGGCTGTGACTTGCCTTCCAAGGTCTGGGCAGATGGGGGATAGGGTGGGCTCAGTTGACTGCCCATGGCTAAGTAGCAATGGGTTCACAGCAGAATGGTGTCTTTATCTAATAATTATGATAGAAGAAGCTGTTAAAGTATCCAAATACTTCTTCCTCTTCTCCCCCACCCCCATTTTTCTTGTTACTAGCCTTCTTTTACCCTCAAGTTGACACTTACTAATATGCAACTGAATATCTGAGTGCAATGACTTTTTTTGCACATTCTGCTGTCATTAATTATTCGTGTCAAAATAGCTCAGTTTGAAACATCTTTGCCAAAGAACTTTAAAGTAAAAAGTAACATTGATTTATCTTTGTTTCTTTCAAGTGCAAAGTCAGCAGGGTTTGTATGAATTCCAAGAATGTAAAAAAACAGTCAAATGTAAAAGCTATGATTTCTGTTTTGATATTTTCTGAACAGGTGAAGAACTAGGTTCGGACACTCGATAGATCCTATACAATGAAAAGCTATCAATATGAAACAATGAAGTACTCTCTTAACTCTGACAGTTTTTTAAAAGATTTTATTTACCTGTTTTAAAGAGACAGGAAGGAAGGGAGAAAGAGAGGGAAAGAAACATCAAGGTCCGCAACCCAGGAATGTGCCCTGACCAGGAATCAAACCAGCAACCTTTGGCTTTGCCGAATGATACTTAACCAACTGATCCATGCTGGCCAAGGCTTTACTGTGACAATTTATATACTCTGTTGAACCTGAACACAAAGGATGGATTGGAATGACACAAAACCTCCCAAAACTTAAAAATACACATTAAAAATTCCATAGGAGAAGCCCTTGATTGTTTATTATTTCTCCTGGAAGATACACTAATGTTATACAGGACAAGAAGGTATTGGTAGTAATGAGTAGTACAAATCACAATGCAGGAGAAAAAAAAGAGGGTAGTATTGTATGAGAATGAAGGTAAAAAAAACCCCCACAGAAAAAGTCTTGAAGTATATTCTGTATTGTCCGTAAGATTCATGACTGACAATGTAGAATGAGGACACTTTATAGGGTATGGTCAGAGAATGTGCATTTCACTTTTTCCCATGTCTCCCCTGATACAGTTTCTGATATGGTCCATTTCAGCTACTCAGTGTCAGCTATGACAGATAGCCAGTCTGCTGGTTATAATGCCAACCAGCACGAGAAGCCATTCTCAAAGAAACCAGAGAAAAAGCAGTTGAAACAATTTAGTTTTAGAATCAATTGTGTCTTTACCCTTCAGTAAAGCTGAAATTAAAAAAAGAAAAAAAAAGAATTGATGATACCTTAACAAAAACTATTCAAGCTGGGTCCACTGTGGCAGTGAGGATTCACTAATTCATTCATCCATTCATTTATTCATTATTTCAATATTTATTTGGTACTTGCTATGGGCCATGCACTGTAGTAGATCCTGGGTGTATACAGTGATGAACAAAATAAATCTTGACCCTGTCCTTAGATCTATTTCTTGCTATTCCAAATTTATTTATTAATTCTGTAATGGTATTGTTTTGGCCCTGTGCCAGTTATTAAATATCATCTTTTCCCTCCACACCCCCTCTTCTATACTCTTGTGATGCTGGGGCTGGGACCATGCAAACCACATTTTTGCTTTGCCAGTTTCTCTCTGTTATGTACTTCCTGTAGGGAGTGTCAGAGAGCGATGGAAAGGCTGAGGGAGAGAGGAGGGATTTCCTTCTTCTTTCCTGTTGATTTCCTACTCTTTTCAGTGGCACCCCAGGCTCATTTCTTCATCCTGGCCGTGTCGCTTGGACCCAGTGGCGACATAGGTTACACAGTCCAGTGTGTAGTCAGTTTGTTGAACACTTGCAGAAACAGCCTCATCACAGTCCCTGGAGGATGCCAGTGCCAGCTGGCCAACACCCTGTTTCCCTTTTCAATTCTTCAGTATGCAGTTAACAATTCTTTAATTCCCTGAGTGAAAATAACTAGTATGGTTTCTGGCTCCTGATTGGACCCTAACTGATACAGTCTTAACTTGTCTTCTAAATTCTACCATCTTTTACATAACTCATTTTGTTGTTTTATCATTGTGTAATAAATTCTTGTTTTATAATAAACATGCTAGCACAAAGAACTCTTCCATTTTTTTCTATTCTTGTTACATTTTCCAGATTGCACTTGGTGTGCTGTGTTCCTCTCCATGTTACTGTTTTCTTTGATGACTAGATTTGCACAGTTGCTATGTGGGTATTTTTGTTTTTGTTTTGTTCATGCTCATTGTTTTTCATAAATTTTCTTTTCATTCTGCTCATGCACAACATGGACAACCCCTTTCTAGATATGTCTTTATCTGATACAGTCCGAGTAAATCCTTGGCATCCTTTCTGCCTATCTGATAAGTGCTTATCTTTTTCTATAGCTAGTTTGAAGATTAATATCAGAAACAGATTTTTAAAGATCCATGAAATGAGAAATGAATGTATGAAATTTCAGAAGTCTCTCTCTGCTGGGCTATGACCTTTCCTAATTTCAGAAGTCTCTCTGCAAATATGAATTATGCTTAACAGATAGTCATGTTTTTATCTTTAAAAATGGACATTTAAGGGCAACTTGTATTAAGTGATGTTCATTAAGAAACTTTTAGTTTTATTTTTTTAGGTTGCAAAAATAATGTAACCACAAGATTAAGGAAAAAATGTATCAGATGACCTTGCTCTTCTTGCTAGTACTCCTAACTGGACGACAGCCGTGGGCACAAGACTTTGGTTAGAGATTTATGGTGTAGTCTTGTGTAAGCACTTTGCCCAATAAAGACCCCCAATATTAACACAGTGAATATCCAGAAATAATCAGATACTCTTTTTGAGTGTATTTGAACTTGAGAATAAGAGAAATAATTGGGTAGTATTGGGAGCAGTAGAAGCAGAGTTAGAGTATCCCAGTCTTCTTAAAAGCAGGGTATGAATTGTAATTGAGAGGTTAATGTTGCTTTGATAATGACAATGCAACTTAATGCTTTATTCCTTAACACTTTCCAGTTCTGGGATTATGTCATCCCTATAAACCATGCTATTATGTCTCAATAAGGCACCATTATTATGTGGCTTGCAACTTAAGAGTATTACTTACAAAGATATTTAACTTGTTTCTGGTTTCTCACTATTATAAATGAACAACTTTATCCACATGGCTTTAACCTTCTGTAAAATTATTTCCCAAGTTATTCCCAATTATAGCCTCAACTCCCCAAACTAGTGTTAACTTAGATTTCAGAAATAAACATTATCGGTTTTGCCACCTGTGTTGCCACATTACTTTCCAAAAGGATTGAAGGAATTTGTCAGCAAGGTTTGAATATGGATTTCATGTATTAATTTTTTGTGTTAAATATATACATATATACACAATTGTACCTCAAATCTTTCTTAGTTTGCATTTCTTTGATTTCCATCAAATGTTGAGAAAATTTGGATGAACTTTGTGCAGACCTGGAAGTCCACATGGCTGATTAATTATCATTGAGAGTAAGGAGAATTTTCAGATGTGCAAATACTAAGAGAACTTATTATCCATCCATATTTTATGAAAGAACCACCAAAGAATGTATTTCAGCAAGGGGAATGAATCCAGAAAAAGGAGAGAGACATGGAGAAACTCTGAATTTAGGAAAAATCACAGCTGAATTTTAAAAAGTACGCAACTTTCAATTTAGCCTTGGAAAATACATTTCTATTTAATGTCAAATACAATGTTGAAAGACAAATTCTTGCCTCTGCAAATGTTTCCAGTAGATACTGAAGTTTTAACTGTCCTAAAATGGATTAAAGACATTTAGTTTTCTTAAAATAATGCCCAGACTTGTACCACAAGTATCACAAACTCTTACAAATGAAAATTATATATTCACATGGTCATAATTAAGCCTATAGCTAGGAGCCGAGTGAAAAGAAGGGTCAGCTTTTAGTTTTGACTTACCTATTATAAATTCCAGTAAGTGTTAATACCTGAAGTGAGATAGAATTCCCAGTATCAATCAGGAACAAATGACTTCAATCTCTAGACAACCTGGATTTGGTCTGAGGTGAGTCTACCCTCATTACCTTTGACTTTTGGTAACCTTTCAACTTCTTTCTTGAATTAAAGGGTTTGAAGAAGACTACAATACTTATTACTGTAAACCTATATTTTTGTGGTTATAATGGGTATATTAACAGTTCTGAGGTTGACCTCAACTTTTAAATACCTTATCATTTGATATCTCATTTCAAACGTAGTATTTTCTACTTGCGTCTGCCATTATAATTTTTCTTTTTATGAGGTCAGGTGAGTTACCTCAAGGTGAAAACAGTTGCTCAAATGAATGTTAGTCATTTTATGGTAAGCACAGGGTATTTACTCAAATAATTTAGAAAATTTTAGCTGACTTAAGAAACAGTCCTATTTGCCTGACGCTGCAGTTTTTAACCAGGACATAGGTGAGGAGGTATGAGCGCAAGACAAGGTACCTGTTCAAGTGGAATCTGCAATCAGTTGGGGAGATGAGACGTGGGAAACTGAATGGGGCCTGTTTATAGTTGTCTCTACTGACAGATTGGAGCAGTCTGAACTTGATCTGATAGGGAGGGAAGATGTGTTGACTTTCCAGAGTAGGCAAGGGATGTGTGCCAAAAATGGTGTTTCAGAACGATGTAAGTATAAATCTAAACATCATCTTATGATCTTTCCAATTACTGTCAGCTTTTTGTGATCCATATCAAAGTTATTTACCTATTGTGAGAACTAATTTCAGCAGATATTTAGGCTATCAGCTGGAGTCAGCCTGTCCTCTTGTGGCCTGCATTCCCCACCACCTGTTAACATGCCCTTTGAAATGCAAATTTGAATATTTGCCTATCCAAAACATAATTAGAAAGATAACATTATAGTCAAAGTCATGAAATCTAATATAAATGGTTTCCTCTAAAGTCATCCTTTTTGATTTTAAAATATGCATTTTTTGGCATATAAACCCCTCTCTTTTATGGCTCCTTTATGATATAACGCCATCCTGTTTTTCATTTTTTATTACAAAAATAATACAAGGAAAAAATACATAACACCATCCTGTTTTTCATTTTTGATTACAAAAATAATACAAGGTTTTGTGGGGAAGGTTTTTTACACAAGATACGCAAAAATACAATCCACAAGGCAAAAAGTCAGAGCTATGCATGGCTGCACACGTTACCCACTGCACAACTCCAGGGGGATCCTTTACGTAGATCTTGGTGTGCATGCCCCACCCCCCGAGTTGTGGGATGTGGTGACCTGGTGAAAAATGAGTGGAGTGGACACCATAAACAAACAAGATGGAGGACAGAGTGAAAGAAGGTATTTTCAATGTCTAAAGACAAGTAAGAATTAATATCTTGAACAGCATATTTAATAGTAATCTGATGTGAGCCACAAATGTAAGCCACACATGTAGTTTTAAGTTTTCTAGTAGCCTCATTATAAAGGGTAAAAATAAACAGGTAAAATTAATTTTAACAATATATTATTTGCCATAATATATATATTTGCCAAAATACTATCAATGCAACATATAATCAATATAAAATTATTATTTTTACATGGTTTTTGTACAGAGTCTTTGAAATTTAGTGTGTATTTTACACTGATAGTACATGTTAGTTTGGATAACCATAGTTCATGTACACAGTAGCTCTTGTCTGCCCAGCTAATAGTTAGTGGCTAGTGGTTACCATATGGGACTGCACAACTCTAGAGCATAAATGATACTCCTGGCAATCAAGAGAGAAAAGGAAACTTAGTAGAAAAAATGAGGAAAGGATATAGTCAAGCAGTATATTGAAGGAGAAACCTGAAATCTGAAGAGTTATTCATACTCATCAGGAAAAAAATAATTTCAATTAATAAGATACAACTTTATATCCATCAAATTGGCAAAAATGAGATATTACTAACTATTGGTGAATGTGTTGAAATGGAAACTCTCATGATCTGGTGGTGGAAATGTGAACTGTTGCAGCGGTTTCTAAAGAGTACCTAAGAAAAAATAAAGAAAGAAATGAGAAAGAAAGAAAGAAAGAAAGAAAAAAGAAAGAGAGAGAGAGAAAAGAAAAAAAGAAAGAAAGAAGAAAATGACACTTCAGTTTTCTCATACATACATCAACATGATATAGTGAGTGAAAAAATAAGAGACTTCTACAGAATAATGCCATTTATTTACATTCAAACACAAAAACTCCATGTTTTACAAAAATACTACATACATATTAGAGGATAATTAGGCTGAATGTCTGAAGTAGAGGGAGAAAATGGGATCAGAGATAAAAATGAAAAACATGTAATATTGCCTATGATAAAAAGTCCACAATGCTCTAAATTCCCCAGACCTCTTCTGCTGATTTCTTTGGTTTGAGGGTGGGAGTTCTTTTATTTTTTCACGATTCAGAAGTGTTTTGTTTTTTTTTTTACTATTTCTGCTTACCATTTTACATATTCTCTGAGAGATTCTGATCTGATTTCAATTTTCTTCCCTGTTCCAAACCGTCCTACATCTAACCCTCCCACCAAGTCCTCCTGGACAATTTCTTACTGCGAGTTTCCACCCCCGGCTAAACTCCACACTGTGAGCATCATCTTCACCTCCACCCTAGATACTGCCCTCTTCCTAAGCGTTCTTACTTCTACCATCATCACTTCTTCAGTCTCTAAGAGGAGCATTTTAGTCATCTTTCCTTTTCTTCAGCATCTGGGCAGTTATCAAGACTTACTATTTTTACATTGGATATCATTGCTGTTTTATCTCCATTGCCATCCTCTAAATCTAGAGAACTCACCATCTGCCTTTCAATTCTTTAAAAAAAAACTTTTAAAAAAACATTCCTAGATGCACAGCAAATGTGAGCAGAAGAGATAAAGATTTTACATATACCTTTTGCCCCCACACAGCCATAGCCTCTCCCATTAACCACAGGGGTATCTTTGGTGCAGTTGGCAAACCTACACTGACACGTCGGGATCACCCAAAGCCCAAGAGCCTATGTTAGGGTTCCCTCTTCATGGTGTGCATTCCATTTTCACCTCCTGTTTTCTAGGTTTCAGTGAATGTATAATGGCATGCATCCATCATTATAATATTATGCAGAGCATTTTCACTGCTTTACTAATTCTCTAACCCTCTCTGCTCTACCTAGTAACCCTCTACCTACCTTCATCTTCAGATTTTCATTCCTTTAGTCCATTTGCAAATTGCCTAGTCTCCCTATAGCACTACTTTCATCACATTGCTATCCTGCTCAAAACCTACACTGGTACTAAGAGTGAGCTTTCATTGTTTTTTGGGTGCTCAGCCTTTATTTTTCCTTCCCAAGTTAATTCCATTTTGGGGAATTATCTTTCCCCATTGTATATATTTGAAAAAAAAATGTTAATCCAGTACCCATGTTGTTCAATTCTAAGAAGGGCATGTGACCCAAGCTAGGGCTTTGGGACACTCCGTCCCTCTATTTGAATCCTTAACAGTGTGATGAAGAGATCAAACAGGGCTGGGTTTTCATTCAGCTTAGCACGGTGATCTGGCCTACTTTAAGACCACTCCTCTGCTTCCTGCTTTTTAGCCCTTGGAGGCCACCTTGCTTTCTAATGTTTCCAAACCTGACTCTCCAGGCTTCTTATTGCTTCTGGTATCTTTGCAATAAACTCTGCTCTTGACGTTTGCCAGAGTTGATTTCTGATGCTTGCAGGTAGAGGCTGACTGATCTTTTCTCTGATGTACAAAGTGTAAACTGCTTTCCTGGCTTTGGGTCCTGCATGATCTGGTTCCAGACTTATTTTCTCCTCCTTACCAAAGCCACAGCTAGGACAGTCACCTCCTGATGCTGGAAAATGCCGTGCTAGTCTTGCTTCCATGTTCTATGACATCCTGGAGTGACCTACTCTCTTTCATGCATCTACTGTATAACCATTTACTGATTCTTGAAGGTTCTACTCAGGATTTCTTTTCTCTATGAAAACAAACATTATGCCCTAAAATAGTCTTTTACTCTCTCTGAAATCCATTAGTACTTAGTGTCTGTTATTAATTTTATAGTTGGAATAAAAAATTTGCACTTACAGGAACATTTGATTGGACCAATCTCCTAACCCTCCAAGTTTTCGTGACTGGCAACTTATTCCCTAACCCCTTGTCAGACCACTGTAGTAAGAAGTCTTTCTTCCATGGAACTGATATTTCCCATCCTGTAACCCACTAGTTCCTTTGCTGATTTCAGTTTGACATTCCAGTAAACTAAGAACATCTTTAACACAGATTCTGTGTTTTAGCTAGTGTCTAGTCCTTCCATTTTTGTGTCATCTCAGAACGTGGTAAAGCTGCCTTCAATGTCTCTATCTAGGTTGTTGATAAAAACATGAAAGAGAACAAGGCTAATTATCAGATATATGGATATGATATTTAATTAGTTGTGAATCAATCATTTAATGAGTTACATTTCACATATTTTCCAAAATGATATTGTGGGAGTCTTTGGGAAAAGCTCTGCTGAAATGAAGATGCACTATGAAGTCTATGGTACTCCTCTGATCTACTAATCCTCTTGTTAGTTGCCCCACCAACAAGAAAATAGGTTCTTTTGTCACCGTTTGTTCTTAGTGATTCCCTGTCAGCTGTTGCTAATCACCACGTGCCTTTTTAAGTGCTCACAAATCAACTGTTTAATAATCCATTCTAGACTTTTCCTGGTCAGTCCCAAATTTTGCAGCTTGCAACTTCCAGAAGTTATACTTCTTACCTATTTGAAAATCAGAACCTCAAACCATTTTCAGCCTCCTGCCACCTCTTATCTTCTCTATGAATTTTTTTGAAAGATTGTATTTTTATTTTTAGAGAAAGGGGAAGGCAGGCAGAAAGAGAGGGAAAGAAACATTGATCTGTGAGATTGGTTGCCTCTTGCACACCCCCAGCCTCCATCTGAGGACGTGGCCTACAACCCAGGCATGTGCCCTGACAGGGACTTAAACCGTTGACCTTTTACTTTGCAGGCAGTCCAACCCACTGAATCACACCGGTCAGGGCTGTGAATTCTTAAAGTCGTTGATAATAGACCATGAGGAGTGTACCTTGGAGCATGCTTTGTCTCACCCCAGGCATTAGAACAATCAAGGCAATTACATTTCCTCTGACCCTTTACTAACTTTAGGCTGCAATATCCTCACCACCTCTCTTTCCCCTCAATTTACATTTTAGTGCATATTTTTTTAAATTATGGAAATTATACATAAAACTATTCAAATGCTACAGAAATGTATAAAATTCTCCTTCCCAGTCAATCCCAGTGTTAATGGACTGGAATGTATCCTTCTAGACAGTTTTCATGCACTGACAAACATATTCTTATATAATTTTGTAATGACATCATTTCTTGCATGCTGTCTGCAACTTAGATATTTTTACCTAACAGTATGTCATTACCTTCATCCTGTGTCTGTTGGAGAGAGAGCTATCTCATTTTTCTCAATATGTATGTGATATTCCTTTGTAAACACTGCAGAAATGTACTCTTGTACATATGCCTCTCTTTGTCCACCTGTTTTCCCATGTGCCATCCCTTGAGACTAATGGGAAGCTAGTTAGATAAAATAAGGGAGGAAGGGCTCTGCTCTGTCCCAAGTACACAGTCATGTCGTTATCTGAAAATGGCAATGTATAGTTTATGATCACTTTTACATTTCATTTGATCTTCACACACATCTGTGAAGTAGATAGGCCAGACAGTTAAATTATCCCACGTTATAAAGTCTCAGAGATATTAAATGACCTGACTCATGCCTCACAACCACCTAGAGGCAGAGTGAGGTTGAAATCCACGTCTTCTGTCTCCTAGTCCACCGCTCATTACAACGGAGACAGCTGCTCTGTTGCTGGCGTGTGGGAGGAGAATAGAACTAACCGAAAAAAACCTGTGCAGTGATTCACAGGGCTCTCGGGATAATGGTTGTCAGGAATGTGCTGTGTCAGTCAGTTGGTGCCATGCAGAGCAGCGTGAGTTTGGGTAGTTCTATTATACGGCAAGAAACAAAGAGAATGAAAATCTCCCCACGTGTTTCAGGTTGATCAATGATTTCCGCCTATACAGTGCAGACAGTCATAGTATGTATATGCACTTACTACGTGGGGGCAGGCTTCTCAGGTGATACTAATATGCAGTCAGGGTTAAGAGTCACGGAGTAGAAGGGCAACCTGAATTGTGGGTGAAGTTACGCTTTATTAAGTTTCTGGGAAGAAAATTTTCCCCTTCCCCACAAGTCTGCCCCATCAGAAAGGTTTCCAACTCCTTGAATTTTTAGAACTTCCCCCAGCATAGGGCCACATACCTAGATGTTTGTTGATCAACTGGACCAATAGGTAGTAGAAGGTTCAGAGGTCAGCAAATGGAGAAGAGGCAGGAAACAAAAAGCTTCTATTTTGAGAATGATGAGCGGGAGGGAAGTATCACAGAGTAGAAAATCAAGCTTTTCTTCCTAAGGGAAATTCTGTAAAGTAGTGTGACTTTTTCTCTTGCAGAGTCAGGGAAGTTGGTATGCAATCTTCCCAGGGAAGGGGCCCCTGTCGTTCCTAGGCCTCCACAAGTCCTGTGTAACCCCACGTTCCCCTTGAGAGCTAAAGCAGTAACTCAGTCTCACTTCAGCTCCTGTTTGTAGTTCTGGGTCTTAGACCCTGCACCTGATCTATACTCTGAACCTCAGAATAGCCTGTAGTAAACATGGCACCCGTTTAGAGAATATTAATCTTTTAAGTAGGGGCCAGCACTCAGAAAGATACAGCTTGAGTGGGCTGAAGTCCCTTTATACTGATAGTAACCCTTAAAGCAAATTTGATATTCTCTTCACACCAAAAATAACAGAGAAACTTTCAGACCCTGATTAGCCAGGATGAATGGTTACTCAACGATCCCAAGAAAGGCAGTAGCAAGAAAATAACCCAGATTTTACTTCCATAAACATTGCAG
Organism: Phyllostomus discolor; assembly: GCF_004126475.2. Classification (NCBI taxonomy): domain Eukaryota; kingdom Metazoa; phylum Chordata; class Mammalia; order Chiroptera; family Phyllostomidae; genus Phyllostomus; species Phyllostomus discolor. The sequence continues at coordinate 162,614,029 of NC_040903.2, forward strand.
ACTTAAGGAAACATCTTAAAATATTATATGATTTATATCTCCTCACAGGTACTGTGTATGACTTCCTCCTACATTGGAAAGAAAATACCACTGGATGGGGACGCAGAAAGAAAATAAACAAACAAACCGACGAAACCAGCAATGAACGAAGGCACTGAAGACAAATAGAAAAAAGTCTGACAGAAACCAATAGCTCCCAAGATAGAATCAAGATAGGTAGAGAGGAGCAAACCTTACACAGGTAGCTCAATAAAGGAGTGATAAGTAATTGTACCCAGAAATTTTTAAAGGCTGGCATGTGGATAAATATCAAATTAAAGGATACTTAAATGAAGGGTAATCAACCATCTCAGTTTTCTTGAAACTGTCCTGGTTTTAACACTGAAAGTCCTTTGTATTGGGAAAGCACTCAGTCCCGGCAGACTAAGAGGGTTGATCCCCCTACTTGTAGGCCCATCTTCTTGGGGAATTAGTGACTATAAGAAAGGCTATTAATGAAGGTCCCATTGTACATACTAATTATAATAATTGGAGGAGAGTTTAATGACAAACGGACTATTTAAAAACATGTGGGCATGGCACGGGAAGATCACAAGGGTGAGTGTAGCGTCGTCCCAGCACTGGCACCAGCAGGGCTCCCTGTACCACTCTACAGCTTGGAAGTGGTGAGTGGCAGGACCTGGAGATAGGCAGGCCCCAGGGATAGAGGGATGTATGAAAGGGCCACCTGAATGGGCTGAGACCTTTGAAAGAGGGACACAGCTCATGCATAGCAGTCCTTCAGGGAGCAGGCCAGAGAACAAATACCTCTCCTTCCTCCCTCTGACCTCCTGCTGGTGCTTCCTATTGGGCAAACCCAACCAGAAACGGAGAAGGTAGGAAGCCATCAACCTGCCTCCTGGGGCAGAGAGTGGGTCTGAAGGACCAATGGAAACTCCCTGACACAGAAAATATAAGTAACTGTGTATATTTCTGCAAAATAAGGTGGATGCAACAGTAGTTGCTACCGAAAAGATTAGGCATCTGGATAAAAAGAATCACAGGCTTGACCTTGGAATTCAAAATGCCCAAGAGACAGTGGCTCAGAATTGTTCAGGTACATGCTGTCCAATGAAACCTTCTGTGAAGATGGAAATGTTTTATACGTGCCCAATACTGTGGCTGTTGAGCAATTAAAATCTGAGTATGTACATTTTAAATTTCATTTAATTCTAATTTATTTGAACACAAAGAGACACTCACGGCTTCTACTAGGCCATCCCATACTATTGGGATGGTGGAGGTCTGTATGCAGAGGTCATCTACGCCAATGGACTGCTGCAGCTGGAGAGAAGCCAAAAAGCATTAGATTTCACAGCACTCTCAACCTGACCATGACTGCTTTGAGACACTTCACGCTGTACAATGTTCAAAAGAAAGGAGGTCTCTTTTCTCATAATTCTCATTAGAAAGCTATGCTAGAAACCCCAGGAAAACTTTTTACACCTCACAGGCCAGAGTTGCACATATATTCCCGTGCCTAAATTAATCTTGGGTGAACTAACTATGATAGGTCAGATTGGTGGTTTTGAAGCTTTGGTGCTCATTTAAATAACCTGAGAAGTTTTTAAAAATCCTGACGCCCCAATCCAAATGAATTGTGATCTCTTGGGCTGGACCCAGTAATAGTATACTCACAGTCCTGCAACCATCTCCAGGACCGGTGTTAGAGCGTTTTCCGCAGTCCCTGAAAGCCCTGCCCTCACGGGCAGCCGTTCCGCGTTCCCGCTGAGCCCCGGTCCCGGTGCAGCCGCCACTCGTCCGCTTTCTATCTCAATGAATTCGCCTACTCTTGACATTTCATGTATTTTTAATTCAAGTGTAGTTGGTATACAATCTTGTAATGGTTGTATTAGTTTCAGGTGTATAATATAGTGATTTGACATTTTTTATATTTTACAAATGTGATCACACTCCACTAATTCTAGTAATCAGTTGACACCGTGAAAACGTGGGCTTTTGTGACTTCACATAGCATATGTTTTCAAGGTTCACCCATATTGTGATATATATCAGTTCTTCAATTTTTTTATTATTAATAACATTCCATTGTATGGCTATGGCACATTTTACTTATTCATTAGTTAATGGACATTTGAGTTGTTTCTGCTTTTAGCTATTATGTATAATGCTGCTATGAACAGCTATGTACAAGTTTTTGTGTGAATGTATTTTTCATTTCTCTTTGGTATATACCTAGGAATAGAGATGCTGGGCCTTGTGATAAACCTATGCTCAACGTTTTGAAGAATGCCAGACTATATTCCAAAGTGCCTGCATCATTTTATATTCCCATTGGCAATGTATGAGGGCCCCAATTTCTCAATATCCTTATCAATAACTACCATCTGCCTTTTTTTGCTAATTACGTTTTTCTTTTTTATTTTTCAATTACAGTTCCTATTTACTATTATTTGGTATGCAGCATAGTAGTTAGACAATCATATACTTTACCAAGTACTCCCCCTGATATTTCAAGTACCCAACTGGCTCCTTGCATAGTTATTCCAATGATATTGACTACATTGCCCTGTTGTAATTTACATCTCTGTGACTCTTTTGTAACTACCAGTTTGTCCTTCTTAACTCCTTCATCTTTTTCACCCCATCTGTCTTTTTTTAAAGACATTATTTATTTAGACTTTTTAAAAAAGACATTTATTATTACAGTTATTATAGTGGTTATGAAGTGGTATTTCATTACGGGGTTTTTAAAGACTTTATTTATTTTTAGACAGAGGGGAAGGGAGGGAGAATGAGTGGGAGAGAAACAATGTGTGGTTGCCTCTTATGCATTCCCCACTTGGGACCTGGCCCGCACCCCAGGCATGCGCTGTAGAATCTAACTGGGGACCCCTTGATTCCCAGGCAGGCACTCAACCACTGAGCCACCCACACCAGCCAGGGCTCATTACGGTTTTGATTTGCATTACCCTGATGGCCAATGATGGTGAGCATCTTTTCATGTGTTTATTGACAATCTGTATGTCTTCTTTGAAGAAATGTTTATATCCTTTGCCCATTTTAAAATTGGGTTGTTTTCTTTTTATAGAGTTGTAACTGTTCTTCATATATTTTAGATACAAATTTCTCATCACATACATAATTTGCAAATGTTTTTCCCCATTTTGTGGGTTGTCTTTTTACTTTCCTCATGATTATCCTTTGAGGCACAAAGGGTTTTAATCTTGATGAAGTACAATTTGTTTTTTTTCCTTTTGTCATATGTGCTTTAGTGTCATATCTAAGAAACCATTGCCAAATCTGAGGTCATGAAGATTTACCCCTATGTTTTCTCCTAAGAGTTTTATAATTTTGGCTCTTATATCACATCTGTGATCCACCTTAGTTAATTTTGTGTCTAGTGTGAAGAAGGAGTTCAATTTAATTATTTGCATATGGATATGTCACCACACCATTTGTTGAAAAGACTATTCTTTCCTCTTGCATTGTCTTGGCATCCTGTAGCAAATCAATTGATTGTAATTGTGAGGCTTTATTTCTGGGCTTTCAAATCTAGTCCATTGATCTATATGTGTACTCTATACTATCACAATATCTCAATTACTGCAACTTTGTAGCAAGTTTTAAAATCAGAATGTGAATCCTCCAACTTTGTTCTTTTTTAAGATTGTTTTGGAGGTCCTGGGTCCCTTACATTTCTATGTGAGAATTAGCTTGTCAATTTCTGCAAAAAGCCAGGTTGGATTTCGATAGGGATTGTGTCAAATCTATAGATTAGTTTGAGGAGAATTGCTTACTCTTACAATAGTAAGCCTGCAAGCCTTCATGAAGATAAAATGTCTTTCCATTTATTTAGATCTTTTAAAAGTTCTCTTAACAATGTTTTACAGTTTTCAAATGTACAAACTAATGCTGGGGTGGTGGAGAGCGGGCTGTCGTTGTTAGCGGTGTGTTTAGTTTCCCTGACACACATGAGTTGCGTGGGCCAGAGGAACCACCAAATGCAGGCTCACCTTGTGTTTTTGAGCTTTGCTTTATTGTGCTCCACTGATGTTGCACTTTTTGCAAACTGAAGGCAAGAGCCTCCACCAACACAAAGATTACAGCGAACTTTATTGTAGTGGTCTGTAGCCAAATCTGCAACATCTCTGAGATTTGTCTGTAAAAATCTAGGATCTCTTTAGACAGAACTAAAGGGTATATGGTGAGAAGTAATTCCTTAGTCTTGATTGGTGCCTTGAGAACCCACACTGAGGACGGGGAGGTGGAAGATGGTTTATTTTTATACTTTCTTGCTCCTTCTGCTCTTTTTTAAAAAAACTTAATAGTTTTTATTGTTTTTTCCATCACCATTTAGTCCCCTTACACCCCCTCCCACCAGCAATCACCACACTGTTGTTCATGTCCACGAGTCCTTTTTTCTTTTTGCTCACCTCTCTGAACACTATGACGTACTTGGCTAGAGGGAGGGTGGGGAGAAGGGTAAGGAGCCACACCTTTAGCCCAATCACCTGTGTGAATAGGAAAAGGACCTTGCTCCTGAAGATATTTTACTGCCACCTGCTGGAAAATTGTGATAGCGCTACATAAATCTCCATGACTGTGGGGTGAGTGGTGCCCCCTGTGGTTGTGCAATTACACTTAGCTCAGCTGTAAGGAGTGTTCCCAAGAGCAAGTCTCAACAGCCTTAGCTTCTGTGAATTCCTTTCAGCAACAGCCTCTAACAACCTCTTTTCTCATATTTTGATTACATGTAGCCAGATAAGGTTTTTATCTTTTCGTAAATCCTGCAAAGATGCATTTAGCACATTTCCTCCAGTGTGGAAGTCTTATCACCCTTCGTCTTCAACTTTGTGGCCTTAGATGAAATTCTGAGATGAAGGAAACATCCTATTTTACATTTGTTAGCTGTTAGGTAGAATGTACAGGTAACTTGTAAAGAATCCAGAGGATAACAGGTCTTCAGAAGTGCAAAATATCTGCAGTAAACTTTCCTCCACCTACAGAGTTAGCAGTAACCAAAGTTACCATGGATAAGAATCTGTCAAAGATTCTAAAAAGCCCCAGTCATAGTTAAAGCCAAGCACAGAAGAAATAGATATTTGATGAATGAATAAATGAGAAAATGGGTGAATGAATGATGAAATGGAGGCCAGCTAAGAATCTAAGAGTCATCTGCTCAATTCATCAGGGTGTTTCTGTGAGGATCTGCCTCAGACCAGTTGTATCAGTTCCCTAGGCCTGCCATAACAAATTACCACAGACTGGGTGGCTCACAACAACGCAAATGTGTCCTCTTGCAGTTCATGGGGTCAGAAGTCCAGAACACGGTGTTGGCAGGGCTGGTTCTTCCCGGAGGTTCTGAGAGAGAACCCATTCCGTGCCTCACTCCCATCTTCTGGCGGCAGCTTTGCCTGTGTCTTTCTGGTATCTAACATTTCCTTCCGTTTTTTCTATTAAGAACACTGCCATTAGGTTTAGGGCCCACCATACATGTAGGATGATCTTACCCCAAGAGTCTTAAATTAAGTATATCTACAAAGACTTTATTTCCAAATAAAGTCACATTCATAGGTACCAGGGGTTAGAACTTAAATATACCATTTTGGGGCCATCACCCAACCCACCACACTGGTGGAAATCACTCAGACTGTGGTCCACACTTGTGTCCTGAAATACAAATGAACGATTCTTTCCACCGTTGCTTCCCAGCAGACGGCAGGATTCTATCTGGCCAGTGCAAGCATGGCTTTGACTTTCCACCAATGCCACCGCCGGTCATGAGGATCACACCCATCATTGCACCCACACTAATGAGGTCATAGTAGGTGTCTGGACTTTGCATGATAACAAGCTAAAGAAAATAAAAAATAAAAAATCATCTTGTCCCTAATATTCTCAGAGGTACAGTCATCCAATAACCTGAGATGTGAAATGTGACAGTCTCTTTGAAAATACAGAGTTGAAACAAGAAGGCACACTAGAAGATTCTTACCTTGTTTGCTCAATGAATTTTCCTGATGAAACGTAATTTGGTATTCTGTAATTTTCCCACCCCCACAAAAAGAAAAACCTCTCTTTATCCCATAGCCTAGAGGGGCACTGTGTGCTCTTGTTCTGTTTTTGAGTATATACGCAGAACTGGCTCTCTGGAGCTTCCTTTCCTGCCTCCCTCCCAGCCACAGCTCTCCTGACTCACACAAAGGGTCTGTCCCGCCTTCCCTCCTTATAACACATGGCAGGTGGCCAAGGAAGTTGTTTTCTGCTCAGTCTCACTGGCTCTATTTGAAGTGAAAAACCGAAGGGTTTGGGCCTGAAGGCAAAAGCTTTTACTGTTTCCTCTGTGTTTCCCTTTACACAACGACCTAGAAAAAATGGAAACGTGAACGGATGTGAAGGTAGAAGCTGCATTTCAGGACTCTGAATCTGCGAGTGAGGTCAGACCTCAGAAGTCATCGAGCCGTGGTTTTGAGACCAGTGGGGTAGGCTGGAATTTTTTTGTTTTCTACTTTTGTTGATCACAGAGCACAAGCAGAGAACCTAAGGCCATGAGAGCTGCCTAGAGGCCTGGCAGCAGGGGTGTTTGCCAGAACCACATGGGAAAGAAAGCCCAGTCTCCCAGACAACAAAAGGGGCCTCTCTTTTCACTAGCATCTGTTCAAACTTTAGATAGGATACCTACTTTTGATTTTGTATAAAGTGGTTGATTTCAGAGCAGCCAAAGCAGGAATAAAATTAACTTGGTAGCCCTGGCTGGCGTAGCTCAGTGGATTGAGTGTGGGCTGAGAACCAAAGTGTCCCAGGTTCGATTCCCAGCCAGGGTACATGCCTGGGTTGCAGGCCATAACCCGCAGCAAGCGCACACTGATGTTTCTCTCTCTCTCTCTCTATCTCCCTCCCTTCCCTCTCTAAAAATAAATAAATAAAATCTTTAAAAAATTTAAAAAAATTTAACTTGGTGAATCTCAAAACAACACCATATGGGAAACCCAGCCTGTGCTCACAGCAGGGTAACAAAGGTTAGGTTTGCCCGAGATGAGACGGATGTGATCAGAAAGAGGAGGACCAGTCAGTCAAGAAAATAGAATGACATGAGTCATGTGATGCTTTTAGAATGTGGACCAGAAATATTTTACCTCTGTGGTTTTGTTTCCTGCAAAGTTCGAAGATGCAGAATAAAATAAAATTCTCCCAACCTTAGCTCACTCTCCTGGCTGCTACCCCTAATGTAGTTTCTGAAATAGTCTCCTGGGTGTGGGAGACCAGGACATAATGTGATCTGCTATGGTCTTTACCCAGGCTAAGAGAAAGACTTTTATATACATGTCAGAAGAGATGGAGGATTGGGTGCTGGTGTTTCCACAGGAACCCAGGTCTGCAAACAGGCTTGTGCGGCTCCCTTTAATGACAAGGTACACTTAGGCATTTACAGTTTCCTTGCTCAAGAAACTCCACTAGAAAAGAGTCTAGTCCCGAGTGGGCTTGCTACTGCATCTAGACAACTCTAGTCCCTCTGTGAATCTCAGCTCACTCCTTAGTGGTGATTCCTCCTCCTACTTCCTCCCGTCTTCCGATTCCCACACCTGGTGTCCGTCAAACACCCGTCCTCCTGTTCCAAGTCATCGCAGAGTGCCACTGGATTCCTTGCCGTAGGAGGCATGCAGGTGGGAGCAGGTGTTGCTCCACAGTTTATCTCCCACATTCTTTTTATCACATGGGTAGAGTGTAAGAGCATGAGTCCCAGCCACATTTTAAGCAAATGTCTCTTCTGTATTTTATTAGTCATAGTATAATTTTACCTGCAATACAAATATAACAGTGACTTATATGTTCCTTTTAGTAATTGGATGCAGGAATCACATACTCTCATTAAACTATTCTCAGCAGTTAACACTGTATGGTAACTTCAGCTTATCGCAGTGCCTACCTGCAATGCTACCTGATGCTCCTCTCCCTAAAAAGAATTTTACTCTCTGTGCTTCCTTTGCTCTTTTGTGTACAAACTCTCTTTTATATACTTTCATGGTTTGTTGAAATAATGCTGTCCATCTCTTTTCTTTTCCCAACCAGGTTCAGAGGCTTGGGGATGATGTGAGTTCGTCACTTCTTTTGTTCTGGCGGGTTCTTTGCTCCCTCCTATGCTCTTTCTCCTCCCCTCTCCTGCCCTCTTGTTGCTGGCATCTCCAGTCTGCCTTTTTTTATCTCTCCCCTCCTTTGCCCAGTCTTATAGCACCCTCCAAGAAATGTGTTTGGCAGGAAGAAGGTGTCTGTTCAATTTCTTCTTTGGCTGTACAGTTGATCCTTGAACAATGTGGGGGTTGGGGCACCAACTCCCATGCAGTTGAAAATCTGTTTATAACTTTTGACTTCCCCAAAAGTTAAGATTGGTCCCAGGACTGCCACAGATAATGAGCTCAGTGGATGCTCAAGTCCCCTGTATAAAAGGGTGTATGTAGATCGATGCATATAGTCATCCCTCCGTATCTGTGAATTCCCAGCCTCAGATAAAAAACCATATAGGTATTTATTGAAAAAAAAATCCACATGTAAGTAGACCCAGGCAGTTCAAACCTGTATTGCTCAAGGTTCAATGGTAGTTATAGCTTTTGTGCAGTGTCTGAAACTTCTGCTACAGCAACATTCCAGGGAGGACCGCAGGACAGTAAAGAGAGGGGAAAGAAAGAGAGGAGCAACAGCGTGGACCTGAAATGTGGGGTATTTAGGAGTTAACCCTAACACAGTATTTATTGTCTTCAAAATGCTTTTTACATTTGCTGCCTGACTTATCTGCAGCATATGTATGCTTCTTCACATTTGGCAGATGAGGAAACTGGGGCTTTAAATTAAGGAAAACGTAAACTGTGATGATGCGGCTTGCTACAGCAGAACTGGGATCTGAGGCTTCTCACTTGAGCTCCACGTCTCCGCTGACCGTTCCACCGTGCCGGGAAAGGAGGGCAGGCTGGACTCAGGGAGAATTCGAGTCACCTTACAAAAGGCTACGCTTTTCACAAACCCAAGGCCTAGATTATTGTGATTAATTTTTCTTGTGGTAACTGGCTAATTTAAAAATTAGGCATGTTTGTTGCAGCAACAAGCAGTGAATTACTTTCCAAATTGGGACTATCCCTCAATAGTCGATTGAAGAATGAGCACAAGTGTGGAAGAGTGAATGTGCTGAAAGATAAATACAAGGACAACTTTTAAAAATTCCCGGGACATGGACAGGGTATTAGGCCTAATTTCTGAGTGGGCAGAAAGCTCTTTCTGGAACGTCCTGTGCAGCAGCAGAAAGATGGGCATGGAGACCATTCAGAGTCCCCTCCAGCGTGTCAGGAATGGTGGACATATTAGTGGGCCGTTTTTGTGATTTCAAAAATCCTGCAGATTCCATTCCCCCTCCTTTCTGTGCCTTTGTGAACGGTTGGTTCTGCTTTAAAGCACCTCAGAACCACCAGGGCACACATTCTGAGCCAGCAGCTTATTCAATGCGAGGTCTCTAGAAGCCACACTGCTGTGTCACTGCAGTGGGAGAGCAACCATTTTAAGGTGGTTGTCAGGCAGGTGAAAGGACCAGCACAGCAAACTGACTGACAGAACAGCCTCTGTGCCCCCCCCCCCCCCCACTCCCCGCAGCCATTCTGATAAGAAGCGTGTTCCTGTCAGGAACCTGAGCAGGCGCTCTGGCCAGGCGGCCTCTGTTTGGCTGGAATCTTGCCCCAATTTAAGGGTCAGATTGCAGTTCTCCCGAAAAATTGCTCTGTAAGAGGCTGCATTGCGGGAGTCGAAAATTCCAACAAAGCACCAGAATGTCTTCATAAGAGGGCTCTTTGTAAATTAAGGAGAAAAATAAAGGGCATCAGCATAATCCTATCTCTAAGCCAAATCGAGATAATGTTAAAGGACTTCCAAGGAACACTATTTAACTCCGTCTTTGCCAGAAGTACAAGAATCTGCACTGAAATGGATGTGTCTCTTTTTCTCAGCAAAGCAAACAGCAATACCTCATGAACTTACTATTTACACTGTGAAAAAAGGAGCAAAAGTGGAAGTCAAGGCTAAGTGGGAAGACAGCAGGGAAACGACCCCCTCTTAGCCACCTCAAAACAGTAATGCCTGTGTTTGCTGAGAGAATTTTCCCAGCACCACCACGACCTCTCCCCACCTCACCCCCAGTGGCCCTCACTTTCTTCCTTCTATGCCTTCCGTTCATGGCCCTTGCACACACCCCCAATTGTGTCGCCCCTACTTCCTTTCATAGTGCTTCCCCGGGGAAATTCTAACTCACTAAAATCAGCTCTGCCTACTTCCCACTTAAAAATGCTGTCTAAAAAATACAGCCACACCAACCGGACTCCATTTAAATTCGTGGTCATGAAGAGCCCCCTGGCCCGCTGTGCGATCTGGCTATTCCATCCACTGCCCACTCCCCCAGATGGCTAGTTCACACCTGCTGCCCCTTTATACTCACCGTGCTTACTATTTCCTTACATGAATAGCCAGAGGAACTTTGTGTGTTCTCATTACCCCAATTCTTCCATGACTCACATCTCTTAAGCCCTTGGAAGATGGGGCTCAGCGTTGTGTTCATGCTCCTACTCTAGTCATTTACTTAAAGGGTAGAATATTTACTGGAGGCTAAAACAATCTGCGTGTATCAAGATAGCACTGTTCTGGCTATGCTCTCTGGTGGCACTGTCCCTTTGCCTCGTGTTGCTGCATCTGTTCTGTCTGAAGCTTCAATAAGTGAATGTAAGCCAATCTAAATTGAACTAGGGACTGAGTGAATGTCCCCTACATTTCTGCTGAACTTTAGGTCATATACCTCCCTGAGCCAGCCCTGACAGCATGCTAAGTGTACAGACCACTTTTGGTTTTCACTGCTGTTAACTGTTTCTAGCTGCCACCCAGAGCCCTGCCCGAGGTTTGCAGGTGCACACCCCCGGGGGGTAAGGTGGGACCATGTAGGACAGCACCTGTATAGGGCTGCTGCTGAGACCCGAGAGCTGCCTTGCTCTCTGCCACTTCTCCTGACGTCTGCCAGAAGAAGAGACTTTGGTGGGACTTAGAAAAACAATATTGGGTGTATTCATATTAGCTACCTTTGTCAGTATCTGTTATGTGCCAGAAGCCTTACGTGCATCAGCTTACTTAATTCCCACAACCACATTCCAAGGTAAGTTTCATTGTCCTTACTTTCTAGATGTGAATACCCTGCTACCTCTAAATCCTCGGTTTCAGGTTTCTAGATAGCACTTTCTCTTGTAAGAATACACTCCCCCGCTCCCCCCTCTCCCCCAACCCCCAGGTACCAGCAAGAGGGCTGCCCTAATCCACTTAGATTCAAATTCAAAAGATCCACTTAGATTCAAAAGAAAAGAGACATTACCTCCACCTCCAAAGTAACAAAACAAGCAGAGATAAAGCACAGTCTCAGAAGTTAACAACAATGAGGTTACCAACGAGAATAAGTAGTCCAGTTCTTCCCCGTGATCATCTGTGTTTAGGTTTCCTCAAACTGCTCTCTGTGACCCAGGGAAGCTATGAGTTTCATTCCCTTTAAAAGGTTCAAGCTGGTTCATTTCGCCCAAAGGAAGGGCGACATTGACAGGTAGTCAAGCTTTTGCCTCTTCCCAGACAGGAAAACTCTCTAGCTTTGAAATAATAACTTTTCCTCAAACACCTCTGCTTTTTAAAAAATCTTGTAATTTCTGGGCCTGCTATTGAAATAACTGCATACCAAAGGTGAGAAAACTGAGATTTAAAGGAGCTTAATGTCTTGCTCAAGATCAGCCAGGACCTGAGCCCAACTCTTTAGAGATACATATTTTGTGCATTCTTCACTGTGGAACACTGCAAAATTGGACTACTATAAACTCACAAAGACGGAGGCACATTCCTTAGTATGGTCCAAAGGTTGAATATGCCCCTACATATTTTTCCCCCTGTGGAAAAGAAACTAGCCCTGAATCTCCGTGTGACTACCGCTGAAAAAATAAATATGGATGAATTCTACCTCATTGGAGCTTACAGTGGTAAGCATATTTTAAATGTTATTACAAATTCATCATAAATTTTAAGTATAAAGAAATCTCAGAATAGCCTTATTTAAAACAAAAAAGTGCCTTTAGAGAGATATAATGCTATTTTAATAGATACATCATTGATAAATTAATCTAGTGAGACAAGAATTATTTTAGAATAAGATATCTTTGAGGCCACACTGCTCTTTTTATATTAATAGTACAATTATGGGTTTGAAATATATGTTTGGATGAAGGTGAGAAAACTTATTTTATGAAGACTATGAAAATACAATGAAAGTTTTGGCTTTCATACAAGGTTTGAATTTGTTTTGTAGATTCCTCTTTATAATTAGATCTAGGGTTTAGATGATCTCATGTGACTCTTATAAAAATAGAAGTTTTAGCCAAGCACTGACAGGCAAAACATAAACAAAAACCTTTTACTTCAGGGACTAGCCTAGCTATAGTTTTAGCTTGGAAGTTCAGTAATGCATCTGCACATACGTGGTAATTAAATCTAGCTTTTAACAAACTTAAAGTTAAATTTTAATGACCTTTTATAGCTGGATAATAATTGTATGTAAATGAGTCACAGATGGAGACCTTAGTTTATGTAAAATGTCAAAAGACAGTACCGATGGGCATACTACAGAGAAAAAGGGCCTTGGGAATGTGGTCTAACTCTACCACCAATGGTGGTCAGCCAGACCATTTAGCTTCTCTGGGCCTCAGTTTCCTCACTGGTAAATACGATGGTTACGTGTGGTCATCGTAAGTAACGTGTGTGTAGTGCTTAATTATCCAAAGTTCTCTTCTGTGCATGGTCCACCTTACTTCTTTAAGGTAGACCTTTACTTCGTGTGAAGCAAGGACAGATACTGTTCCTCTCGTTTTACCGATGAAGAGATTCAGGCTCATAAAGGTAAAGACATGTGACCAAAGTCATGCCCTTTGCCGGTGGCGGGGCTGGGGTTCAGGGGCAGTGCCGCCAGGCCTGCCACCTCTGCGAGTCCGGTGAGGTGAGCTTGCGTTCAGTCATTACTGGATTATAACCAGACTTGTAAAGCACCTTAAACGCTATTCAACAGGTACAACGTGTTCTCTAGCCTGCAGGGCTGAGCGCTCTTATGATTCCGCTGTAGGAGGATCCAATTAAGTGCTGAGTTAATAGCCAACTTTATAGCCCAGCTAATAAGAAAAGCCACATTACACTGGCTCCATCTTGTCAGGCCAGCCGCTTTTAGGACCTCGTGCTAACTTATGTCCCCGGGTTTTTGTTGGAACCTCTAGGTTACTGTAACAAACAATGCTTTCTCCCAGTACTCTGTTGCTAAAATGGAAGTCACAGTAGTAGCCAGAACACTTGTCAAGTACACAATGCTGAGTATTCAAAGAGTTTAAGAAATGATACGAGTTATGTGTCTCCAAGTCCTTTGCTCACATATCTGACCCCAGGCATTTGTAAATCCTAAGAAGCCATTATTTCAGCAGTTTCTGGTTTCTACTTAAAGTCCGGCCAAATATTACATTTGCAAGGCACAGCTTTGTGTTTTTCAAAGGGCTTTCCCATCCACTATTTTGTTTTGTCCTTATAAAACACTAATGCATAGGTTGAGGTTGTTCTCTGTGGTCTCTAAATAGCTATTCATTTATTTAGTCTCTGATTTTCTGTCTGCTTTTAACCTGTCGGGCATCACAAATGTTAAAGAACGAATACAACAACGGGAGGGTCACAGAACTTCCATAAAGAACAGTCGAGTGTGCTAGTCCCCCCTCAGGTTAGTAGTGCAAGGAGCAACAGTGACAAAATACAGCAACATGTATTTCAAAAGTTACAGGTCAATTTAAAAAATATAACCTAGGTTCAGCAATCAAATGTGCAATTTGAAAGGATAAGAGGAAGTTGGTAGGAATTGGCCCAAAATACCTGGGTAGCATAAATGCCAGTAACACTTTAAGAGAAGGAGGCCAAAATAAATTATTTAAAAATTAATTATTTTTAAAAAAGATAAAATAAATAATTGAACACAACTTTACCAAAATCCATGAACAGTCAAAGTAAGAGAAGGGAATGTGGCGTGAGGTTTACAGGTATCATGGTTTAATCAATAACCCTTTTTGTAACAAAGTTGAAAGATGACTTGAAAGAACTTGGCTTTACCCTGGCTGGTGTGGCTCAGCGGATTGAGTGCCAGACGGAGAACTGAAAGGTCACCAGTTCAGTTCCTGGTCGCCAGCCAGGTCCCCAGTTGGGGGTGTGCAAGAGCAAACTGATAGATGTTTCCCTCCCTCCCTTTCTCTCTTCCTTCCTCTCTCTCTAAAAGTAAATACATAAAATCTTAAAAAAAAAAGAGTGTTAGTTTTTACAAAGAGGAAACAGTGTGCTAGTATGTATTTAGGAAAAAATATGTGAAGGCATATATATTTTTTATTAGCAGCAATTGTCAAGGAGAGAATATTTGTTTGTACAGACCTTAATATGAACTCAGGCAGAAGTTTCCAAGTGTTCTTGAAGTATGTGAGAGTCCTCTTTTTCATAAGACAGTAAGCTCAGTCTCTTTTAAAAATTCCAGCTAGAGAGCTACTGATCTGCTTGTAAACTACTGTCCCTTGAGACATTTTTAAGTCAGTGTGTTTCAATCGCGGGCCCATCGAAATCTGGCTGGGTGCCTTTCTCCTAAATTCTGATGGATGAGGGAGTATTCAGAAGTCACAAGGTGGAGGATAAAGTATATGTGTATTTAACTTACCCAGGCACAGAGCGAGCAGCATTTGAAGTCTAATGCCCTTCATAGTGTATTTCAGAACACTCAGGGCCTCCTTACCGTTTTATATCTGGAAAGGCTCCAGTAAAAGCCCAGTATGGTTTATTGCCACTTGGGGACCTAACCCTGGCTCTGGGAAAGGAGTTGTCCTCATCTGTCCGCTCTGAGTGCACTTAAGTGGCCACCTAGTGACCTAGTTGGGAATTGCAGCTTCGCTACAACAGGGGAAGTTTTGTCTGAATTCAGATGTGCAACGAGAGAAATCTCCCTGACGGAGCCCGCCTTAATGATCCACTTTGCAAGTCTGTCTCCTTGTCCAGAAGCATCTCTCAGAGAGCCTTACATTCTCATATCAGGGGTCACCAAGAGGATAAGCTGAAATGACATAAACTGGAACATATAAATGTAGTTTTAAAAAATCGATGGTATTGTTTTTGTTGGCCAAACTCTTGAAATAAGTTGCCAAAGAGCCTTGTTAAGTGCAATTATGCCATAAAGTCAGAAATATTAAGGTAGGCAGACTTGAGAAATGGATTTCAAGGATGAGGAAACCGAGGCCCAGAGAGGTGAAGAGGAGAAGCGCTAGGGAAGCGAAGATGGATGGGGCACTCTGTCTAGAGGGGAATCCGAATCACAGTCAGAAGCAAGTCTGCGGTGGTGTGGCGGCGGAGCTGTGCAAAGGGCCTGCTTGTGCCAGACCGGTCCACTGGGGATGTTGGGTTCCATATAAGGCAACACACTTGAAAAGGCACTCAGAATAAACAAAATGCAATACATCTGTACAGTGGATTATTATTTAACTTTAAAAAGGAAGGAAATTCTGACATATGTTACAACACAGATAAACCCTGAGGACAGCATGCTACGTGAAATAAGCCAGTCACAAAAGGATGGTGCTGTGTGATCCCGCTTATATGAGGTTCACAGAGACAGAAAGTGTGGAACAGAGGCTGCCAGGGGCTGGGGAGAGGCAGATGGGTGTTAGTGTTCAGTGGGTCCTGGGTTTCAGTGTGGGCAGATGGAAAAGTTCTGGAGATGGATGGTGGTGATGATTATACAGCATTGTGAGCATACTCAATACCACTGAACTGTACACTTAAAAGTGGCTAAGCAGGTAAACTGTGTGTTATATACATTTCACCACACTGATTTTATTCCTTACCACAATTTTTAAGTACACAGAGAACAATGAAAATGGACCAGCGATGGCTGCACGCAACATGACACAGAACTTCCACAATGCTGAACGAAGGAAGCCAGACCCAAAAGGGTGCGTACTGTGTGCTTCCCTTAAAAGCCAGGGTGGTGGTCACCTCTGGGGAAGGCAGAGACGGGATAGCACGGGCTTCGGGTTCTGGTAAAGCTTCACCGTCTTGATCAAGGAGTGTTGGCTTTGTAAACATTAGTTGAGCTAGGTACTTACAATTTGTGCAGTTTTCGGTGTGATGTTAAGCTTCAGGCTTTTGTTGCTGCTGATTTATGGGACATAGACAAACTAAAGGGGAATTGGTAAGATGGTGAAGGGACTTTAAACCTTCCTAGGAGGAAAGGCTGAATGTTTTCAGGATGGTCAAAATCGTTTGCAGTCTTCAAATACGTGAAGCAGTGGCATGCGGAAGAGGAAGCCATGCCCTGGCTGGCGTAGCTCAGTGGATTGAACGCGGGCTGCAAACCAAAGTGTTTCAGGTTCGGTTCCCAGTCAGGGCACATGCCTGGGTTGCAGGCCATGGCCCCCAGCAACTGCACATTGATGTTTCTCTCTCTCTCTCTCTCTCTCTCTTTCTCCCTCCCTTCCCTCTCTAAAAAATAAATAAAATCTTAAAAAAAAAAAGGAGGAGGCTGACTTTGCTTGCCCTGCCCATGAGGGATAGAACTTGCAGGTGGTGGAGGGCAGAGGCAGAGGACAGAAAACAGCATCATCATAACGGATGCTTCAATTTCAGGGTTAGAATGGGGTCTCTCAGGATATCACACAGTTAAGCAGATTAAGCACCAACTTCCCGGCCAACTGTAACTGGGTATGAGAGCTAGCTCTGCCATTTACTTGGACTATGTCCTCTGTGGAGTCTCAGTTCCACATCTGTTAAATGGAGCCAGCACCAGCTCCCTTGCTGGGCTCCTTTCAGGATTAGTTATAATGTCCACAACACCCCTAGCATGGCCCTTGGCCCATAGGAAGTTTTCAATAAGTGGTAGAAATTATTTTTAGTAGAAAATTAAGTAGAAGGTAGATAACACCTCAGTAAGGTGCTAGAATATATATTCAATAATTGGTCACTTTTGATCTCAAGAATTTATGATTCTTTGTAACTTTTTTGTAACTTGCTCCAGATTGCATAGTTACTAAGTGGCAAGGCCTTCTGTTCCTGAGATTAATTGACTTTAGTGGGCTTCCTTGGGCAAGGGGGTTAGCAAAAGCTATTTGGTTAATCAGTTAATCACATCAGCAATTGGCTCCGAGGAATTCTGAGTGTGGTTGGAAAAGTTCAAAGAGGGGAAATCCTGGAATGGTTTTTAAAGTGGTGGGCTGCGAACACACAGGCTTGAGGATACCATGGATCTGGGGGTCGGTGGGTGGGGAAAATGGGGATATTGTTTAAAAAAGTGGGTTAAACAAAAAAATTGGAAGACAAACAGCCTGTCTCACTATTTTTCAGGGTCTAGCTCTTGCTGGTTGAATTAACAAATCACAAGGGATAAATAAGAGATGCTTCTTTAAAACCAGTTTCTTCATTGGCTCGGAAAGCAATACATTCCATCCACATAGACAAGAAAAACCCGGGTTACTGTAGCACCTTGGGTTACCTTTTCCCAGAGCCTTTTTCTTACCCTGACTCTAGGCTTCTTAATCCTTATGTTCCCAAAGGAAATGATTTGCTGGGATTCTCAGTTTTACACAAAGACGCCTTTCCTGACCTCTGTCGAATATTCATTTCTGGGTCGGGTTTATGCCCTGGAAACAAGGAGCGTCCCTGTGACAAGAGACCTGAGGAAACAAACACCTAGGAACAGGCTCTCTTTGTTTCAGGCCTTGCACACTCTAGCAGACTCACTCTTTGAACTTGCTTATTCTCTGCAGCTGCTCAAATGTTTTATCTTGGCCCATACAACTTTCAGAGTGTATGAAAAATAAACGGTATGAATTTAGCTTGCTATAGCTTTGGCCTTAATTAAAGGACGGAAATACCAGAAGTTTCCTCTTGCAAGTAGCAACTTATTTTAGCATTTCCCTTGTTCAGACTAAGGCCCTTGGTAAAAACCAACATTGCAGCCCAAGCCCACACAAAAACCTCAGATTTTAGTCATATGTCTTGCAAGGATGTTACATCATTTCTTAGTTTGCTAAATGGAGACATTTCCTGAAACACAGAGACCCACTGAATTTGCCTAAAGGATTTGGGAAGATCTCTAACTCCATCTCCTACTCAGCTACCCGGTTAGCAGGTTCCACTGTCCCTCTGCCCTTGGATGGTGGGCCTGTCCTTTTCACAGGCAGAATACAAAGCTGTTAGTTGTCTCATTCTGAGATCCCAAGAAGCCCCTAGTGGACCGATGTTAGGGTCCTCAGGAAGTGATGGCACACTCGAAAGGAGAGATTTGAGGAAAATGTAACAAAATGACTATTTACAGAGGTAAATTGGGGGTAGGGGGGGCAAAGGATTGGATAGTATCCCAGTGTTGGTAGCTGTGAGCAAAGGAAAGGGGGTAGTTAGTTACAGCAGTGGTTTCAGACTTTGTTGCACCAGAGTCACCTGGAGGGTGTGTGAAAACAACCTGGCTGGGCCTCACCCTGGAGCTTCTGCTTCAGGGGGATTGGGGTAGGACTGGTGCATTTGTAGTTCTCACAAGTTCCCTGGTGATGGTGAGGGAAAGCAGAATTTGCCACCCCAAAATGTGCTTTTTGGGATATTCATCATCATCATCATCATTATTTTTTTTTTGTCCTCACCCAAGGAGATTTTTTCATTGCTTTTAGAGAGAGGATGGGAGAGTGAGAGAGATGCGAGAGAGAAACATCATCTGGTTGCCTTCTGGTATGAAGCTCCACCTGGGGATCGAATCCACAACCTGGGTACGTGCCCTGGCCAGGAATTGAACCCGTGCCCTTTCAGTCTCCAGCACAATGCTCCGACTAGCTGAGCCACACTGACCAGGGCTGGGATGTTGATTATTTTAATTCGGTTATTCTTAGGAAAGAAAAAACTGAGAAAAAACCTAGACCCTCTCCCTTACCTGCCTAAAGCAGTTTAAATAAGACCTTACTCCAAGGAACTATTATAGATAAACTATAGTTTAATATAAACTAAATGTGATAGACAGGGAGGGACTTAGCAAGGTTGATCAAAGTTCTCTCTGTGTCTCAGTGTTAAAGATGGCCCAGCAAACACTTGTTTACCGAACTCAATTGAATTGCCTCTCTGCTTTTTGAAGTCCCAAACTACACCCTCCACCTTCTCCTTAGCTCAGGATGGCAATCTAAGGCTCAACTGCCTGATTTGTCCTCTGCCCCCATATTCTTATGGAACCTTTATATTTGCATACATAATAAATTTGGTTATTTTCTCCTGTTAATGTGTCTCATGTTAATTTAATTATTAGACCAGCCAGAAGAACTTAGAAGGGTAGAAGGACAATTCATTTTCCTCCTCCACAAGAGCAATGCTGCTGACCTGGGAGAGAACTGTGTGGAGAAGGCAGTTTGCATAGAGCTACACCCTCCACAGAGAAGTGCAGCCCACCTGAGGGGACCTGGCAGGGAGGATGCTGGAGACATCTAATCCAGTCAGTGGAACAGCTCCCTTTGCAGTCCCTTCTGTTGCTACTCACTGAGTAAACTCAACCAGCGGCCAAAAGGCGAGGGAGCCCATTGAATCAGTTCAGATCAGGGTGGAGAGTGGATCTGGAGGAGCAAATGGAAAATATCAGCACTCTCACTCCAAAGTATCTTCAAGTACCTTCTCCTCACCATTTTTAGACTATGTTATATTTCTGCCATGCTTTCCAGTGTATGTGAGCCTTCACTTATAAGATACACTGTGATTCTCACAGTAACCCTAGATATTTATGCTCACTTACAAATTAAAAAACAGGCTCAAAATGGTAAAGGCTGCACATTGGATAAGCTGGGTCTCGGTTTGGAGCTGCTCCCACCACTTCACACTTCAGCTATGAGGGAATCTGGCAGTGACACTGGTCTCTCCTCTCCAGGCTCCTGCAAAGCTGTCTCTTCACCCCTCCTGTGCAGACCCCTCGAGCTCCATTCTCTTCTGGAAGAGGTGGCTCCCTTCCTACCTGAGGAGCTCCAGGGCATTTGCTGAATTTAGTCTCCTTCTGGAGTAATTTCTTTGAGTTATTTCCTGGTTTTCAAGTTTTTCAGTGGCAGGGCTACCTAAAATCTTGATTTGGGGGCTTTGAAAAGCGCAATAAGCCACAGCTCAGACCCCCTCTGTGTTCAGAACCTTTTGAGAAACAGACGCATCAGACACATGGGGATGAAAGTGCCAGCTTCGATGGGGATGGGGCTGAAGTGGAGGGGCCACAGGTCCCGGTTTACAACCAGACTTCCTTTAAAAATATTTTTATTTTTATGTTTTTACAACCAGACTTTCTAATACTCACCCCCTAGACTTTCCGGGGAGGCAGGAGTCAGTGTACAGGTATGCGGGGCTGGGGGCTGGGACGCACCCGTCTGGGTGGGCAGGCTAGTCCCAGGGAAGGTGCGGAAGGGGCGCGGCGTGCTCAGCTCCTTTCTCAGGGCCTAGTTAGGCGGGTCAATCCGTCCTCGGGGAGAACTGAGAGGGGAGTGGCAGGAAGGTAAAGGCTCTCTACGGTTTTGAAGAAGTAGAAGTTTCTGCCTCACGGGGCAGGGAGAGGGAGATAACGGCTCCCCCCAGCAATAATGCCCTTTGAGGAGCATCTTGCACTCAGCGGGGTGTAAGAACAATGGCATGATTAACTCTGTCAGCTGACCTAGGCACTGTATTTTTAAGCACTTGACTCTCATTAGTGCGTTAGTATAGCTTCAGACCTCAACAGTACTGTCGCATCTGCGGAATGCTACTTGTGTTTCCTTGGACTCGATTCCCTTCTGGACCCCTTGGTCACTTTCTATAGCGCGCTGCGGTCAGGCCCGTTGGGACACTGAGAAAGTTCCCATGGTTTCCTTCTGAGAAGATCCCTGCTTATCACATCTAGAGCCTGTCTCTTCTTCTTGTCCAGGATTCGGTAGACTATTGGGAAAAGTCCTTATACAGATTTCCTGGGAACTGGATTTTTAAAACAAATGTCTGTGGGAAAACACTCTCCAAGCAGAGAGGGGGCTCTGTTTTTGCCTCTACTTATTTCTCAAGCTCCTTGGGGAAAAGAAAGTTCCACAGGTCAAATCTTTTCACAAGTGAGCTCCACTGGACTGCGCAAATGCATGGGGCGGACTGGTTTTGTTTCATTGACCATAGCTGGAATTCGGTAACGTAAACAGTGCCGTGGGACTCCTGGTTAACGATTTTCATGCGAAGGCATTTGCTGTGGAGGAATTCACCTGGTAAACACAGATCCCAACCAGCTGATGTTTTCGCCAGGCCGATTCGGAATGGGGAGCCGGAGTGGGAAAACATTGTGTACACAGTCTGCTGGCCGGCAGTCAAGGCAGAGGAAAGAAAATACAGGCAAAGGTCTGTGTGAAATGGGAATCTGAGTCACAGAGGGAGAAGAAGAAAATAGCATGTGTCATTCTGAAAACCCTCCTCTTCGGGCAGTTTCTTTTGGCTGTACCCGCTGCCTCTCCCCCGGAGAGTCCCGGGGCCTCACTGGGCCCTTCCTGCCCTGCCGCGTTTGCAGACTCAAAAGGAAGCCACCTTCAGGCAAATTCCTTCTCCTGCCCGAGAAAGAAAATAAAAGGAAATTGAGAGTCCTGATCTGTGAAGAACTTGGGTTGGGTTTTGAACAAACCCAGAGGGCCCTGCCATCAGGGGCTGAGAATGCCTCCGGTCACAACTGAGGCTTGCTCCTCTGGCGCCCCCTTCGGCATGAAGGTGGAACTGCGTTCTTTAAAGTTGCCTAAATCCCCACCATTTCAGCCCAGAACTCCATCCAGTTTGTCTCCTTTTCTAGGCCTCGCCTGTCAGCCTGGAGAGTTTCCTGACCAGCTTCTAACCATTACCAAACTTCGTCTCTTGAAGGTTTTCTCTGGTCGCCCCTATAGACCCTCCTCAGTGTATTAATATTTCTAAACAAATTCTTTCTCTTTCCATTTCTTCATGCATCTCTGGTCACTAAGTCCCAGAAAAAGCCTGTAGAAAACTGTGGATCAATAATGGACACGTATTTCTGAAATTTATTAAATTATTTTTACAGTTTTATTAAAATGTAATTTACATATGTTAAAATTCACCAATTGTAAGTGTACAGTCAATGATTTTTAATAAATTTATAGTGCCGTGCAACCATTGTCACCAATGTGAAGATTTAGAACATTTCCAAAGTCCCATAAAGTTCCCTCATGAATATCTGCAACCAGTACTCATTTTCACCTCCAATTTAAAGCAGTTACTGACCTGATTTGCCTTTTATGGTCACATGAAATAAACAAAATCATAAAATATGGAGTGTTTTGAAATTGGCTTTTTTCACTTAATATAGTGCTTTTGAAGTTCATTCATGTGGTAGCATGTATCCATGCTTTATTGCTTTTTGTGGCTAAAAATCGTCCATTGTATGGGTGTATACTGAAACTGAAAATGCTGACGTTCGTGCTGCCTGTTCCTGTCAGAACCAGTAAGTCGAGACAAGGACTAAATCTTCATGGGTGTTTTACTCAGATGCTGGTGATCTGAGAGGATGGCGGGTTATGTACCCTCAAAAACCATACTGACATCTCATCTCAAGCTGACCTTTTTATAAGGAGAAGAAAAAGGTAGGTAAGGGGTTGGAAAAAAGGTTAACCAGATAAGAGTTGCAGTCATGATTTCCTGGTATTTATCTGCTGATCAACAGTTCTTTTTCTGTGACACAGATGTTCCCTCCCTGGAACACAATGGCTCAGCTACCTCCTCCATTGCTTGCAGACCCCCAATGGCACAAAGGATGAATTGCTTGCCCACCTCCTGGAGTCATGCAGGACAGGCGTTGCAGTACCTGGAACAGCAGCTTTCCACACGCATTACTCACTTAAACCTATCAACTATAAAGCTAAAATCTTTCACTGTTGAGTTCCCCTATCAATACCACATTTTGTTCATCCATTCATCAGTTGATGGACATTTGGGTTGTTTCCAGCTTTTGGCTATTATGAATGGTGCTGCTGTGAACATTCACGTACAAGTCTGTGTGAACATGTGTTTTCCTTTCTCTTGGGTAGATAGCTAGTAGTGGAATTTCTGGGTCATATGGCAAATTTTTTTTAGCTTTTAAAAAAACTACTGCCCTGGCCGATGTGGCTCAGTTGGTTGGGTGTCCCACAAAAGTGAAACGTTACTGATTTGATTCCCAACCAGGGCACAATCAGGGCATGTATGACAGGCAACCAATGGATGTTTCTCTTGCACATTGATGTTTCTCTCCCTCTCTTTTCCCTCCTTCCCTCTCTTTCTAAATAAAATAAAATAAAATAAATAATAAATAAAATAAAATAAATTACCAAGATTTTTTTTTACAGTGTGGCTGTTCACTTTACATTCCTGCCAGCAATATATGAAAATTTTCCTATATCTTCTCCAGCACTTGGTATCATCTGTCCTTTCGGTTACAGCCCTAGTGGGGGCGTAATGCTATCTTCTTCTGGTTTTAATTTGCACTCCACAACGACTACTGATGTGGAGAATCTTTTCAAGTGCTTTTTAGTCATTCAAATATCCTCTTTGGTGAAATGTATGTTCAAATGTTCCGCTCACTTTTTAAATTGTTAGATTTCTTATTAGTGCTAAAAGCTCTTTGTGTATTTTGGATACAAGTTCTTTATCAGATATATAATTTGTAAATATTTTTTTCTTAGTCTGTGTCTTGTCTTTGCAACTTATTAAGAGTATCTTGTAAAGCACAAAAGTTTTCATTTTGATGAAGTCCAGCTTATTAATTTTTGTGTGTGTGAACTGTGCTCTTGATGTCATATTTAAGAACTCTGCCTGCCCCAGAGTTACAAGGACTTGTCTGTGTCTCCTTCTAGAACTTTTATGGTTTTACATTTAGATCTAAGATCCATTTTGAGTTCATTTTGTACGTGGTGTGAAGTAAAGGTCTAAGTTAACTTTTTTGCATATGGGTTTGGAATTGCTCCAGCATCATTTATTGAACAGACAGTCCTTTCTCCATTGAACTGTCTGCGAGTTCCTTGAAATCAATTGACCGTAAATGTAAGAAGTTATTCTTGACTCTTAACTCTGTTCCATTAATATATATGTCTATCTTTATACCAGTACCACGCTGTCTTGATTACTATAGGTTTATAGTGAGTTTTGAAGTTGGCTATTGTAAGTCATCCAGCATTGTTCTTTTTCAAAATTGTTTTGAATATTCTATATTAAATTTGGAATTAGCAGAACACGCATTCTTCTCAAGTGCTGATGGAATTGTCTCAAGGACAGAGCACATGTTTAGCCACAACACAAATCTTAATGCATTTTAAAAGCCTGAAATCATATACATATGCATTTTTCTGACCACAATGGAGTGAAACTGGACATCTATAACAGAAGGAAAATGGGAAATATGTAGAAATTAAACAACATACACTTAACCAATCAATAGGTCAAAGAAGAAATCACAAGAGAGATTAGAAAAATATATATTGAGATGAATGAAAATGAAAACACAGCATACCAAAATTTATGGGATGCAGAGAAACAAGCTGAGGGAAATTTATAACTGTAAATATATACATTAAAAGTGAAAAAGGATTTCAAATCAATAACCTTACTGTACATATTAAGAGCCTAGAAAAAGAAGATGAAACTAAACACAAAGCTAACAAATGAAAGATCTGAGCAGAGATAAATACAACAGAAAACATAAAAACAGTCAAGAAGTCAAGAGACCAAAATGTGTTCTTCAAAAAGATCAACAGAACTGTCAAACTAGATTGACTAAAAAAAAAATGAGAAGGCCTGGAAAACTAAAATCAGAAATGAGCCCTGACTGGTGTGGCTCAGTGGATTGAGCACCAACCTGTGGACCAAAGGTGGCTGGTTTGACTCCTGGTCAGGGCTCAAGCCTGGGTTGCAGGCCAGGTCCCCAGTTAGTTAGGGTATGCAAGAGGCAACCGATGTTTCTCTTTCTCTCTTTCTCCCTCCTTTCCTCTCTCTCTAAAAATAAATAAGTGAAATATTTTTTAAAAAAGAAATGAACAAGGGGATATTATAACTGATGCCACAGAAATAAAAAGGATTATAAGAGCATATTATAAACGATTGTACACCAACAAACTGGATAACCTAGAAGAAACAAATAAGCCCCTAGTAACACAAATCCTACCAACACTGAATCATGAAGAAACAGAAAATCTGAACAGACCTGTTATTAGTAAGGAAACTGAATCAGTAATCAAAATGTTGCAACAAAGAAAAGCCTATGATCAGGTGGGGTCATTGGTGAATCTACCAACATTTAAAGAGTGAACATCAATCTCTTCAAACTCTCTCAGTAAAAGAGGGGGTACTCTCCTAAACTCAAGTCAGGAACCTGGCGTTACCTGGTACCAAAGTCAAACAAAGACACTATAAGAAAAGCAAACCACAGACCAATATCTCTCATCAACACTGATGCAAAAATCTTCAACAACATACTAGCCAACAGAATTCAACAGAACATGAAAAGAATGATACACAATAACCAAGTGGTATTTATTTCTGGAATGTAAGGGTGACTTAACATAGGAAAATCAATCATTGCAATACACTGCATTAACAGAATGAAGGAAAACTCATTGGAGATTTAATATAATTATACATATGGTTCTATTCATGCCTGCTATTTTGCTATTTGTTCTCTATATGCCACATTTTTGTTCCTCTTTCATTGTCTTTTCTTATGTTTAATAAATGTTTTTTGTATCCCATTTTAATGACTGTGTTTTTTCCTACATTTTTTGTTATTTTTAAGTGGTTGTGCTAGGAATTACAATATACATCTTAATTTATCACAATTTATTTCTGATTAATAATAGCTTGAATAATAGTAATATTCCACTGAAATACAGAAATTTTGCTCCAATAGAGTTCCATTTACTGCTCTTTCCTTTGTGTAAATATTGTCATGCATATTATGCCTATATATGTTATAGACCCAACAATACAGTGTTATGATTTACTTTACAAAATCTTTTGTTTTTAAAAGAATTTTTAGAAGAAAACAGAAAATATACATTTATAGTATTTTATATTTACCCATATAGTCACCATTTTTCTATGCTCCTTGTTTCTTTGTATAGTTTGAATTACTGTCTGGTGTCATTTCCTACTATCCTGAAGAAATTAATTTAATATTTCTTCTAGGGCAAGTTTGCTAGCAACAAACTCTTTGATTATGTTGAAATGTCTTTATTTTCAATTTCCTTTTTTTTAAACAGGAGGAAAGTATAAACATTTATTTAATATAAGTTTTATGTGTCATGGGAGCCTTCGAAAGAAAAGACCTTCACTTCCATTTTTAAAGGTTTGTTTTGCTGGATATATAATTCTTGAGTTTTCAGTTTTTGAACATATTACTTCACTGCCCCTGACAAGAAGTCAGTCAGCCATTAATTGAATTGCTTTTCCCTTCTTCATGATGAATTGTTTTTTTCTTGCTGTTTTGAATGTTTTTCTTTGTGTTTTTAAAAATCAAATGTGAGAAGGTTTTCATATATGGAACCTATCCGTGTGGAATGGCAAATGTTGCCCAGCCCTATCAGAAAACTGAGAGGCGCGAGTCAGCACACGGGAGCCAAACCCACGGATTGGCTTTCCCGTGGGAAACCAGGCCTGCTTGTACCTAGGCTGCTCTGAGGCTTGCTCTTGCTAAAACTCCCTCACCCTGAGTTGAAGCAGCAAATGTATACTGTGTATCTTTAAAGTAACTTCCTGAAATCTGTGCTAATTCTCCCAAGGACAGAGTGTAACCAGATCAATTGCTGTTATTCCCTTGCATTTGCAA
The DNA here is from genome assembly GCF_004126475.2 of Phyllostomus discolor. Lineage (NCBI taxonomy): Eukaryota > Metazoa > Chordata > Mammalia > Chiroptera > Phyllostomidae > Phyllostomus > Phyllostomus discolor. Next base: position 162,640,946 of record NC_040903.2, read on the forward strand.
CATTTTTTCCTTGTTAATCTGTAAGAAGTAATCAGTAACATCCTTTCCTTTGTTTTCTGTAAAAGTAATCACCTAAAGCAAACCTGAGCATAAGGAATGAGAACCTTCTTTCATGTATGCTATTAGAAAGCCAATAAAAGCTTGTCCAGGCAAGGGTCGGGGCGCTCTCTCTCTGAGCATGGCCATGCCATCCCTTTTCCTCCACAGGACTTCTGTAGTCCCTGTGAATTTGTTTGTTGCATCCACAACACCACGGACACTACTGGCCAGAGCAGCACATCATTTTCAGCCATTATTTCTTTATGTATTCTTTTTTTGAATGTTCATCTTTTAAAAATATATTTTATTGATTATGCTATTACAGTTGTCCCATTTCTCCATCTTTATTCCCCTCTACCCTGCATACCCTCTCCCACTTCCCCCCTTAGTTCATGTCTGTGGGTCAGACATATAAGTTCTTTGGCTTCTATATTTCCTATACTATTCTTAACCTTCCCCTGTCTATTTTGTACCTACCATTTATGCTACTTATTCCCTGTACCTTTTCCCTTATTCACCGCCCCCCATCCCTGCTAACCCTCCATGTGATCTCCATTTCTGTGATTCTGTTTCTGTTCAAATTGTTTGCTTAGTTTGTTTTTGGTTTTGTTTTCTTTATGTTCAGTTTTTAATAGTTGTGAAATTTGTTGTCATTTTACTGTTCATATTTTTTATCATCTTTTTTTCTTAGATAAGTCCCTGTAACATTTCATATAGTAAGGGCTTGGTGATGATGAACTCCTTTAACTTGACCTTATCTGGGAAGCACTTTATCTGCCCTTCCATTCTAAATGAAAGCTTTTATGGATAGAGTAATCTTGGATGTAGGTCCTTCCTTGCCTTTCATGATTTCAGATACATCTTTCCAGCCCCTTCTTGCCTGTAAGGTTTCTTTTGAGAAATTAGCTGATAGTCTTATGGGAACTCCTTTATAGGTAACTGATTCCTTTCTCTTGCTGCTTTTAAGATTCTCTCCTTCTCTTTAATCTTGGGTGATGCAATTATGATGTGCCTTGGTGTGTGCTTTCTTGGGTCCAACTTCTTGGGGACTCTCTTGAGCTTCCTGGACTTCCTGGAAGTCTATTTCCTTTGAAGATTGGGTAGGTTCTCCTTGATTATTTTTTTCAAATAATTTTTCAATATCTTAGTTTTTCTTTCCTCCTTCTGGCACCCCTATGATTTGGATGTTGGAACATTTAAAAGTGTCCTGGAGGTTCGTAAGCCTGTCCTCATTTTTTTGAATTCTTGTTTCTTTATTCCATTGTGGTTGAATGTTTACGTCTTTCTTCTGGTCCCAACCATTTATTTTAGTCCCAGTTTCCTTCCCTTCACTGTTGGTTCTCTATGCACTTTCCTTTACTTCACTTTTCATAGCCTTCACTTTTTCCTCTATTTTGCAACCATACTCAACCAATTCTGTTAATATTCTTATAACCAGTGTTTTGAACTGTGAATCTGATAGATTGGCTATGTCTTCACCTCTTAGTTGTATTTTTTCTGGAGCTTTGATCTGTTTTTTCATTTGGGTCATTTTTTTTTTTTTTGTCTTGGTGTACCTGTTGTGTAGTAAGGGGCAGAGCCTTAGGTGTTCACCAGGGTGGGGCAACCCACACCGCCTTGTGGTGCTCTATGTGGGGGAGGGGTGCAAGAGGGAACAATGCCGCTTGCTCCCCTCTCTGCTGGCTTTCAGTCACTTCCCCCAATACCCACAGCAAATTGGATTCTTCTGGTGCTGATTCCTGGTGGTGGGTTTCTGTATGCTCTAGGATGCTGTGAGTCTCTCCAACAAACTCTCATGTGAGGCTGAGAGTTTCTCCCACTGTTGCCTCAGCGCCCACAGGTTTTTCCCCTCAGGTTTTGAGGTTTTATTTCCCTGCTCTGGAATCCTGGGTTGTGTGGTCTGTCTTGTTCCCCAGTTGTTCCTCTTGGTTTATCTGCATGCAAATGTAGGGCTACCCACTCCATCAGCCACTGCCTCGCCTGCCCCCATCCTCCAGTCCGCTGACTTGCTGCAAGTCCTTTCTGCCCCACTGCTGGTCTCTGCTCCACCTACCTGGCCTGGGTGAATGTTTCTTCTTTAACTCCTTGGTTGTTGGACTTCCATACAGTTCAATATTCTGACAGTTACTGTTGTTTTTTGTTTTTAAATTCGTTGTTGTCCTTCTTTTTGTCATGCGAGGTGGCACAATGTGTCTACCTATGCCTCTATCTTGGCCAGAAGTCTCACTATGTATTCTCATTACTCCTTTTTCTTTCTCCCCTTCTTGTGGGACTCCTATTACATGTATGTTGATGTTCTTGATGGTACCTCACAGTTCTGAGGCTCTGTTGTTTTCTTCATTCTTTCTCTCTCTTTTTTTAAGATTAAATAATTTTTATTGATCTACTTTCAAGTTTACTGATTATTTCTTCTGTCATCTCAATTTGCTTTTGAACTCTTCTAGTGACTTTTCAAACATTACACTTTTCAACTTTTCAATGTTTGGTTCTTTTAAAAAAGTAAATTGTATCTCTTTATAGAGATTATTTAAGTCATTGTTGTCATATGATCTTTAAATTCTTTAAACATTATTTCCTTCAATTCTTTGAACATATTTATACATGCTTTGAAGTTTGATAAATCCAATATGTGGGCCCTCTCAGAGACAGTTGCTATTAACTGCTTCCCCCCGTGCCCTGTGAGTATATGTAATGTACCTTCCTGCTTCTTTGAAGCTCTTATAGTTTTGGTATTAAAAGATGGACATTTTAGATAAAATTCTGCAGCAAATCTGGTTTCTAATTTCTACCCCCAATAATAAGTTGTGTTGCTGGTTTTTCTTTGTTTGGTAATTTGCCTGGACTAAGTCCGCAGATCAGTCTCTCTCATTGTGTGGTCAGTGGTGTCTCTGGCTTTCTAGGGGTCACCTTTGTGCCTGAAGAGCTTAGTAGCTGGCCAATGATTGGTCAAAGGTTGTGCTCAAACATGCAGAAGTAGTGAAGACTCCCATCCTTTGCCAATAGATGTGTATGTGGTTAGGGGAGAACTTTCACAGTCCAGGCAATGTCCAAGTCTTCCTAACTTAATTTCCAGTGGGTCCTGTTGTGTCTCCTTTGGGTGTGCATGCAGTCTCTGTTTCCTGATCTCTCTTTTAAATTACTGGTTAGTCTGTGGTCTATTGTTTACCCCAATCAGGGCTGCAACCCCAAGTTAGCAGATGTAACTGGATTTTTCACATTGGTCTCTAAATCAAATGAGCTCCCACCAGCAGTGAAGTTGGGTTCATGACTTGCTTTGTTCTGGTAGATCGTAGCACCAACCGAACTTGGAGGAGGGGTGGGGCTTGGAGGAGCAGCCCCGCAGAGGAGCGTCACAGACTCCCTCTAGTCTGATCTGGCTGTGCAGCACTTTTTCATGAATTGACATTTCTCATTTTGTTGTGTGCATTTGATTGGTTTCTAGAGCACTAAAATGAGTGTTCTTGAGCATTTTGCTTTATAGTTGTTTTCCATAGAAGATGACTTGCTGATCTCCTTTCTCCTTCATGTGAGAAGTCTTGTCCTGAATCCATTTTTTTGTGTGTTGCAGTTTTCTATGAAATACTAGATTGTTGTTTGATAAAAAAATTCGTATTTTGCAATGTTAGGGAAATATTTAGTTAAACACTATTAAATAGGGTTAGTATAGGAGTTCAAGGGTCATGACTATGACAAGATGCACTTCACATCTCTGAGAGCAGGGTTGTGAATAGAATACGTTGTGCAGCATTGTCCAGTTAATTTTGCCACAGAGTACCTTTTATAATAAATATCTATTAATAACTTAAACACTTAAAACACAGGTAAGTCCTGAGATCAACTCTTTAGACTTTGTGACATATACAAGGTGGGGCAAAAGTAGGTTTACAGTTGTGAGTGCACAAAACGCCATTTGTAATTATTATTTATTAATATTGTATTATTTTCCATATGAACCACTGTAAACCTACTTTCGTCTCACCCTGTATAGGAGATTGGTCATAGTAGAGATGGTCATCAATGGGAACTTCTTTAAATTCCCAGCTCATTAGGAGCAGTACTGGGGAACAAATAACCAGATGCCCTCCTAGGATCTCTTTCTCCTTGTGGTTCTTCCTCTGGTTATGCTTTAATCTCTGACACTCTCAGCTACCACAAGTCCCATGTCTGAGGCAAACCCACATCATCTACCCTAACAGAAAAGGTAGAATTGGGGCTTGAATGGGCCTTCTGAGTTCTTGGTTCATTGCTTCTTCCTAAAATAGTTTTACTTTAGAAAATTAATATATTATTATTTTCAAAAATTCTTCATTCCTCTTGCAGGTATATTAAATACCTGCAAGTATAAAGAAAAACATACAGAGTAATAATAATTCCATCATCCTAGGCAACCACCTTTAACATTTGGGTGTTTATGTTTTCTATGTGTAATACTCCCTCCCACTACATGCTTCCTTTAAGGAATGCACAACAGGTGCTCATTAAGTGCTAGGAAAATGGTTGTGAACACCTGATCCCTGCACTCGAGGGGTATCCAGCCTAGTGAGTGAGGAAGACTTTAAGTAAATCAGGCAAACAATTTTATATTTACAAATTGCGATAAATATGAGATTGACATGTATTTTAGTTTCAGGTGTCATCAATATAAATAGAAATCACCTTGAGGGTCCTTACTTTCTTTCAGAAAGTCAGAAAGAACTTACTCAGAATGATATAAAATTCTGATCTGGAAATTAAAAACCCAGAAACTCAAGGTGTTCAAAGCAACACCTCATTAACAAGGAAATCAGATAATAACAGAATATAGATATAGGTATAGATATAGATTTAGTCTGCCCAGAAGGTATCCATCCACATAATATGAAATATAGAGATATTTATTGAAGAAGATACAAGAAACATTGTACATAGGACAATGACACCTCAGTCCCCTTCAAAGTAGGCACCTCACACAGTTCTGCCAATTGCCATCAGCTGTCCTGTCATATTTTCCTGAATCTCATCGATGGTCTGAAATCTCTTCCCTTTCAAAGGTGACTTTAGTTTTGGGAAAAGCCAGAAGTCTCAGGGTACCAAATCTGGGCTGTGGTGGGACTGAGTCACCTGGGTGATTTGATGTTTCACCAAAAATCTCTGCAGTGACCCATGAACAGTTGTGTTGTCATGATGAAGCTGCCAATTACCAGTTGCCCATAGCTGTGGCCTTCTGAATCATTTGAATAGTTTTCATAGGGGAATGTTCAAGCTTAACAGAAAACTTGACACAGATGCATTGGTCTACTCGCTCAGTCATTTTGAATGTGAAAGCCACACAGTACACGTGCTCACTCAAAGGTGTCTACTGCCCCCACTGACTAGTACAGTGAAGTCGTCATTTTTTCTATGTGCTCATTCCAGTCCATTCTCCTTGGTTGCCAGCTTACGTTGATGTCATGCAAACTGTTTTCATTGTATTAATAATGGCTGGAATGGCTATTAACAAATATCTTTCTATGACAATACATGTAGATTCTGTGCTAGAATTGAGAATAACAACAACATGCTCCTATCCTTGAGGGTTGAGTTCTAACAGGGGAGAGAGACAGGTAAATAGATCATTTGAATTCAATTTTAGTGGAAGTTGTATTATGTAAGGTATAAACCTGAGGCAGGGGTGGCTTCATAGAGAAACTGATGTCTGAGTTCTCTTTTGAAGGGTAAACAAGGATTTTCCAGTTAAGAGTGGAAGAATATTCCAGATAGTCAATGTGTGCAAAATTACGAAGAGTTAAAAGCTTGGTATATTCAGGGAACTCTTGGCAGCTTAATATCACTAAAACAAAAAAAAATGCTAACTTAAGTCCCATAGGTGAAGAGGTTAGAGAGGTGTATGATGGGAAAGTCATCAAAGTCTAGATCTTAGAAGTTTGCATTTTATCCATTAGACTATTTTGAACTGAGAATAATATGATCAGATTTCTAAGATAGAAAGCTCTCTCTAAAGGGTTAGTTGAAAAAAGAAGTCTGTAATAACGGGTGACCAATTACAGTCTTTTTAATAATAATCCAAGACAGGATGAAATACTAAAACAAGATGGTGGCAAGGAAAATGGAGCAAGGGGGTCATATTACACATGTTTCTAGAGGTAAATGAAGGCAATTTAACTAGAATGGGAAATCAGGATTATTGATGAAAGCTGACAAGGGCTTTGCAGGGAAAGTATCGCCGAATGCTAAACCCAGTGATCAAGGGGATGGAGAAACCTAAATGGAGTTTAGACATGTAAGGGGCTGGGAACAGAATGGATGACTTGGAGCCTGTGGAAAAGAGTCTGGCGGAGGATGAGGGTGAGAACAGGATGGGCGTGCGTGTGTCCTAGGACTCCCCTTTCAGGTGGTTCCCAGGCAAGTTCCCCGGACAGCACAGCAGCTCTGGGGTAGTGAGCATGAACAACTGTTGTCTGCCTTCCATAGTCCCATCCAGTGAGGGCAGAAAGTTCCCAAAAACATGTTCTATGAAAGAATGATTCCCTGGAGATATGTACTGGAAAAAAGTGGGCTGAATTCTCTGTGGACATGGAGTTGGAACCTAAGGCTTTCAGAGAGAAAGCTAATGTTTATGTATAAAATATTTCTGAAGGAAGAGATTATAGTAGTTGCCTTTAGGGAGATAAAGTGGGTAGCTGGAGGATGGGAAGGGAAAAAGACTTTTCTCGGTATAAATTTTTGTGCATTTTGAATTTTTGATAAGGTGAGTTTAACATCTATTCAACATAAAAGACTTTAGAAAGGAAGCTTAGGAAATATACTGAAGAAAAAAAATCTGCCCTGGCTAGCGTGGCTCAGTGGACTGAGGCCCAGCCTGCAAACCAAGCAGTCACCAGTTCAGTTCCTGGTCAGGGCATTTGACTGGGTTTTGGGCCTGGTCCCCAGTTGGGGGCGTGTGAGAGGCAACCAACTGATGATTCTCTCCTTCTCTTTCTCCGTCCCTTCCCCTCTTTCTGAAAATAAATAAATAAAATATTTAAAAAATTTTTATACCCTTTCACACATCTATATGTGTGAGACAAGTGAGATAGCCCTGCTTGGAAAGTTTGTGGTAGGGCTTCTGATATTCTTATGGGAAATAAATTGTTATAATTGGTCCTCCTGCTGTCCTAGGACCACTGCATCTTCGTAAGGTACATGAGCCTTACTCAGGGCCTGAGTCACTTCCCTGCCCTATTTTTAGCTCAGTGAAACCACCCTCCTTCCTGACTGGAAGAGACAGAGGAAATGCAGTTCTAGAGGGTTTAATTTAATGGGTTCAGTCCCTGTGATAGTATGGCATTCTGAGTGAAATTACCTGGGACAGAAGTAAAGATGGGAAAAGAAGAAAGAAGAGTCTGTATTTATGGAAAAATGGACAGTTCAAAATTATAAGCTTAAAAGAGAACATCATACCCCCTTCATTTCAGAGCAGGGCTTGGAGCCAGAGTCCCCGAACAGGAAGCCACAGGCCACCACTTCACTGTCAATGCCATGAAAGTGTGGGGGGAGGGGTGGAATGCTCCAGGCTCAATGTCTAGACTCAGGGCTGCAATTTCAGTTCTACTCCCAAGGTTGTGTGACTTTGGTCAAGTGGCTTCCACAGTCTAAGTACTGGTATCCTCTTCTACAAAATTGGGTGACTGGGTGGGTTGATGACTTCTTCCAGTCCCCATCCTATAATGTTCTTCCAGTCCCCATCCTATAATTCTAAATCATAGGAAGTCCTGCTATACAATTTAATAGCTTTTCCTATTAGGGATTTCACTTTTGGGCTTTGACATTTGTTTCTTGGCTGTATTTTCTTTCCTTTTTTAAAATTTTATTTTAATCATTGTTCAAGTACAGTTTTCTCCCTTTTATTCCCATTCCAGCCCACCCACCCATCTTGGCTGTATTTTCAACATTTAACTTCACAAGGTAGAAGCTAGAGGAGGAATGGTAGGAACTGGTGAGAATTCAACTATCATCGTGTCTGGGTCACTGAGCAGGAAGCTCCCGAAGTTGCTCTAGCCAACTTTTTCATAAACTGGTCAATTGGAGATAATTTGTCTTTTTTCTAAATTTCTAAGAACTCCTCTGTCTTTTCTTGCAACCATCCACCTTCCCACTAAACTCTTTTGCTGTTGACTGGCCTATACTCATATATCAATTGATGTGAATGAATAATAAACATAATGATTATTTCAACACATAATTGAGCACCTACTATATATGAGATAAGCAGTTTTCAAACTTTGTGATCTCAGGACCCTTCTACATGCTTAAAAACTATTGAGGGCCTGCAAAAGCTCTTGTTCATATGGGTTATATCTATAGATATTTACTAAATTAAAAAGTAAAACTGAGAAAATTTTAACCTATTAATTGATTTTAAAATAGCACAATAAACCCATTACATGCTTACAACATTTAAAAAGTAAAAAAAAAAATAGCTATATATTCCAAACAAAAATTAGTGAGAGGAGCGACATTGTTTTACAATTTTGAAATCTCTATTGTCAGGCTTAATACAAGACAGCGGGATTCTCATGCTTGGTTCTGCATTTAATCTTCTGCTTTAAGGTTTGTATTAGTTCCCTGGGGCTGCTGTGAGAAATCACCAGAAAGTTGGTGGCTCAAAACAGAAATGTATTCTTCACAGTTCTGGAGGCCAAGACATCAGTTTCACCCAGCAGAAATCAAGGTGTGAGCAGGGAAGTGCTCCCTCTGGAGGCTTGAGAGGAAAACTCATTTCTTGCCTCTTCAGCTTCTGGTGGCTGCTGACATTTCTTAATTTGTGGCTGTGTGGTTCCAATCTCTGCCTCTATCTCCACCTCAACTTTTCTTTTGCCTGTGGTACCTAATCTCCCTCTGCTTCTCTCTCTCTCTTTTTGATTTTTTCTTTTTTATTGAATTTATTGGGCTGACATTGGTTAGTAAAATTACATAGGTTTCAAGTGCACAATTCTGTAATAAATGTATCACCTGCACATTGGATGGTGTGTTCACCACCCTAAGTCTGCTTCTCTCTGGTAAGGACTTTGTTGTGATGGCACTGAGGGACCGTTTGAATAGTCCAGGATTATCTCTTTATCTCAAAATCCCTAATCACATCTGTACAAGTCTTACTTTGTGAGTTAACATCCGCAAATAAAGCCATGGGCTATGGCTTTATCTTTGGGAGCCATTATCAGCCTAACACAGGGTTGTTCTTTTGTGTGAAGTTAATGAAGAAAATCTGGTCTCATACAGCTACTGTAGTTCAGGAAAAAAGTCTTCTAATAGCCTTTTCAAATAATTGTGAATATTCTTCTTTGATATAACACCATAACTTGACAATAAGTCGTTTGTTAAAGATTTGTTGCAATGTGGAATTTGAAAACATCAGTGAACTTTTGGTGCTGGATTATATTGAAATAATTGGTCTATAATATACTTTCAATGGATATTCCATCCATGCATAATTTTATAACATCATACATTCATCATTTGGAAAATATTGATTCATTGAGTTATACAGATCTTCCCAATGTTAACACATTTAATTACACATTAAATTATAAAACAGTAACATTCATTAATATCACCACCAATCTTATCAGAACAGCTCTTGCACATTGGAAAATTATCAAATTCCTGGTGGTAGATACACATTTTCTAAAATTCTAATTTTCATGTGAAAGCTTGAATTTTATCAGTGGCAATAAATGCCGTCATTTCTTTTTCTCGAAGTGCAGGCTAGCTGTCCATTTTCAAGAAAACGCTGCTAGTTAACCACTATTTCAACTAAAAATTATGGTGCAGGAAGAAAAGTGGCTGGTTCAGCTTTCGAGTCAAACAACTGCACGAGTATTTTCCTTGAAAAGCCTTTGTTGTGCGTCAAACTGCTCTATGTGTCCTTTCCACTGTGTTACACACAGTTTTAAAAGAAATGTATTCAAGGATGGAGATTTAATAAAGTTAAGGATTCTTACTGTTTCATTAAAGATACTCTTCGGTAAAACTGGATTTTTTTTTTTAATGTGAGTGTGCGGTGGTAAAGAGCACAGTTTGGAGCCCCTGCCTTGGTTTGTGTCAAAGTGCCAAAGGTTTTCATACCATTAGTGCAAATAGAGTAGTTGTTCCAAAATAAACAATGAGATTTAAAAAATTGTTCAGTGCTTTATTTCTGCACCCCTGTGTTTACGGCGAAGCATTTACATGAAAGATCTTCTTCAAGTAGTAGTTGGTGCTGACACTGGAGTAAGTCTAGCCAACTCTATAATTATATAATTGTTGTCCATCTGGAAGGCAGTATACTTCTGCAGATGAGATGGTAACTCAGTCTTTGTGTTTGAAACTAATTATCTAAGGTGGTGAGCGACAGCATTCTCGGACAGCAGCACTGCCGTGATCTCTTTGCCTGACTTTCCCACGTGCAGGCATTCACTGAGTCACTGCGCAGGCGTCAGTAGTGTCTCAGCTGTTGTATGCCCTTCTCCAGCCAGTGCCATACACTAATTTAACCTGTAAGATGCTCCAGCGGGTTTTTCATTTCTAGTTTGAAAAGTGGTAGCAAAAAAGCATTTGGATTTTCAAGATCTTACTTAAAGATCTCACATCTAAAATTTTAAATTGCCTTTCCTTTAAACTGAGGTCTCAAAATGATGCTTCTACTTAACTGGCACCAAAATAGTATTTGAAAATGTTCTGTTGAATAAGACAAGTTAAAGTGAATTATTAGCACCTCTAAAGCCAAGGGAAAGAAAGATGCTTTGATTATGCTTTCCTTACTTATTTGAGGTTTCAGGCAGATTCTTCCCTTTACCCTGGGAGAATCCTTCTAATGCGGGTATCAATCAGTATCATCTTTTTCAGCATCTTTAGATGTGGGAGGGCTGAGAAAGCAAGTCTTCCAACCTCCCCTTTGTAAGGCAATGAGCGATCCTAAAATTTTTAAAAAATTGTAAACAAAATTTCATTTTAGAATCAAATATTAATGTCTAAAAGAATAAGTTTTAGATAAAATTTAAATATTTACAGAAAGTTTTCAATAAATTTAAAAATATTCTCGCAAAGCAAATCAACAAAACGTACCTTTTTCTTGTGTTTCTGCCTAGGTGCAAGGACGACCATTTGTTGGAAGATTAATGAGGTTACAGAGATCAGGTATGAGTGAAGACAGCTCATAAGAACACACTAGAAGTACAGAACACAAGTGAGTTAATCGCTGAAAATGCGCACATGTACTTCCTAAACCTTAGAAAACACAACAGTACTCAAGCACACATTCCACCCGCCAATAGAGCAATTGTACGTTATCTGTTCTCTTGCAAACTTCTCTGGACACTTTCCGAGAAGATGAGAGTAAGATCAACAAGCAGCACTTAAGTGACACCAGCACAGTTCTGACTTCGTGGGTCCAGGGAAGGCTCTCAGGCACGCTCGGAAGTCACCGGAGCACACTTTAAGAACCACAGTACTGGTTTCTGTTCTGGGTAGAAACGGGTAGCAGCAGCGGCTTTCCTCTCCATTGGAAGGTAAAGATTTATGGGGTGGCGCGGTGACCAGCTCTGCAACGGGAAAGAACGGCGCCGGGAGAGGGTAGGACAGGGACACCCATCCTCCCGCATCTGCAGGGCCACGAGGGTCCGCTCCAGGGGGCGACCTTTGCACTGCCCCCCCCCCCGCCCACCCCGCCCCAGAGTAGGAGTGGGCGGGGGACAGGGCTTGGCCCACCTACTTCCCATCCTGGCTGTTTCCCAAATCCCAGAAGAGGGCGGATGAGAAGCGACATGCAGCCGCGAGTCGCCCCTATGCAGCGAGCTTCGAACCCAGAGGATGGACCCGCAGGACAGCCGAGGTCACTCGACACCAGGTCCCTAGCACCGCGTGGACCTGGGCAGCACTGGCGCCGGGGCCACATCGCTCTGGTCCTTCGAGGTAGTGGAGGATGGAGGGGAGGTGGCAGATTGCTTGTTGTCCCTCAGGCAGTGAGCGGTGGCCGAATGGGGGCCAGCAATCAGCACTTTTCGGCGGGGTCTCGGGCAGCGTGGAGGCGGCTAAATGTAAAGGAAACCTTGGAGAACGAAGTGTAAGTAGGACGGGTCCGAGTGGCTACAGGAGGACTGACTCAGAGATGCACCGGACCCAGGATACCACTGAAACCGGTCCTGTCCAGTCTGTCCTCCTATTCCTTCTCAGGTGGGACTCCCGGGCTAGCTGTTCGAGCAGCCTCTCCCACCACACGGACTCTCGCGCCCTCTTGCGGCCTCTGTCAAGAACTACACTGTGCTTGTCCACGCCCGACACGAATAAAGATTTTTTCTTCAAACAAACAGGAAGTGCATACGGAAGCCGGGCAGGCTGCAGGGCAGCGGCCGGGCATGAAGCCGGGCGGCGGCCAAAGCGTGGGTGCTGGTGGCGGCGATGAGCGACATAGTGGAGAAGACGCTGACGGCGCTGCCCGGACTCTTCCTGCAGAACCAGGGGGGTGGAGGACCTGCGGCCGACAGGGCGTCCTTCTCCTCGCGCCTGGGTGGCCTCATCCGCGGCATCACCGCGCTCACTTCCAAGCACGTAAGTGCCTGCCAGGCGGGAGGTCTGGGATGCCCAGGGAGGCCCCTAGGCTGTGAGGCCCTGGTCCCGCCGCGAGCCTACAGGTCTGGCCCTTTGGCGGTGGAGCTCGGGGACTGCGTGTGTGTTAGTCCATCTTTGCGTCTGTCTGGAAGTGTCACTTTCCTGCCCTGACAACTTGGGAGGCCGGGTTTCCACAGTTGGCCCTGGCACTGACCCTCATGATCTGCGGGCAGATCTCTTTAACTTTTGAACTTCCATTATTTCCTGAGCGTTGGAGTGGGAAAGTACCAATGCAAAGTTCATAGGTGGTTTTGAGGATTAGATGAGACCTCAAGCATGTGACAATACAAGCTCAATAGAAGTGTCAGCATTCACCTTCTACAAAGTTTCTCCGTACTCAGGTTCTTCCTCTCCCTGAGTTCTTTCAACTGCTGAATGTCACACACGGGACCAGACCCTGCCCTCTGTTGTTGAGTATCTTCTGGAAGATGGAGTTTTTAGTTAGACCAGTGGGTAGGGCAAAGAAAAAAGCATAATTCCTCCAAAATGTAAAATTTGCAGAATAAGTCACTGCCTCAGATGGGCTTTCAAAATGAGCAGTTATTTCACAAGTTATTAAGTTCCCACAGACTTTTGGTAGCTGCACAGGTTGCGTAAGATCCTGATTCAAAACTTCAAGGAACTGGTATCTTTAAAAGAGTCATGTCATAATTCAGAAGATATATATAGGAGAGGTTATGTGTTAGACACTGAGGAAACAAAAACACATTTTCTTTTCCCAAGGAATTGGTCATTCATCTTGGGCTTGAGACAGATATAAGCAATATACAATCTAATAAGTGCCAGGAGAGGAGAAAAGACACAGAGAGAAGGTGCTCTAAGTGTTTAAAATGTTTTTTCAAAACAGGTAAGATGATGCTGTACTGGGGAGGGTCTGCTTCACGTTCAAAATTTATTATTTGTGAACTTAATATTGTTTGTCTTAATGTTTTGTCCTTTGCTAATTTTTATGAGATGATGAATTAAATAAAAAAAAAAGTTTTGGTTCCAAATTGCAGTTTGAAACTGTATATAAGGTATCTATATGTGGCATTACTTTACCAGTAGTTCTGGATTACCCTCCTACTGGACATCTGCTAATTCCATGTGTATGGTTCAATAATAGTGTTTTATTAGCCAAACATGAGGCCGATTTTCAAGTGCTTTTAAGGAGGTAAAATACAATGCAAAGAGTAGAAGTGACCACCTTGGTGTATTTATTGTGTGTTAGATGAGAGGTGAGGAAACGGATGTAAGGAATAAGGAGAAAAGGATAGGGAAGAAGAATATAGTGTAAGGGAGACACCAACTTCTGTTTCTGCCTTCTTACCCTATTTTACTATTCCATGAAGACTTTTTAATTTTAAGGGAAATGTGTGAGAATCTTATTGTGGGCCAGTATATGAGAATTTTCTTTTCTTTTTCCTCACCATTAATTTTTTAAAAAACATTTCCTACTGAAATGTCATTAAGGAGACAGTAACTGAGTGAAGAAAAGAGGAAGGTGAGTTAGACTGGAAACATTTATTCTTTACAGGAATGATTCTGAGGTTTGGAGAGATGCCTTTGGGCAGATCTTAGCAGATAATTTTTATAACTCTCCTTTAAAATAATGTTTCTTTTATTAAAATATTATAAATATTTTCCTTTTAAAAATACTGTTTTAAAAGAGTTTATTCATGCATTTAAATACTCTTTTTCAGGAGGAGGAGAAATTAATCCAGCAGGAGCTGAGTAATCTGAAGACAACCGTCTCCGCTCCCACAACTACACTGGTAAGTGTGCACAGTCAGTGCCAGCACGCTCGGGATTTCAGATCTGGTCCACTTGATTCCATAGTGACACCTAATTGGCCTCTCGCTAAAATCCAGTTTATCGTGTTCACAGTCAGTTATGGATGGCAGCAAGTCAGACATTAACTTGAGCCTTTTGTTGTTGACTGGTTGCACTGAGCAAGACTTGCTTGGCTGATGTCAACTTCGTGCCAACGTGATGATAATTACATAAATGTGGCAATGCTCCTGGGACCCTTAGTGCTGAGCTTACTGTCTTAATGTTGTACACTGGGGAAAGGTGAGGCTATATCATTTAAAATAATGTTTTCAGTCCTGGCCGGGTGGATCAGTTAATCAGAGCATCATCCCATACACCAAAATGTTGAGGGTTTGAGCTGAGACAGAACTGAGACAATTAGAAGTTAGGAAGGAAGATTTTATAGTTGTGGCCGTCCAACTCTGGACGTGCTTTACAGAGTAGTCTGTCCCTGTGGTGGTCACGAAGAGGTTGGATGAGTTTGTTGGAGAATTGTAAAGAGAATTCCTGTAATGGGGAATGTACTAAAAAAAATAAGAAAGTAGCAATGTATGTAATATAATTTTAAGTTCATAATGACTTTTGAAAAACTCTTGAGATGTTAAAAAATCAGGGTTGATACTTAATGGTTTAAATGAACAATTTCACTCCTAGTGAAAAAGAGTGAAAAGAGAAGCCTTTTGAAGGAGGGCTTCCAAGACCTTATTGTATCAACTTGCTTTCTCAGTACTTAGTAGTCTTATCATGCCAATGAATTAACTTGTATTACTTTAAACACAAGTGACCTGAATTAAATCTTATTCCCCTAGTATTTTTCTATGGCTTCTTTTTAAATGTGTGTGTGTGTGTGTGTGTGGACACACACACACACACACACATATATTTTTCCCCCCCAGTTCCAGGATTAAATGATTCTCCTGTTAAATGATTACAATGTAACAAAAAATTAGAACATTCCATGTATTTATACAGTTACTGGATATTTTGCTTTTCAGAAAATGATGAAGGAATGTATGGTGAGACTTATATATTGTGAAATGCTTGGATATGATGCTTCCTTTGGCTACATACATGCAATCAAGTTGGCACAACAAGGAAACCTCTTAGAGAAAAGAGTAGGTATGTATGTATTTAAGAATTAATATTGTCCTTAAAGTTCTAGCTACTATATAAAATGAATTATATAGTATGTTTTTTAGAACATTACCTTGTAGTTTCCAAAGCTTTAGAAAGGTAATAGTACTTTAAAAACTCAAAGATTATAAAAAAAAGTCAGTTTTCCTGATTCATAGAGAAGGTTAAAGTTATAGAGAAGATTATAAATTGCCTGTCTTTGTGATGGTTTGATGACTATATGTATTTGTCCAAATTCATTAAACTATACACCTAAAAATGGGTGAGCCCCACCTGGTGTGGCTTAGTTAAATGGGCATTGTGTTGACAAGTCGGGGATTGCTGGGTTGATTCCCAGTGTTGGAGTGTGCCTGGGCTATGGGTTCAGTTCCGGTTGGGCATGAGCAGTGTTTCTCTCTCACATTGATGTCCTTCTCCCTCTCTTTTTATCTCCCTTGCCCTCTCTCTAAAAATGAATAATAAAATCTTAAAAAAAGGAAAAATGGGCGAATTTTCTTGTATGCAAATTATATATACCTCAGTAAAGCTAATTTAAAAATGTCTAACCTCATCAATTTAATGATCAGAAAATGTTTATAGAATAAAACTGAAATTGATTTGAATAGTTTTAATACTCACTTGAGCATATGTTTATTGATTTTTAGAGAGACAGGAAGGGAGAGAGACAGAGATAGAGAAACGTGGTAGGTTGCTTCCCCTACGCACCCAGACTGGGGAGCGAACCTGCAACCTTCTGGTGTATGTGACAACTCTCCAACTGAGCCACCTGGCTGGGGCTTGACTTGAATAATTTTAAATATCCTGAACATAGTTTCACAAATGTTAGCTGTAAGAATTAGAAGCATCTTTTTAAAATTTTTGTCTCTATAATCAGCCTTTAGGGCTATTAGGAAAAATCCTTTCAAGGATTTAAATCTTTTACTTATATAGATTCAGTTTTAAATCAGAATCCCAAGATACTTCAGAATAATATAGGACTAGAACATGTTCCTTAGTGAAAGGAGTTGATAGTGCATGTTGTCAAGGACCAGCATTCTTCACAAGTTTTATTGATGTGTGGTCAGGTGATGGGGTGGGGGTGGGAGATGTCTTGATAAAGATTCTCAGACTACATGCGCACAATATTTCACTTGTTGAACCTCACTCCACCCAAAATACTCTTCCAATTCTAGACTTGTTTTATTCTTCCCTCTAAGTAGAGTGTCCTCTGGCATCCTGTCTCTCCCTTTCCATATTTCAAATCAAGTCTGAACTTGTCTGTGATCATTCAGGTGACTCTTACCATCTGATACCTTATGGCGTTGTCTTTTCATATATTAATGTTTTAGCTCCCAAACTAATTCTAAGATCCCTAAAGGCTGGAAATTTTGACATCACTAGATAGTCAGTAAATATTAGATGGTTGGTGGTATAGTTACTTTGTACACCTGTTTCTGTATTCTGCTTCTTTGAATTTCATTTTTTTTATTTTCAATTTAATTTCCTTTTTAAAATATGTGAAGTGTTACATGGTTTAAAAGCTAAGACCTTTTTATTGGTATAATCAGAGAAGTCTCATGTTACATCTAGCCCCTCTAATCAGTCTGCCTCTTCCCCTGTAGCTAACTATTTTCATTAGTTTCTGATTAATCTGTCTATTGTTTCTTTTAAAAAAAAGAAGCAAATGCATGGGTACATGTACACACTCTTAAACAAAGGATGGCATACTATACAGAGTATTCTACACCTTATTTTGATATCTTCATACTTCAATTTTCATTGGGTGGATGGGCATATCATAGTTTTTTCAGCTAGGTACATATTGGTGGATATATGGGTTATTTATTTTTTTTCTTGGTAAGTAATGTTGCAGTGAATAACCTTGTACATGTGTTATTTCATAATTATGGAGGCGAATCTTGAAGGAGACTGCACAGTAATTTTTATTGAGATTCATGATCTTCCCTGTGAGGGAACTTTGCCCGCAGAACACGCCGCTCCCCCCCCCCCCCCCCCCCCCCCCGCAGATGAGAATAAGTCTACCAAGAGATGACCTGCTGGGGAGGAAAGGTGGGTGTCTCTCAAAGGAGAAGAACCAGGAACCTGTTCCTCAATGTGCTTTTATTGGGTTTAATTTGCTTAGGAATACAGGGTGTATACATAAAGCTCATTAGTCATTGTCAGACAGTAATGATCAAACAGTAGAGAACATTCAGAGAACTCTGAGGGCAGTATTCTGAGTTAGGGTCAGAGCTAAAGGGCCATAAAACTTTGGGAAACAAACTCATTTCAAGCTGGGACCCTTATCAGAAAACTGAGGACATTCTTAGCAAAGCTGGTTTCACAGGATTTTATATATTCTTTCTTAGGCCTTATCACCCTGGGGAACCTGCCCTTTCCTGCCCAGGGCTGCACCGCCCTCCGTCATTGTTTCAGGCTTAAGTCAGGCAGGGGAAGTAAGGCAGCCAAGAGATTAGGAGACCTTGCAGACAGAATGAGGACTCAGGTTGTGTCAAAGCCGAGGGGTGAGGGTCCATTGCCCCCTTTCTCCATAGCCCCCCAAGCCCTTCCCTGAGGGCCCCCTCATGACCAGGCCTGTCTTAGGTCATCCTTCCCTTGTGGAATCAGTACCCACCATTGGCTAACCGGTCATGCACTGGGGGCCAGGCAGAGTGAAGTAAAGTAGGCAGAGGCAGCGCCCCTGCCTGGGAGATAAGCTTTGTCTCCTTAGTGGCTTAGGGTCTCAAGGTCTCTTTACTCAGCCTTAGCCATGGGGGCTTACAGCTTCTGAAACCAGGCAGGGCAGTTCCCAACATTTCCCTAAGAAAATACAGGCGACTACAGAGACATATACCTGCAGGTATCAGATGTTCTTTATGTGTGCTAATGAGTGGAGGTTGTTTTTTATGATAGCATTTAAATCTGTTACATATCTTCCTTCTGGTACTATTACCTCATTAACTATCCTGAGATTACTAAGGCTAGTTTTGGTGCTTTCTCTAATGAAGAATGCCTTCTGATTTTTCATATTAGTATTGTTAAATAAATACATTTTGGTACCCATTAAGTCAGGCGTTGTGTTAGGTTTTTATCTCCTGAGATAGTATTTCATTTTACAGAGGAGAAAACTGAGGCTAACAAAGGTCAAGTCACTTGTCCCAGGTCATAGAGCTGATGAATGGTGGAACCAGGATGTGAACCCAGGTTTCTTTGAGTCAAAGCCTGTGTCCTTATGCTACACCTCACTCCTAGTCATAGCAAATATACTGTATAATCATAGTTGTTATTCTTTGTTTTCCTGAAACCATTTTCTTTCTTTCTTTTTTTTTTTTTTTTGGTTGCAGAGTATTTTTTTCCCTGTTTCCTGATTGTCAAAACAGGAATTTTTTTTGTAACAGATAGAATTAAGGTTTCATTGAGATGATCTTAGGATTAGTTTGTTGATATTGTGCTTTGATATTGGTGACTAGAGTGTGGGTGATTGATAACTTAGCTGAACAGATGAGTTCTTAGCAACCAGATAAGACCTAACCTCTGCTTTAGTGCTCTCCAGAGTTTTTCTCATCTCTTTCTTGACCCTGGTTAGTTCTTTTTTCCCTTTCCTAATTGTGAGAGTAATAGCTCTTCTCCTCTGACCTTCCGTGAAGATGTTACAATAGGTCGCACTGCTACTTGGTTGTGAGAACAGGAACTTTCCACATTTTCCTCATGGTGCCCAATACAGACAGTGTGGATGCTGGGTAATGATGGGGATGGTTAACATTCAAGTCCCTAGTGAAAGAATTGAGGAGAATGAAAAACAATGAAGAAGGCCTCAGGTAGTCTGTAGGAAGAGACAGAACAGCCTAGGGGCTAGAAACAGGAACTGACTCCTGCCGGCTGGGTCTGAGCCCTGGCTCCACCGTGCACTAGCTGGCCACCGTGGGCAGTTGCCCTTTTGGGGCTTCATTAGGGTTGTTGTGAGGATTAAATGAGGTGAGGCTTGTACTGTGCTTGACTCAGTAACTGTCTAACACGTGTTGTCAATATGAAGGGTGGCAGGAAAATGACATGAAGCATCTGTATTCCATGTACCTGGCACTTATCTTAGTATTAATGTATTTCCTCAGTCCTAAGATGTACTTTTTTTATGTTTTAATATTGCTGAAATAACAATGCTTATTTAAGTCAGTGAATACATTTAATGGAGTAGACAGTTTTTTTCAACAACTGTTATTCATTCAACAGTACATTGAGAAAATAAGGTATCATTAATACATGATTTACACCATATGGCTTGGTTTTAGGTGGTAGCTCATTCAAAACCACAACTAGCCGGTAACTCACTATTACTTATAGCAGCTGTTAGTTTTTAAGTAATTCTGTGTTTGCCTATAGGATAGAAAAGGTTTTCATTGATTGACTAGAGATTTGCATAGAACACAGAAGGCATAGTACACTTAATGTCATTTTTAACTTGAAATGGGTACACATAGCCTCTTTTCCGTTTTAGGTACATTCCATAAAATGTAAATTCTGGAAGATTTCAGGATGAAGAGCACCTGAAATCTTCCTTAATAAAAGTTTTGAACTTCATATTTTGCAGTTTCATGTTTTGCAGTTGATGTTTCATATTTACCTACAACTAGTATCTTTAATACCTAAGTGTTGGAATATATTATTGCTTTGTGTAACTTCTTTGGAAACGTTATAATGAGACTTTCCCCCTTAAATTTTATAGGTTACTTGGCAGTTTCTTTATTTCTACATGAAAGTCATGAACTGTTGCTTCTCCTTGTGAATACAGTTGTAAAGGTACTGTATTGTATGTTGGCTATCATGAAGTCTTAAATTACTTCTGCAGGCATCTGACATTTTCCCCAGTCATATTGAAATAGATATTTTTGGAAGAGGGTATTATTACAGAATGGGCTTAGAAAGATCTTTTAGATTAGTTTCTGTATCTATAAAATGGGGCTGATAATAGAACTTAACCAACTTGTGAGGGTCAGATGAAACACTGTGTAGAGTAGTAGTTACTATTGCTGCTCTTACTGTTTCATTTGAAAAGCAGCGGTGGACTTACAACTCAGGTCTCCGGACTCTTAGGTCAGTGTATTTCCACACTGTTGTCTCTTTCTCTAGGATCTGTTCTAAAGGGATATTGCTGTAAACTGAATAATTTCAGTGTTTTAAGTTCTAAAACTCATTTTAAAGGAGCCTGGAGTATAATTGGACAACTGGAATGTACAGATATTAAAAACACAATTTAATCCATACAGTATTTTTTTCTGTTAAATTTTTAATCAAAGTTGGTAATGAAGTATAATTGAACTGTTGAGCTTTTTCATGTTTATTTGGTGTCAGTCGTTTGGGGGGTGTGTGTGTGTGTGTAGTACTTCCTGAAATTTAAGTCATGTACCCTATTAAGGTTACTAGTAGCTTTAATTTTTCCAGAGTTTCAAAAACACATTTTTAGCTCCTATTAGAATGATTTATAAATTTGTGCATGTGTAAGTGTGTATGAATGCATGCATTTATTGAAATTATTTGAGGATTACTTCCTTTTAAACTTCCACACATAATATTGATTAACAGGAAAAATTCATAAAATTGGTTTGTTATTTGTTTAGAAAAGTTTTAGAAGTTGTTATACAGGAGACAACTTTGCCCAGTGTCAGAACAGAAATACAATTTCCTTTTGGATCAGTTGATTTCTGGCTGTGTTTATCTGTTGACTCTGTTAAGGCAAATGAAACAGGGATACTCCTATAAAATAAAGTTAGAAAACTGTTAAGTATGTGGGACCATTGCAGTGTTGAGCTCGCTACCCCTGATTTCGAAATTCACACTGAATATTCCCTTTGCTTTATAATTATGTCAGGACTTGCAGAGCACTAACCTGGTAGAAGTATGTATGGCACTTACTATTGTCAGCCAGATTTTCCCTCGAGAAATGATTCCAGCTGTTCTTCCATTAATAGAAGATAAACTTCAACATTCTAAGTAAGTAAATTCTTTTTGGATAGGTGTATATACTGTATATTTCAAAACAAACATTTATACACAAAAATTGATTATAACTAAATGCTACCAAGATAGAGAATAATCTATGTCAGATAAAATGCAAAAATCTCAGATAACACTGTCCTTATTTTTGCGTGGGTTTAGAAGAATAATAGGCAGCTTTCTAAAGTGAAACAGAGGGACAGTAAGGAGACCAGTGTCAGGAAGCCATCCTTGGCTCTGCTCCTGCTCCTGCTGCTGACCAGTCGTGGTGCTGGTTTTCCCGGGGCTGTCTGGGGCTGGTTGAAGCCGTGATTCTCACAAAGTGTTTTGAGAACAAAGTGAAATAATGGAAAACATTTGGGAAATAATTCAAGTGTTATGAATGCACAGATCTTCACTGTATTGGCGATGCTTTTTTATTAAAACTGCAACATTCGAATTCTGTTTTAGAATATATCCTAATAAACCTTAACTTGTAGTATTTTGATAATCTTATTTTATAAGGTTCCTTAACTCCTTAATACTTGGCTTATTTTTTCACCGCACTTGAATTATTTTGTTGTTGAACACACCGCTTAACTTTGTAACCTTTAAAGCTCAGACTTACTTCAGTGTTTTGTTATATCAAGTCTGAATTTTGAACAAATAATGGGTATTGATAATTAATTATTGGAGATAAAATAATAGCTTTTCTTAGATAATTATAGATTGATCTGATCATAGCAGAGCATATTTTTATATGAAATTTCCATACCACCATTCTTTTGTGGTAATCATACTTGCTGACTGTATGAAATTCTTCTGAGAATTGACTTTTTTTCCCTTACTGCTTCCCATTTAACCCTTTCAATTTTTTTCTCATTGCTTTCCATCTACTCTAATTTCAAATCTTAGACTCTACTATTTTCTGCAAGTTACAGTTTTGAAGCTCTGTTTCCACAGTTAAGGCTATCTTTAATTCCATGTAATGGAAGTGAAGGGCCAAAGAATATGGGACAGTGTTACAGGTACAGGAGTTGGACTTGACTTTGAATTTCTGGCTGTATTTCAGCGTGCCAGACGTAGAGCCCAGACAGTGCTCTTGACAGCATGTGTCAGTGCCACCACTGAGGTACAGGCTGCGCATTCCTGAGCCTGTTCAGAGTTTGTTTTTCCTGGCCTCATTTGCCTGTTCTGTCCCAGAACTAATACTGGTTAATACCCAAGAGCTGTACATTAGGATGTCCTTTACAGTCACCATAGTACTAATACCAATGGCAAATTTGTTGCTAATCCTTTCTAATACTTTTCTACCATGGTATAGTTTGCCTAGAAGATAGTAAGTTGCTTGTTGTGGAATTTAGCAGAAGCTAGAGAACCATTTGTTAGGAATCTTATGAAAGATATCCCTAGGTAGAACTCAGAGGGTGGCATTGAATAATCTGAATTTTGATATTATATGATTTTAAGTAACAGCAATACATAAAAGTAAAAGTAAATACTTTTGTGACATTTGCTGCTGCTGTGAGCAATGTCAGCAGTAGTCTGAATATGAGTTATATAGAAAGGGCATGAGAGAGAATACTAAGGAATATATATTCTTGGAAACTATACTATGAACATAGATAGGATAGGAACTCTATTTTTATGTCTTGTATGCTAGGCATGATCTGTGCTTTTCCTCTTCATTGTAATGAGGTTTTTGAAACAAGAGCTGGGCAAGGAGAGGAGTAATGTTGTTAACTGTGAATCCTGTGCTTCCCTGCCCCCTTGAAATATTTGGAGGATGCTACCCCTGGCTGGTGTAGCTCAGTGGATTGAGCGTGGGCTGCGAACCAAAGTGTTGCAGGTTCGATTCCCAGTCAGGGCACATGGCTGGGTTGCAGGCTACGGCCCCCAGCAAGCACACATTGATGTTTCTCTCTCTCTCTTTCTCCCTCCCTTCCCTTTCTAAAAAATAAATAAATAAAATCTTTAAAAAATATTTGGAGGATGCTTGTTCATGATATAAAAATATATATAAAATTCTAGAATGTTAAAGAGACTTTTAACATTAATAAAAAACTATTTAATATTACTAGCTGTAATTACCCTTTACTGATTTAAACTTACTATTGATTCTTTTCCCAATTGCGGGAGATACGGCTTTCAAAAATGGGATTAGGGAATTAAGGAACTTATTTATTTTTCCTGTTCTGGTTTCAAAAGTAATGTATGCTTGTTAACAAAAAATTCTATAACTAGATAAATATATAGCATGGGCAGTTAAAGTCTTTTGACATCTTACCTCCTAGAGATACCACTTTTTATAATTTGGTGGATTAGAATAGAGAAATTAATAATAAATGTATAATTTTTTCTTTTTAGATCAAGGTGATAGCTGATATATTGAAATCATTTGACCCATACATAATGTGTTCAAATTAAATGCCTGACAATTCAGATGGTTTGTTTAGATTTCACTTTTTATCTTTAGGGAGATAATACGAAGAAAAGCTGTTCTGGCTTTATACAAATTCCATCTGATTGCTCCTAATCAAGTACAACACATCCACATCAAGTTTCGGAAGGCGCTTTGTGACAGAGACGTTGGGGTCATGGCTGCTTCCCTGCACATATACCATAGGATGATTAAGGTAAGTGGGACATTTCAGCAGGTACTGAATAGTTGTCGGACAACTACTCATGGAATATAATTTTGGAATTTAAAAACCTGAGATTTTTCAGTCAAATGCTTAACATTTTAAGTTTTTATTACTGACTTATAAATAGTAATTTTGCAAGTTGTTGATAACATGATAAACATGAGTTGTAGGCACATGACAGAATTAGTCTTTTTTTTTAATGCCTAAAATTTATTCATGTTACTCAAGAAACATAGAAATAATGGTAGGTAGGAAGGAGATTGATATTTACAGATTTTAGTTTTTCATGCAGTAATTGTCTTTTTTACAGCCTCATAGGATGATGCATAACCCCTGGTAGAAATGAGGAGAGCCCTTAGGGGTTACGTAAGGTGTGGACTACAGTGTCGATGCCATACACTGATACTGTGTTAGAAAAGCTAGGAGGGTTAATGGTGTAGTAAAAAAAAATTTCTAAATGGAGACATGGGTTTATACTAAATCAACCCCAGTATATTGCCTGAAACCCTTTTTATCAAAGTACATATTTGTGAGAAATCTCATGAGTACCTCATAATGAAATGGAATATGCTGTCGAATTCGATATAAAATTACAGGACTAAAGTTACCTTCAGTTTTATGCATTGTGTTCCAGAATAGTATGATACAAATAGATATTTGATATTAAATTCTGTTTTTCTCGAATATTTACTAAACTTTGAAAGAGCTATTATTTCCTTTCTAAAAATTTGTCCTTGATCTGTTGCATAATAAGAATTACAATGATGAATCTTCATTTTGAGGAATGTGTATTTAATTTCCCCAATCCAAGAGATTAGTGAGATAATCGAGGTGCACTCACTCATTCAGAAACACAAACATATTTAAATATTTTAGGGTAAATCAGTTTTTAGTAGACAGATTCAGTGATTTTGGAGGGTTTAAATGTTTGAGTAGTCCTGGGTGTGTTCTGTGCTCTTCCACCCAGAACAAACTTAGCTCATTTACATGAGAGGCCTTTTGCAAACAAAGTCTAGAGACTGCAAACAGGCCTAAACTTGCAAAACTAGAGATATTACAGCCCTTTTTCAGTATACCAGTTCTCTTTACTTTTTGATTTAATTACTGGTATTGACTATTAAAGGTTCTATATAAGATGTAATTATAAGAATTTTTGAAATGCGATTATACTGTGTGTGGGAACAAGTAGGGAATGGTGGATGATTCAGTTTTGGATGTAGTAGCCAGAGCAGTTTCATCATGGAAGAGACTTCTGAGTCGATGTGTATTAAGTTAGATTTTATATGGCATTTGAACCAACTCTATTTTATATGTATTAAGACATGATTTTTAACACAAAAATTTTTTTGTTTTTTGTTTCATTTTTTGAATGTAGGAGAATTCATCTGGATATAAAGACTTGACTGGGAGTTTTGTAACAATTTTGAAGCAAGTGGTTGGAGGAAAGCTCCCAGTAGATTTCAATTACCACAGCGTTCCTGCTCCCTGGTTACAAATTCAGCTCCTGAGAATTCTAGGACTTCTAGGGAAAGATGATCAAAGGTAAACTAAGTAAGTGTGATAGCCTTAGGTTGTAGTCACCTGGAGGTTTTAAGATAAGCCAGATTCTCCCAGTGTGTAATTGGCTTCATAGTGATAAATAAACCAATTTATATAAACAACTTTATAAGAAGTCTATAAAAAAAAAGTAGATACATTCAGGTTTTTGGGATAATCCTGGCTCTCTGCTTATCTAAATCCTACTCACAGTGAAATGTCCCTCTGAAGCTTTCTATTTTCTGCGAAGCTTTCTTAGTCATTCTAGTTGAGGTGTTGGGAAACTTTTTCTGTCAAGGGCCAGATAATAAATATTTAGGCTTTGTGAGCTATGTGTTGTCTGCTGCAGCCTTTCAGCTCTGCTGGTGTATAACTCAAAAACTGCCATAGACAGTACATAAGTAAATGAGCACAGCTAATAGAGAAAAACTTTTTATGGACATTAGAACTTGAATCTCTTATAGTTTTTGTGTTGTGAAGTGTTATTTTGATTTTCCCCCCCAACCATTTAAAAATGTAAAAGCCATTCATAGCCAGCAACCGAACAAAAATAGATAATCAGCTGGATGAGGCCTTCAAACTATAGCTTACTGAGTTTTGCTCTAGTGGGATGTGAACACTTTACCTTCTTCATTTGTCTGAATTACTCTTTCAGCCAATAATTTATATTAAACTTCTTATGGGCATCTTTCCAATTATATATACACACACATACATCCTTATAGTACAGTAGCTTTTTATTTTGCCTGTAGATTTTCAAACTTACAGGAGAGTTCTAAGAATAGTACAAGGAGCTCTCTTTTGCCTTTTACTAGACTCATTAATTATTTGCATTTGCTCATTCTCTGTATATGCATGTGTGCACGCATTATTTTTATTTTTAACTTTTTTCTGAATCGTTTGATAGCAAGTCCCCCTAGTGCCCTTGAGAGCAAGGAGCATGGCTTGAGGCTCTGAACTATTTGTCTTAACAAAATATTTGCTCACCATTGTTCTGACTTTATGTGATATGGTTCTCTTTTATGCAGTAGGATTCATCTATTCCATATAGATGGCATATTCTATTACATATTCTAATTCTTAGCCTAGCTTTATGAAGGGATTGACCTCTAGGCTATTGCTCCTAGTGATTCCTTGTCAGTGTCATGCCAGCATCTGTTTGCCCATGAGCTCCTGATAAATGCTAGCTGGGTTATAGCACTTTTGGTATGGCTATTTACATTCTTCTGTGTTTATGAACCTCAACCCCTGATTAAAACCTATGGTGAAAACCTGGATGTCATGGAGAAGACACACACACACATTAGAAATGTTTGTCCTAATTATATTTTACCTGATGTAACCTATGCTATCTTATTGTGGAGCTCTAGTTGGAGTTCACTGGAATTCTCGTTTAAAACCACAAATTTCATAGTAATGCATCCAGACCTTACTGGTCTCAAAATAGTTAATGCCATCATATGTTGTCAGAAAGTGAAGTAACTTTTTTTTAAATCCTCTCCTGAGGATATGTTTATTGATTTTTAGAGAGAGAGGAAGTGAAGTAAGTTTGAGGCTTTTAGTGAATTTACTAAATGCACTAACTTATTATCTTCCTTCCTTCTGTCATGGGTGAATTTGGAGAATACATGCAAAGGTGACTAAGAGAGTGCTTACCTTCAAGTTAAGCAGCTGTCAGTCTGTTTCATGTCTGGAAACTTCTGTGATGTTTGGTTCCTTAGTTTATTGTGTTCATTAGATTCCACATATGACTGAGATCATGTGGTACTTGCCTTTCACTGACTGGCTTAATTCACTCAGCATAATATTCTTCACTTCTATCCATGTTGTTGCAAACTGTAAAAGTTCTCCCTTTTCACTGCTGTGTAGTATTTCATTGTTAATTTTATCTTTTTGCTAGTTTGCTTTACAGTTTACTTTCTGTGTAAGACTACTGTGTGTATTCTATGTTGAGGCAGTTTTTATTTCTATTATTTTTTTTTAATTTGTAAAACATACAAAAATACCAGCTGAAAAGCCATAGTTTTCATGTTGTCACCTTGGAGGGGACTTTTCTAGGCAGGAGGACAAGTGCTACAACTCTGTAAAGCACTGCATTTTCTTACAGTATCCACCTCAACCCAGTTACTGTTACAGTAATCAGTGATCATAAAGACATAGGAATGGTATTTTCTTATATTTCACATGTTTAACATAAATGAAAGATAAAATTTCCTTTCTGAAGAACTCAGTGTTATTCATAGAGTAGTATTTGAATACTTAAAACTTTAAAAAATTATGTGGTTTAAATACAAATAATGTACTGTCTAGAATAATCTGGGTATGTGAGGTATTACTGTAGTAATTTGTAGTAAACAGGTAGAAATATTTTACTAAAAAGAAAATTATAAAAGATAGTGTGTTCAGTTGAATAAAAACCTGATTTGTAAATTAGGTGCAGGTTGAGGGAAGAGTTGATTGACTTATGTTTCTCTTCATTGACTAGTCAACTTTGATAAAGCAGGAAGTTAAACTCATGAAAAAGAGCAAATAGAATCTTTAAGAAGTGAAATTCCCATAGCTTCATAAAATGAAATTTTTTCACTCCTTTTCTGTAGATCCTCAGTTTTAAGGAGAGAGAAGTTTGAAAAACTATGTTTTATTGGGTTATAATACTATAATTCTACTGCAAATAAAATATCTTTTAAACAGGACAAGTGAATTAATGTATGATGTTCTTGATGAATCCTTACGAAGAGCCGAGTTAAATCACAATGTCACATATGGTAGGTAATGTGTAAATACTACTCTAATGACTAACAGTATTTTTCAGTAGTGTAGCTGAATCTGTGTTAGAATACTACATATTCCAATAGAATTTTACATGTCAATTTATAAGGTGATTCTTTGGGTTATTATTTTTCAGTGGAAGCATTGAATAACTAATAGAAATAATTTGAAATTATGGCATTCTTTTAAGTATTGACCTAATTTCATTATTATATTTGTCTCTCTTTTAACACTTTATTTTTAAAATAAATTATCTCTTTATTGAAAATATTTATCAACTTAGTAGACATGTTCCATACTTAATAAGACAGTTCTTAAATACATCAATTAGTCAACTACTTGTCAAATATTTCTTAGCTTTCTGTTATTTGTTGGGTCCTGTGCAAGATACTTGGAATACAGCTGTGAATAAAACAGTGTTATCATTGAGCTTGTAGACTAGATAAATGCCAAGGGCCAGGTGCTGTAAATGTTATAAAGCAGAATTATAGGGTCCTGTGGGAGAATATAGCAGCTAGTCTTAGGTGAGGGGGAGAACAAGGAAGGTGTTTATGAAAAAGTGATATTTAAGAACACAATTGAAGGTTGAGTATTATATAGATAAGGATATATAGGATATATATGTGGAATAACAGCATACTATTTTTTGAAGAGACAGGTCTTTATATATAATTTTATATAATTTAAAAAAGTAATTTGGTGATAGGAAACAAGAATAAATTGGGGGCGGAGAGTGGAGAACTCAGAAAAGTAACCAAAAATACTTCCAATCTAATAGCCAGAGGGAGGAACGATTAGCTCTTTATTGATCGGTCTGAGAAAGCTCTGTGAAGAAATTGGGATATTTGGAGATACAAGATAGAAGTAAAACAGTGTGAGTTTTACATGTGGTGGAGAGAAGAGTGGTAGAAGAGGCATTGACAGAGATAACTCAAATAAGTCATTTCTTAATCTGATGAAGTACTGTGAAGAGCATTACTGGTTCTTTTAGATAATGGTAAACCGCAGATCTTTAAGAGCAATGGTTGTAGAAATGTAGGGTAGCAGGCAGAAATTGAACTAGTTTAATTGTAGTGAGAGTGCTTGACAAAGATGCAGTACGAGGTAGGAGGAAGGATTACATGCATAAGAATAGTACACGAAAAATAATATAAATGGTAGTGAATTGGGTTAGTAAATTTAAAAGGATAGATTTATATTTTGCATGTGTAAGTGGTGATTAAAGGCAGTAAGAGTGGTTTATTCATTTGTCTAGCCAGTGTTTATTGAATTCCTACAAAACAAAACCTTGGTTTGTGAACTAGGTACAACTAGAGGAAAGAGTTGATTGACTTATATTCTTCCATGCTGAGTGTGGGAGGTTAAAGGAGGAATAAGGTAGACACAGCCCCTGCCCTTATGAGTCTATAGTATAAGAAGAGTTGATTTTGTGTAGAATCCTGCTATGTAATGAGAAGAGTAAGGTGCCAGACATGAGGAGGACCCTTTCTGAGGCAGGCAGGTTTGGCTAGGAGCTGTCAGAAGGTCCAAAGAAGTGTCAGAGTTTTGGTAGGCAGCTAAAGTAAGTTAAAAGTTTTGTTTGAGGTATAATCAGTGTCTAGGATAAAAGTTTGAAAGGCTCTTGAGGACTTCTGTTTAAAATTAGTTAAGCATCTTGTTTTTCTTGCAGAAAGTTTTTTTCCTTTTCTTTTGGTAACTGCATTTCAGCTTTAATTTTTTTATTTTTTTGAATAGGTAATATATGCACATGGTTCAAAATTCAAAAGGTACAAAAGGGTATACAGTGAACAGTAAGTGTCCCTTTAATCCTTATCCCCCACCACCCAGTTCCCCTTTCTGGAGATGGCCACTGTTACCTGTTCCTTTTGACTAGGAGAATACTGTATACCTGATGAAATATTTTCCCCCAGGACACCTTCTCTTGCTCAGATTGCTGGCACCAGTCTGAGTGCTGTCAGCACCCACAGTTTGTTTCGTTGTAGGCTCTCAGTCCAGTGTTTCACTCTGCCACAGAAACCTGACCATTTTATTTCTATTGTTTTGTTTCCTTTATTCATCTTTCCATCATTATTGTTTTTATCCCATATTTGTATTGATATAATTTGTAGGTAACATTGATTTTATCAGTAGTAGAGTATTCTCTAGTAACCCCTAAATAAATATTTTATTACTTATGGATGTGAATTTTAAATTATTAACTTGATAAGGGAAGGGACTGTGTCTGTCTTATTCGCCAGCATATCCCAGTATCTGGCACTGGGTTAATCAATGAGTAATATGTCTTAATTGAATGGAAGGAAAAGAAAGTTATTTTACTTCCATCAGTTATCTATGTGATTGAGTTTTAGTCTTAATACTTCCTAAACTGTATTTTTATGAAAGTTCCATTATTATAACTTTCTTGTCAAATCAAGAAATAAATCACATCAAAGACATTTATTGAGTATTTGCTATGTGCCAGGCATTGTATAAAGTGATGTAGAGAATATGAAGAAGTATAAAATGTAGTTTTTGGCTTTAAGGAATTTATAATGTGGAAGAGATAACTTAATTATGAAAACATAATACCAGTATAAGGCAGAACGCCAAGTGGTGGTACAGGAAGTAAGTATGGCAGGAATTCTGAGGTGGTAGTGATCACTGTGATTTATTGATGTAATAGACTCTGTAAGATGGGTAGGATTTGGATGGCCAGAAGGGAGGTTGAGGGGAGTTCTAGGAAGAGGCAGCATGAGAAAAGGTGTGGAAGTGGAGATGTTTAGAACGCTTTCAGAGAACATTGACTCACTAGCCTGAGTGGACCATTCATAGTGAAAGCAGTAGAAAGGCCGTGATATGGATGGAGGTCTTTGCATGGCAGCCAGATGAGTTTGGACTTCATACGGTATAAATCTGGAGGTGTGGGAAATTTTTTTGGCAGGGTACTGAGAAGATGAGAATGACATTTTTAGTAAACTAGTAAATTGGGAGAATTATATAAAATGGAATACAAGGGACAGAACCATCAGAACTAGATAGAAGTACCTTTCCCTCTTTTTCATACTAAGTATTCCTAAAAACCTTGGACATTAAATGTAAAATAAACATAAGAGTCTAAAAGGTAGAGAAATGAAGGTAGGCTGGTTAGGGACACAAGGCACAACACCACAGTGAGTACCCTGGGCTTTTTTTCTTGCCTCACATTCCCCAAATGGGTACTGGAGAGTCAGCAACCTGGAAATGCCAACAGGTGCAGACAAAACAACCCAAGAAGAAAAGACAAGAGCAAACTAGCAAGATAGAAAACGTTTAGAACAGCTCCTCTATTCCAGCCAAGCACCATATAGAAAAAACTGTGGAACTACCTACCCACTGTAGCAAAGGCTTAGTGGAGAGCCTAGATTTCCACCCTCACCAGGTGTATACCAGGCCCCAACCCTCCCAGTGGGCTGGTGTCAGAGAAGCCCAAGAGGGGAGCAGGAATTTCATCCCTGCCATGTGTTAACAGGGGTGCCCTCTCTTGCCCTGTCAGTAGAGATGATGTGGGAAGCCTGTATTTCATATTATCAGGGAGCAGGTAGTGACAAAGTACCCCTCCCCTTCTTTGCTGAGTAGTTAAAGAGGAAGCTAGTGGAGAGTCAGGGCTTTCATCAGTGCTCAGGCATGGCAAGGCCACCTGCTCAGTGTCAACGAAGGCAACACAGGGAGCAGTAATGAGGCACTCCTCCCTCTCCCAGGCGAGACAGTGTCAGCAGGTCCTTGCATCTCCCACCCTCGAGAAGCCAGGATTCCCTCCTGTCAAAGTGTCAAAGTGGGCAGAGGGAGCAGAGACCCTGGACTTGCACCCCTGTTAGGTGGTGCCTCCATCTCTCTGCCAGAGTGCTGTCAGTGGATAGAGACGTAACTTATTTAAAATCGAAGTCTGAAGGATAAGATGGCAGTAGAACTTTTTTTTGTCCATATTCCAACTCAAAGTATTTATGATAAATCCATGGTGTCACAGATGTTAGAATGTTACTAAATTTTTAATTTGGGAATTTTTTTCTTGATGATATTTTAGTGAGGACCTGGGTTGCTCTGGAAGAGTAAATAAAGTTCTGTGTTATGTTTTTATGTTTAGAAATCCTCAGAAATACTTTTCGTTTAACCACTGTGGAGGGAGGACAGCAGAATGCTGCTATTTTATTCATGACTACATGAATAAAATAGCAGCACTCAGACTTTGCAGAGTTGGAGAATAAAGGGACTTAGTTCTAGATGGGAAAATAATTTAGAAACCTAATAAATTCATTTTCAGCTAATTTACACCTAAGTTGACTAGCAAGTACAGTTTTTAACCTATTAATTTTTACCTAGAATAGCTTTCCAGAAATCTTATGATAATGTATATATAAAAGTTTAGATTTTAGAAGAGTAATGAGAAGTTTTTTATAGTAAAACAATTTGATAGCAAGAGAATTCTGAATGGCAGAAACACATAAAGGCAAATATATCAGTTGTGGTAGAAAATGGAACATCATAATTTTAAGTCTTGTTTAGGATTGTCACATTAGTTTAGGGTTTGGCAAACTTTTTCTGAAAAGGAGTTCAGATAGTAAATATTTTAGGCTTTGTAAGTCACATAAGTTTCTGTCACAGATTTTCCTTTGTGTTTTTGTTTGTTTTGTTTTGTCTTTACAACCTGTGAAAAAATGTAATTATACACCTGAAAGTAATATAATATGTCAATTATATCTCAATTTAAAAATGTAAAACCCATTCTCAGTTTATAGGCTTGCAAAAATAGACCGAGGGCTGGATTTAGTGGTAGTTTGCCCACTCCTGCCTTCAGTTGATAATTGATTAGTTAAGACTCTCTTTGTTTAGTTCATAAAGTTGTAAAGTCAACTTTTTTTATAGAACAGAGTAAAGACATTTTATAGCACAACATCTGAATATACAAAGTGTCTTTTTAGGTTCAGTTAACTTACTTTGTATGTTTTCCTTTAATTAAAGTCAGTTCCCTTCTTTTTTAAAAAAATTTATTTAGTAACTTGAGAGAGAGAGAGAGAGAGAGAGAGAGGGAGGGAGGGAGAGAGAGAAACATCAATGTGTTCCACTCATCTATGCATTCATTGGTTGACTGGGTGGTCAAACCCACAACCTTGGCGTATCTGGACAATGCTCTAACCAACTATGCTACTGAGCCAGGGCGCAGTTCCCTTCTTCTTTTTGTTTCTTGTGATTTTGTTTTTATTGGGATGTAGGTGGTGGGTCACTGTGGGTGGTTATACCCCACCAGGGTACCACTGTCTATTCTGATCTTCCTGGGAGAGTTTTTGGAGCTTTTTCTTTTTCTTGGAGCTGCTGCTTTTGCTTCCAGCAGCATCTTCTGGTCTACTGCTGAGTTCCTCCTCCTCAAAGAGAATTTCCTTTTTTCTACAAGTGGTAGAAACAGCCTGAAAATAAAGTATTTTAAAGCATTTAAGAAGTGTTAGAAATACCTATTTATGTAAGAACAAGGAATATATTACTTATATGTCCATTGGAATGTGAGCTTCTTGAGAGCAGGGTTTGGTCTGTTTTGTTCACTGCTGTATCCATACTACTGGGACAATGCCTGGCACATAGGAGGTGTTCAGTAAATACTTTGACATGAATGAATGTATCATTTTTATCTGTTACTATACATAATTGCCTTTAAATTATATTGTGGTAACATAATCCTAATAACTGTATAAGCCTGAAAATAGTCAAGTTTGAAAATTGTATCTTTGAAAATTTTCCATAAAAAGATTTTGATAAAAACCAGCCTTCCAATTTGTTTCATTAAGAGTTCTACACAGATATGTTCTTTTAGTGTGCCTTAACATGATCTCTGATATTTTTATGTTTTCTTTCTCTAGCTATTCTGTTTGAATGTGTACATACAGTCTATTCTATTTATCCCAAATCAGAATTACTTGAGAAGGCTGCCAAGTGCATTGGAAAATTTGTCCTATCACCTAAAATAAATCTCAAATACTTAGGTAAGATGATTGGTTCTTTTGCCGGAAATTACAGAGAGCTTTTGAAATTTGTTTGCTCTTTATTTCAAGTCACTTCATATAACGTGATCTTTGTTTTCAGGACTGAAGGCTCTTACCTATGTTATCCAGCAGGATCCCACTCTGGCGCTTCAGCACCAGATGACAATAATTGAATGTTTAGACCATTCTGATCCCATTATTAAAAGAGAGGTAAGCTGATATTTTGAATTGCGTATGTGAAGTGTTGTACTTTTTAACCTTTTTGTTGCTATTAATAGGGAGAGATTAAAGTGGTAGGCAATGTGTATTTTAACTTTTTTAAAAAATATTTTATTTATTTATTTTAGTCAGAGGGTAAGGGAAGAAGAAAGAGAGGGAGAGAAACATTAATGTGTGGTTGCCTCTCATGTGCCCCAAACTGGGGACCTGACCTGGCCCACAACCTAGGCATGTGCCCTGACTGGGAATAGAACTGGCAACCCTTTGGTTTGTAGACTGGCACTCAGTCTACTGAACCACACCAGCCAGGGCTATATTTTAACTTTTGAGAGCATTTTATTCTTTCTACTGCAGTTTAAGGAACTTTTTAAAAAAATTCTTGTGTCATTATCCACAGGAATGATTTTAATTATGAGTTGGAAGATAGGTCCAATTATGAATTGGAGGATAGGTCCAATTACTATCTTTTTGATCCAAGAATTGCATCAGTAGGAGACCTGGATTCTATTCCCAGTTTTTTCTTAGTACTATTTTAAGGTGTATTATATAATGATTAATAATTTTTCATTATGTTCTGAAACATCTGTGAAATGGGCTAATGCATTCCCTATTACATATGTAGGAATATTGAAAGACTTAATAAAAACATTCCTAAAATGATTTTAACTTTTTGAAAGGAAAGATGTATAATTCATTTAAAAATTTTCCAGCTTTTTCCTTTTGTAAAATTGCTTGGTTTCTATATAAGCATTATCTGTTAGTTCTCATATAGAGAAATCACTCTATACCTTAATTTAAAATGCTATATAGGAGTTAGTTAAGAAGAGTGATAGTTTTATTTGATTTTAAAAGTAATAAAGTTAAAAAGACCTACTAAATGTTTAAATTATTTAATGAATTAACTATTTATTAAGAGAATATTGTATTGCATTAAATGATTGTAATTTTTAAAAGATACGATTATGAATTTTGAATTTTAAAAGATACTATTTGTGAAACAAAACTATTTTTGATAAATTGCCATCTGCATGTGTGTGTATATACATGCACACACATTTTTTGCATTTATGTTTTCAGTCTTCAGAAATTGTCTTCCTCGAATGAATCTGGGAACTTTACAGATGTACTAATTTCTATGTGTAGGCATTGTAGAAAAATGAGAAGGTACCAAGGGACAATAACATGATTATACAGCTCTTCAACTTCAAACAGATACAGAGCATTCATTTGCTTTGCGTGGGTGACTACTAAATTGGATGTGGTTGACTTAGGTGCAGTTTTCTTGTTGTTATATTGAATTATTGGGCTCTCATTTAAAAATCAGAGTGTAAGGGAAAATAGGCAATGATCTATTCTGATATGTTTGGTCTAGTACCTGCAATGAGAAAAGTTGTTTGAATTCTTTGTGGAAGATACTAAGTATCAGTGGTATCTCAAGAAGTCACTGCAATAGTCTCCTCAGTGCCATTGTCACTTCTAACTTCTGTTGGTTGGCAAGAACTTTGGTCCTTGGATATGGACTGACTTGTTGCTTGGGGCTGGGATTTCCTTTTACCAGGTTTTATTACCTTTCTTTCATATAGGGAGAAAGAAGGCAAGAAGGAGCTAATGGCAAAGACCTCTATTCATGCAATTCCTAGTACCATACTTCATTCAGTCCTAGAAATGCTAAATTTCATGGTGTTAGAGTAGGAAATAAATTTGGTGTAGATTATCTAAAAATATGTAACATAATTAAAAGTCTACAGGGAGCATGTCTGAAACAGCTTCTTAAATTGAAAGCTGTTGATGGGGGAACCTTTGTATTTACAGGCTTTAAATAAAGTTAAGGATTAACTGAAACAGCTTTTAAAAAAAAACCTTTCAAAATCTGTTATAACTTTGTACTTGAAGTCCTGGCCGTGAGGATTGGAAAATTAGAAAGGACCTGAAGAATATTTTGAACAAGCTTTGACAAGTAGGATATATGGAATTCTCTTGCTGCTAATATTACTGATCTTAAAACACCAGTAAAGGATCTTTTCTCAATATTGTCCTTGGTCTCATGTTGATTTCTGAGAGCTATGATGTTTTTAGAACCTTAATGTAGGGCCTTAGAAAGCCAGCCAAATGGGAGCTTACTTTGGCACTGGTGTTCCCTCATCTTACTTGCGGCAGCAAGAGGTATGTTCCTCAGCACTGAGAAAGTAGCTATAAAACAATTCTTAGATACCTAAGATTCTTGCTACGCTTTGAAGCACTTGAGCCACCAACCTTTGTGCATTCATCAGAGGCCCTTTGCCCTTAGCTGACGAACCCATATTCACATGCTGTTTGCTGTTGCTTGGGTAGTATTTATTTCTAACAAAGTTACCTTTAAGTTCTGTGCATTTCTTTAGCACCTATTAACTGGCCTGCTCAGGAGATCTGCATAAAAGTGAAAGAATCAACCGTGTTATAAATATATATGTTGCAGTATTTATTGGTGTTATCATGCATAATTTTATAATACTCTATATTTTTCTTTTTTAAACAGACTCTGGAACTTCTTTACAGAATTACTAATGCACAGAATGTAACAGTGATTGTACAGAAAATGCTTGAGTATTTACATCAGAGCAAAGAAGAGTATATTATCATCAATTTGGTTGGCAAAATAGCTGAGCTGGCTGAGAAATATCCTTTGTTTGAACCATAATCATAAAATACCTTTAGTTACACAGTAATTTAAAAATAATTGGCATAGATGTGTTCACGTGCAAATTGAGTTCAGAGGTCTAGCAATAACTTCCATTCCTAATGTACAAGCCTCTCTTGTCAAAATCAGGAATTTGTGTAGACTTCCTAGGGGATGGCTTTTTTCTTGGCTCTTGTCATTCGGCTGGTCAGTATTGTGAGCAAGAAAATATGGGAACTTGCTGCCTGATTTCTCTGTCATTCCCTCCTCGTCTTTGATTCCTTACTCAGATTCTTTTCTGAGTGAGAGTTCTTGCTGCTGTTTTTTTTTTTTTTTTTTTTTTGCAGGGGGCAGAATCAGGATGTTAAAATTTATTCTTTACAGGGGTTGGCAAAAATAGGTTTACACTGTATGGAAAATAGTACAAGAATAAGCTCTGCGTTTTGTGTACCTGGTTTTGCTTTATATTAGACTTTATATTTGCTTTATATGTACCTGTATTGTTTATATTGGAAATTGTCACAAGAAAGTATGTAGTTGGGAACTCTATGCATGTGTTACTTTTCTTCACATTAGTTTTTTAAAATTCAGAGGAACTTCTATAGGTCACAAGGATATTCCATTCTTTTAAGATGTCTGTTGTTAAAGCTAAGAATGAATGAGTACTGTTAATCAGATTATGTTGGAAATTGCTTTAGTTCTAGCCAGTGCTGTAGCTCTGGCCAGCATGACAAAGTAATTAAAACTGAAGAGGAACAAATTAGTTGGAGTTTAAATAACTTATTGTCCCAGTAGACATAGCACATTTAGTCTCTCTGAAGTGAGTATCATTTTTCATTATTTGTCTGTAGTTCACTGGAGCATTTCTTTAAAATATTTTACATTTGTTTATTGGATGCCTGTTTGTACAAGGCAGAGTGCTAGATAAAGCAACATGAACTGTTTTAAATTTATTAAATAAGATTTACTGAGCACCTATTTTACATAAAACTGGAGTACAGAACAATTTATTAGCAGGAGTTAAAGGTAAAAATGCCAAACTAGGATGAATTGGGGCTTATTTTTAAAAGGTTGATGCAGAAAGGATAATTTTAATTAGTGGCATTTGGAAGTGTACTTTTTCTTAACACTGTGGACACATATGCTCCTGATAATGCGTGGTTTATTCAGACAATGAATGCTGTGTTCTCAGTGGGAGGAGATGTAATGCATCCTGATATTCCCAATAACTTCCTGAGACTGCTAGCGGAAGGTGAGTAAACTATTGCATTTTATAAAGATTTTAAAATTAAATGTTTTATTACAGAGTCCTTAGAGAATTTAACAGAAATTAAAATGATGTATCAACTTCTTTGTAGGTTTTGATGATGAAGCAGAAGATCAGCAATTAAGACTTTATGCAGTTCAGTCTTATCCTCACTTTACTAGATGAGGAAAATGTGTTCTATCCACAGAGATTTCTTCAAGTTATGAGTTGGGTGAGCAAAGTACATTTAGTCATAAATGTTTATAACATTCTTTTTTATAAAACCAAATACAGTATATTTCCTTCAGAAACCACTCAGTTCTGCTTGGCTAATTCCTTCAGCTGTCAATTTTTTTCCCCAGTGACAGCCTTCTATCACTTAGCTGTTTACTTGTCTGTTCATTCTCCCTGGCACCTCACTTGTCTAGTCTTTTAAATATGGGTATTCATTGTGTTTCCTTTGTGAATCTATATTTGAATGTGTGAATACTCATGTATTTGTGATATATTAGTTAACAATTGCTGCAAAATGTTATCACAGACTTAATGCTTAAAACAACATAAATGTATTATCTCTGTGATTCAGGAGTATAGGCATGTCTTAGCTGGGTTCTCTGGGTAGGGCCTCTTAGGGTTGCAGCCAGGTTTTCAGCTGGGGCTGCTGTCTTATCTGAAGCTTGACTGGTGAAGGATCTACTTCCAAGCTCAGAAATCAGTTTCTTTGGCTCTAAAACTGCAGGTTTGAGGTTCATATTGTCAATTGTAGGCTCCTTGAACAGCCTTTAATGTCTTGTTATGTGGGCCTTCCAACATGGCTGTTTGCTTCATCCAAGCCAGCAAGGGAGATCATGTGTTTGTAAGATGAAAGTCAAAATATTATGTACAGGTAATGTAATCACATGTAATCACATACATCCCATCACCTTTGTGTATTCTTTCTTGTGTATATGGGTGAGCCCTTCTTTATGGGGGAGATTTGGAGAAGTGCAACTGCTGGGTGATAGGATATGCACATTTTAATATTTCAAGTTTTGCCCAAACTTAGCATGTTAACTTAAATTTTACCCAGACTTTTATTTAAGAATTTTAATTTTCTTATCTATGGGACAGTTGAAAGACTAGTATAACAAGTACCCTCTGTACTTTTCTTCTAGATTCCCAGGTATTATTTTTGATCACCTTTGCCTTAATGTATCAACACCTGTATGTAGGTCTACTGGTATATACAGTTTGTTTTGCTGAACTGGTTCAGAATTGAGTTGCAGACATCATGACACTTTACCCCACAAAAATTCAGCATGAATCTCGTAAGAATGACATTGTTCTACGTAATGATAAAACTAGTATTATATCTAAGAAGTACAACATTAATTTATTAATATCACATAGCATGTAGTTCATATTCAGATTATTTAGTTGTCCAAAAAATATCTCTTATGGCTGTTTTTCTACCCCTCTGATCCTAGATCCAGTCAGGATTTACAAATTGTATTTAGTTATATCTTTTTAAAATGTTATAGTGAGCCTCAGGGTTTTTTTTTTGTTTTGTTTTCATAACATTGATTTTTTTGGATCAATACTGTTGACTTATAGAATGTCCAGCATTTCTCAATGCATCTGATTATTTCTGGTTCAATTAAACATTGTTAGCTAGACTAGTACATCAGCAATATTATGTACTTCCCAGTACATCATCTTAGGATGCATATAATTTCAGTTCCTCCAATTATTAGTGATTGGAAGTTTCTTTTTTTTATTTTTGGTGAAGATGTTGACCTTCAGATCCATCCATTTAAAGGTACATTTTCTCCTTAGTAATTTATAACCTATCCAGTGAGGTGATTCTGGGAAGCTGTGTGAATGTTTCTTCTTCAACTCTGTTTTAGCATTGATAATCCTTGCCTAAATTGGTTATTGTATTTGGTGTCCTTTTTTTTCCTCCATGAATGTGACATATTATTCCATATATTTGGAGTGTTTTTATTTCTTTCTATAGCACACAAATCCTCTACATGTTTTGTTAGATTTATACTTAAGTATTTTATTTTCCTTAGAGCACATTTCTTTAATGTGTATATATATATTTTTTAAAGATTTTATTTATTTATTTTTAGAGAGAGGGGAAGGGAGGGAGAGAGGGAGAGAAACATCAATGCCTCTCTTGTGTCCCCTGCTGGGAACCTGTCCAAAACCCAGGCATGTGCCCTGACTGGGAATCAAATGAGCAACCCTTTGGTTTGCAGGCTGGCGCTCAATCTATTGAGCCACACCAGCCAGGGCATATTTTTAATATTGTCTTCTATATGTTTGTTGCTACTAGTATGTACAAATGTAACAGATTTTTATATTTTGGTCTTGTACCCTGCAATCTTGCTGAAGTCACTTACTAATCTAGGATGGTTTTTGTAGATTTCTTGAAACCTTGTCAA
Organism: Phyllostomus discolor; assembly: GCF_004126475.2. Lineage (NCBI taxonomy): Eukaryota > Metazoa > Chordata > Mammalia > Chiroptera > Phyllostomidae > Phyllostomus > Phyllostomus discolor. The sequence continues at coordinate 162,681,946 of NC_040903.2, forward strand.
GAATTTTTGCATCTGTTCAGGAGGGATGTAGGTCTGCAATTTTCATATTTTTCTACTCTACATGCTTGGTTTGATATCAAGGGAATACTGGCTTCATAAAATGAGTTGAAGGTGTTCTTTCCTCTTCTGTTTTCTGGAAAGATTGTATAGAAGAGAGTTGTTTCATTTTTAAGTGTTTGGAAAATATCCTGTTATCTGTCCTGTTACTGATTTCTAGGTTGATTCTATTGTTAGAGAAAATCCTGTGTGACTTCATTTCCTTTTAAATTGTTGAGGGTTGGCTCTGGCTGGTGTGCATCAGTGTATTCAGTGCCAGCTTGTGAACTGAAAGGTTGCCGGTTTGATTCCCAGTTAGAGCACATGCCTGGGTTGCAGGCCAGGTCCCAGTTGGAGGCATGTGAGAGGCAACCAATCGATGTATCTCGCACATTGATGTTCCTCTCCCTCTCCTTCTTCCACCCTTCCCCTCTCTCTAAAAAGTAAATAAATAAAATATTTTTAAAAAATAGTTGAACTTTGTTTTACGATCCATGATATGGTCTGTGGGTTCTTAAAAAGAATGGGTATTCTGCTGTTGTCAGATGGTGTGTTCTGTAAATATTGGTTAAATTCTTTTGGAGATGGCGTTGATACAAGGGTGTTGAGATGAACCATGTGACCTCCACTGACACTCTGAAGGGGTGGCCTTGGGATGCTGATCAGTGGTGAAAGTCATGACTCTCCACAGGCTTCCCCTGACAGCACCCTAGCAGGGAGGGGAAGGAACACCTCTTTACTCCAGGTGGAGGTGAAGTGCAGGCTTTCTATGTGGTCTTCACTGGACACTGCAGAAGAGTGGGCCTCTACAGCTTGCTGGGGGTGAAAGTCCTGAACCCTCACTCGGCCTTCTTTGTCACCATCCTTGTGGGGGACTTGTGGTTCCTGTGACAGCCTGGTAGGGTTGAAGTCTTGGCTCTCCACTCTGCCTTTGGGTTTGGATAGGGCTGCAGTTTTTTCTGTGTGGTGCTTGACTGGAGTGGAAGGGTTGTTGTCTGAAAGTTTTCTGTCTTCTTGGCTCTTTAGCTAAAGGGACAGGCTTTTCCTGGGACTTTTTTGTTTGAGCCTATTGGTATTTCCAGGTTGTTGGCTCTCCAGTGCCCAGCCTGGGGTATATGAGGCAACAGATAACTCACTATTGTTCCTTAGGTCCCAAGGTCCTTAGTGATATGCCTTATTTTCTTCACATTTCAGAGTCTTTTTATGTGTGTTTTATATATAACATCAAGGGTTTTTAGGTGTGGTTAGTGGGAAGAATAGGAGAAAAATGCTTCTGCCATCTTCTCACACATACAAATCCACTGATTTTTGAACTGGAATTAAGGTTACCTGCTCTTCTAGAGAGATAACCACTTTTATTAAACCACTAAAAAATTTATCTTCCTACTTAGGGGGTTGAACTTAATGAGTCCTGTTTCTTTTTTGTCTTCCTCTTGTTACTAGCTGTACGTCTTCCCTTGACTGTCGCCTCACCTTCTTTTTTTTTCTTGTTGCTGCCATTATTACACCAAAGATATGAAAATACTTCATAAATACAGCTTAGGAAATGTCTTGCACTCCATTAATTGTGGTTTACTATGATTTTTAGACCAGTAGGATTATATATCACCTGGATGTTAGATGTGAGAAAAAGGATATGTGATGTATCAGTGATAGATCAGTGTTCCTTGAAGTTCATGAATCACCTCCCTCTGAATCAGCTGATGCTTGTTCAAAACGTATAATGTAGATTATCACTAAACATACTAAATCTGAATATCTGTGGTTAAAGCCCAGACATCTTATTTTAATGAAACACTTCAGATGACTCATGTGTATTAGCATATGAGAACCACTCATTTAAATGCTTACTGCAAAGTAATAACAGAATATGAAAGTGCTTGTAAAAATCAACACCCAAAACTGGAAGTTCAGAAGACAGCTAACCTGTAAAGGTGTCTGTTTTACATATTTTTAATGATAAAGATGTGGAAAACATTTTTGTATTTGTTCCAATTCTTCTTTACTCACTTCAGCAGTAGCCACTTTGTTTAGATGTGCCAGTATAGTTTACTGTGTAACTTGATATTTATATGTAAACATCTTTCTGTTTTACTCATAGGTGTTAGGGGAGTATTCCTACCTCTCAGATAAGGAAACACCAGAGGAAGTTATGACCAAGCTGTATAAGTTACTTATGAATGACTCCATTTCTTCAGAAACAAAAGCCTGGTTATTTGCTGCTGTGACCAAGTTGAGGCCTCAAGCACATTCATCTAACATTGTTGAGAGATTAATCCAGGAATTTACTGTGTCTTTGGATACTTGCTTGAGACAGCATGCATTTGAATTAAAGCATTTGCATGAGAATGTGGAACTTATGAAGAGCTTGCTTCCAGTTAATAAAAGTTGTGAAGACATGGTGGTAAGACATCTGCATTCCATCTTTTTACAAATTGCATAATCTTTAAACAGAATATATCAAAATACTGTTTCTGTAGCACTTAAGATGAAGATTAGAATTTTTCTCACATTAGTGTGAAAGCGAATTTGAGAACTTCAGTTTAGTAGTGATTCTAAATAGTCAGGAATTGAAATGTATCTTTTCTGGAGAACTTCAGTGAAGGGATTTATAGTCTTTGACGATCTCTTTTAATATATAATAAATCAGAATTTTTATCTCCTTTGAACTTCTCTGTCATTTTATTATATTACTTTCTTTGAGAATGTGAAGTATAGTTCTCCATTTTATTTTGTCCATCTGTTGTCTAAATTCTTCACTACTTTGGAACCTGAACACCCACCTTTCTTCCTCCCACCCCTCTTAACCCAAAACACTCAGTTACTACTCACTCTCTGAATTTGTACCAGTCTCTCCCTCTGATTGATATAGATCAGAAAACTTCCAAAAGGAAACCAGATTTATCCCAATTTTTTTGTGTTAGATGTCACGTAGTTGACAAAGAAGAGAGGGTGGGCAGTATTCCCACTAATTCTGAATCAGATTTTCATGACTTGTATTATTTTGAATCTTGATTCATTAGGCCTCCTTAAAGACAGAGGCCTTGCCTTAACATTTGGTAGACATTTCAGAGATGTTCATTGAAATGATGAATAAATATGCTACATATAAATTAAACTATGAAATAGCTACACTTTACGTTTTTGCAGAGAATCTTGTTGAAACTAAACCTTTCCAAATTCAGAGTGTGACATGCCACTTAAATATTTGAGAGTTACCTGCTATTCTAAATTATCTGGGCTGTTTGTGTACATTTCGCTAAATCAGGAGTGGCAAGTCTCTGGTGTCCTGAGGTCATCACTACTATGTCCCCCTGTGTATATCTCATTTGTCTTTCTCCTTCTTTTTCTCTTCTCCTTTTCCCCTTACTGATTTCTCATTTCTTCTTTTCTTCATTTAAATCATTCTCTTGTACTTTTCTATTCCTGCTGAAATTAAGTAAAGTAATTTTCCATAGATTTGTGAAAAAGCATTTTCAGGTAGAAGAGAATTGAATAGTTAAAGATACTGTGGGATGCCAAATAATAGCTTCCCAAGAGGTCCACATCTCAATCCCTGGAACCTGTATGTATGTTACCGTACATGGTAAAAGGTACTTTATGGGTGTGATTAAGTTAAAGATTTTGTGATGGAGATTATCCTGTATTATCCAAGTAGGCATGAGATAATCAGAAGGGTCCTTAGAAAAGTGAGACAAGAGTTCAGTGAAGAGAAGGCAAAGTAGCAGTAGAAGCAGAGATCAGAGTGATGCGGCCATAAGCCAAGCATTGCTCAGAAGCTGGAAGAGACAGGAACTTACTCCCCCCTTGAGCCTCCAGAAGAAACTAGTGTTGTCAGCACTTTGTTTATATCCCCCAACGGCAGGAAATTAATACAGGTTATAGCTCATAGTGTATGTATCTTCTCCTCTGGGAGGTTACAAGTCTCATGAAGGCAGGAACTGTGGCTTCCTTCATCTCAGTCACAGGACCTAATTTGATGCCCCAATATATTGGATGCTCAAAACATATTCTTCAATGAAGTGAAATTAATAATAACTGCAAATGACTTTGCTGAGTGATTTGATTATAGATGTTTCAGAAAACTAGAAAGTTAGGTAGCACTTTTGGAATTGAAGTTTTTTTACCTAAAAATTGTTTTTAGGGTATATATGGGCTGAAAGTAGTTACATGAATGTTTAGGTTAATTTTTTTAATTCCTGATTTTTTCTTTAATTTGATATAGGTAGATGCTTCCTTATCTTTTCTGGATGGTTTTGTGGCTGAAGAACTCAGTCAGGGGGCAGCACCTTACAAACCTCACCACCAACGGCAGGAGGAAAAGCTTTCTCAGGAGAAAGGTAATTTTTTAGAAATGTATAAACTAGATTAAAAGGACATCTTGTTTTATGCATGTAAGTAAATAATTGAAGATATTTATGGTTATTTTCCTTCCTTAAATCTGTTTGTGACTTGTTTACCCTGACTAGGCGCCGTGATAGAGGGCTGACAGACATTAGTGTGCACATATCTGTGACACAGTTCCAGAAAAAATTCAGGTTGCTGTGGACTAGTGAGTTTTCATTTTCATTATAAGGAGTCTTGTGTATCTTAAGTGTGTTAGAACACTTCCCACAACAAAATATCTGATTGGTGAAGTTCGGGACAGCTAAGAAAAGAAAGAATAAAACTACATTTAAGTAATGTAGGCTGTCAGGGAAAGGTTTCTGTCATGATTTTAAAAAAGAGAAAGTTACTGCGATATTTGGATGGTGGATGGGAAGTATGCCTATGAATAATAGGAGACTATTCAGTGTTATCTGTATAGGAGTTCAGAATGTTAATACTGAAAAATTTAATGCTGAAAGGTCTTTTTTGCTTCTAGTCATCATTTAATGATTTTGTTGAGTACTGAATAGTTTCCAGGCTCTGTGCTAGGCATATGAGTACAACTAAATGGCTGATCCTAAAATGAGACCAAGAAGTATAAACACTAATAGTAGACTTGATGTTGTCTTTTTGTAGGAGTATTTGCTCTTTTAAAGTTATTGACATATTATTTATCACAGTGATACCAAATGGCCTAGAACATTCAATTTTCTTTCGAAGGATAATCAGTTTCCTTCCCATTAACTCGTCATATACAAGAGTGGGACAAAAGGTTTTACAATTGTGCATAGCAAAACACAGTTTATTTTTGTATTACTATTTATTAATTAATGTTTTATTTTTCCATATGAACAACTATAAACCTCTTTCCCCCACTCTGTATTGATAAAATATGTGAGGGGAAAAATAAAGTTTTGAACTTACAATTGCCCAACCTGTGACTCTAGTGCACATAGAGGCCTTACGATATCCAGAGTGAAAATGCGGAGTTCCAGAGTGGGAGACATGGTCCAGTTTCTGTATTCCTTATTTTCAGTATGTCTGGGACCATCAGTTGTCATTACTGCTACTCAAGGGCGGGGTAGGAAAGGGGAGGTAGGACATGGAGCCTAATTCCCGGCACTGCCTGTCTCCTTTCTTAAAATAAGTTAAGTGGCTGAGTAAATATAATAGATAGTCCTGGAATTCCCCAGCTAATGTATTCCTTTGCCAAGTACTCTTTTCCCCAGTAGAACCATCATTATAAATGGGGTTAAGCTCTCAAATTAGTCTCTTCCCCTCTCTTCCCAAATCTATTTTTTGAAAGTTCTCTAAAGTAAAAATTTAAAATTTCATGAGCTTAGACTTTCTGTTACATCATGGAAAAAGAAATCAGGAGACAGGACATAACAAGTGCTTAATAAATACTAGAGGAATAAGTTATAAAATTACATATCTTGCAGTTGGATGGCTATAAGACAGAAAATAAAGAGTTGGGGGAAAATAGGTATTTTTGACCTAAAAAGTTGTTAATTCTAGAATCCTTCAAGTATCAATCATTTCTGATACTGATCTTACTTGATATTTTTATAAGGCATTCGCAGAGAGTAGTAGTTAATTGTCACTTTTATGAATGATACTTAGCTCTCTTGGGTAGAAAAATGCCAAGTTCATAAGAAACCAAGTTTATAATAAACTTCAGGCAACTATTGTAAGACACTAAGAATTGGCAAAAAACAGATGGGATGGTAGGGAACAAACTTTTACTACCAGTTTCCACCCAAGGAAAGCATTTAGGAATCATTGTGGATTATTCTGTTCAAACAGTATTTAAGTATGTTGTATTTGAATATGTCGTAGTCCCAGTGTTAGATAAAACCAGAAATAGCAAGGGGAAATAGTAGTATAACCTCCTGTGTACAGAACTATGGCTTTTGGAAAACCAGATTAAGTTAAAATTGTTAGTCTCTCTCAAAAAAAAATTAGCACCTGGGCATAACCAGAGAAGTAGTGCCAAATGATTGAGCATAAAGGAACTGCAGTAAGATAAAGAAGGAGTGTTGAGATAGTAACTTTTGGGGGGTGATCACTTTGTAGTGTATACCGATGTCAACTTACAACATTGTACCTCTGAAACTTACATAAAAAAACTCTAAAAGGAGTAAAAGTACAATCAAGGCCCCTAAAGTCATGAAGTATACAGATTAAATATTGAGTTTCTTACTTAGCCTGGGATAATTTGTATTTTATCTTTCACCTGGATTACTTTCTATAACTTGTGATTCCCAAGGACTCTCACTGCCTTCAGCACATGCTTTCTCTTCTGCATGAATTGCCCTTCATTTCTAGTGAACACCTAAAAATCTTTGGCCCTTCTCATCATTCACTTCTGTAAGGATCTTGGGAAATTTTCACTAAAGAATAAAAATAATGTGGTTTGAACTTAATTCTAAACATTGAAACTTTCTAGGCTTTCCATAGATGACAATCTTTAATTTTCTGACATAGGATCAGAATTTTATGTGACTGTTCTCCAGATACTGTCCTCTCCCATGTCTAGTATTTTTCTCTGTTCTCTCAAACTCTCACCTCTAATTTTGAATTCTTTTTTTCTTTGCTTAAACTGCCATGCTTACTTACTCTTTGGCTTAAACTCCGTTTTGTGCACAGGAAACATTTTCTGAACTATTCGCTTTTACTGGAAGTGTTAATGCAGAGGCTGGATGACCCACTGTTGCAGAGGCTATTAAAAAGAGGCCAGTGTAGGATAGAAGGTTAAACTAGGTCACTGAAATGCTTAAAATGAAAGGACATTTTAGGTGAAAAGGACCTTAGAAAGATTTGGACAGATGGTTTCCAAATATGATTGTGAGTCGTAATCACAAAGGGAGTTTTAAAATAATGATACAGGGTTTTGAGCCCCATTCCTACAACTTCTGTATCTAAATCTCTGAAAGCTTCTCTGTATGTACAAAAAGGTCCATGGGTAATCTGTGAAGTCAGCTTGATTCTGGCTATCAAACCAGCATTTGGAAACTGCTGACCTAGTCTGAACTCTTCAAAGAAATTAGGTCTAATTCATTCACCTAGTTAACACCTGACCTACATCAAGAACTCAGTTCTTCTGATTACTAATCAGCCCATTACTTTTTTCTATTACACATTGATTCCTCTTCTGTATCATTCATTTAGCTAACACAGACTTCTATTTAGTGCTCTTCAGATTAGGTGCTGTTTCTTTGGAGGAGGCAGTATAATACAGTAGTTGAGAAGTTCTGGAACCAGAGTGTCTGATTTCTTTTCTGTATGTTTATTTCCTGTCCTTGTAATTTTGGGTAAGTTTGTGGCAAACTCTATACCAAAGTTTCTTCATTTGTAAAATGAGGATAATAGTTACTAGAAGTTTGTATTTGTATATTCTAAGGTACATTTTATGTTTTAAGAAGGGCCTTTATATTATAATCCAGACAAATCAAAAAGATATATATGCCAGTTAGGTTTAGGTTTATTTAGCTAAACATATTAGAAAACAAAAAACCACAGTGGGACCTTATGCAAAGCAGAAGGTTATTATTACTCTTTTCCATTAAAGATACTCTTAAGTATACAGCCTAGGATTGATGTGACTTCCTAAATATAGAAGAGGAAGGAAGAAAAGGAAGATTTCTTTTTTTTTTTTTTCAGGAGGATTCCTCCCAGAGGTTGCTCACAAAATGTGTGTGTAATTTCATTGGTCAGAACTCAAGTCAGATGATAAAGAAGTCTGGAAATGTCATCTCTTTTCTGGGTGGCCTTGTACCTAGCTAAGAATCAAAGGTTCTGTAACTTAGAAAGAACAGAATGTGGTTCTGTTCTACCACAATAGCAGTATAAGTTTTCATGGCTCTGATTGACTTCATTTGGGTATACAGCTCCAAGGAATCTGAACCTGAGTAAACCTTATTCTTCATCAGTAAGGGAGATTGCACATTGAGGGCTATGTCTGCCCATTTGGTACAGGATTGTGCCATTTCGTTAAGCAAAAATGAGGTCATCTCTTCATTCATAGCTTCTTAAGCATTTTTGCATGAGAGCAGCAACTTTTCAATAGATCTGGTTTATTAGTTGTCTTTCCTAATTCAATTCTGTTTTAGCTTCTAGGGGAGGTAAAATAAAAATGAAGGGCTGTCTTTGGTCAACTAATGGTATGAAGTAGAATTAAATAAATCATAGCTGTTTTATTACTATTAATATAAATACCTGATTAGATTGTCTCCCAAGTCCTTTCTATTTTAAAAATTGTCACTGGATTCTCATCTTCAGTTATTTCAGTAATGAATGGTAACTTTGATAATTTTTGCTTTTTAAAAACTAGTTTTTGCTTTGTTTTAAATATGAGCCTCTGTTATTGTTTTAAAATTCTAGTTCTCAATTTTGAACCATATGGACTCTCCTTTTCTTCATCTGGCTTTACTGGACGACAGTCTCCTGCTGGCATTTCTCTGGGTTCAGATGTATCTGGAAATAGTGCTGAGACAGGGCTGAAAGAGTAAGTGCCTGTTTATTAAACTTGAGAATATGGGAGCATTTAAATGTCTTTAAATATAGAAGAGTTCCTGAAAGCTGAATTTCGTATGGGTTGTTGTTTTAGTTGTTTTTATTTATTGCTGTCAAAGTGTTGATGCTGTACAGTATGTCCCTATACTTGAGGAGAGCTTGCTTATTTCCAAGAGAGCACAGAATGTATACAGGCTTTACACATAGTAGTGATGTGTGTGTTATTATTACATATTATATGTATGTGTGTGTATACATAAATATATATGTGTGTAAGTGTATGTGTGTGTGTGTGCATTTTAAAGAAGTTTATCAAACCTACATACCCAGGTGAGTTTTGAGCATATAATTCTATATTTCTCATAATCTATTTTTTATAACCTTCTCATTGGAAGATTGACAGATGTAGAGATGAACATAAAATAAGGTGGTTGACTTCACTTGAGGAAGTTGTGTACTTTACTCAAAATGCTATTAGAGCTTCTTTCCAACCACCTTGAAAATGGGTGATATATGTCTAAATGTCTTATATGTAGCCAAACCTTCACCCTTTTAAAGTAGATTTTCACTTTGGAAATATAAATAAATAACTTTCAGAAGAAACATGGTTAAGTTAATAAAACGAGATAATTATGCAAAGTCCCTCATACAGTCAAGTACATAATGATTGATAAATGGTAGCTGCTATTATTGTCATTGCCAAAAAAAAAAAAGTCATTGCCATCATTATCATCATTATCCAAAAACTGAGTTTTTCAAATAAAATTTCTGGTCAGTCTGGCTGACTTTGGTTGGTATCCTTTTATGATATACAGTAATGAAAATGGCTTCCTTATTTGTGTAGGAACTTCTTCTAAAAAGAGTTCAGGTGTTTTGAGTAATGGCAGCATTGTCAGAATAAATGTGATAAAATCTCAAAGGTGATAACTTTAAAGGTTGACATTTGAATTTTGAGTTTTCATATCTTCATTAAGAAATCAATTACCTTATTTTATGTTCATCTTGGGTATTTGTTGGTCTTCCAGGGAGATGGTTATAATAAGTATTTCTTAGAAGAAAGACACACAGATTTTGAGGAATATAGGATAATATGCTGAATGAAGTGGCATAAGTTCAAATTCTCTTTCTTAGCCTTTTTTCCCCAGCTTTGTGGATACCCAGACATTTAATTTTGGTATTCCAAGCATGGGAGATAGATCCGGTTTGTGGGCATGTGATAGTGGAGATGAAAGCTATTAAGTGCCTCAAATAGGGAATTGAGGGGCAAGGGAAGGAGAAACAGGAATCCTCCAAACCCAAGGAGGAAACCCAGTCCTTTTCACCTGTACAGCAATGGACAGCATCTGCTCTTTAGTATTGAACTAGGAACGGGGGACTTGACAGGGCCTTGTACATTTTATACACATGCGTGTGCTACCCTCAGAGAAATGACATTTGGCAAAGCAGTTAAGGAGTTACACATATGCTGTATTACCATAAAATGGAACACAAGGGCTGAATTTAGAATGCTTTTCCAAAGAGGACCACAGCTCACACATTATTTTAGATTAGGAACCTATGTGGTAGTTGGCAAGGTGAATCAGCTTTACAGAGGAGATAGTCACTCTTCTGTAGTCTCTGCCAAGCTGATAATAAGGCAGTAGTCTGCCCAATTTAGAATTACTCACCTTAAGCCCTACTACAGGCAGCACCCTACCTCATATGGGAATTTCTAGAGCTGAGTTAAAATATATCCCTAATCTTTTGAAGGTTGCTTGGCCAGAATTTACTTGTTTGAATGGCCTAATTCTAAATAATACAAAGGTATACCATATAAAACCACAAATTGTATTTTTTTAAAGATTTTATTTATTATTTATTTTTAGAGGGGGGAGGGAGGGAGGGAGAAGAAGGGAGAGAGAGGGAGGGAGGGAGAGAGAGAGAGAGAAAGAGAGAGAGAGAGAGGGAGAGAGAGGAGAGAGAGAGAGAGCGCAAGAGAGAGAGAGAAACATCAATGTGCGGTTGCTGGGGGTTATGGCCTGCAACCCAGGAATGTACCCTGGCTGGGAATCGAACCTGGGACACTCACAAATTGTATTTTTATTATTGTCAAAATCTATATAAAGATGACTCGTTTAAAAAATTCTTTTACAATATGTTTCATATCATTTTATATATGAAGGTCTTATGCTGGTCTCTCATCTCTTTTCCTGTTTTTTAGACTGTCTGTATATAATGCATGATGGGAGATTTATGTTGCTAATAGACATGTTATGCAGATGAAATTAGCCATAAAAACCTTTAAAATAGCTCAAGGCTACTTTCAGGTTTATTTTCCTCCCCCTTCCCCATTTTGCTTATTGTTGTGGGTTGGGTTTCCTGAGAAGCACACAGTATGATGGAATTTAGCATGTAGAATAGTAAGGAGTGCCCTTGGCATTAATAAAGAGGCAGGTTTGGGTAGAGGAAGAAGTTAATATGCAATGTAGTGCCAGCGGCAGCTTTTACTGACTCCGTGGGGAGTTACTGAGTCCGTGGGGAGAATGGCCCTTCCGAGTTGTACTGAGTTGGGCCAAAATGGGTGGACAAGACTCTGTTCTTCTGTTCATTGGTCACTGCATGTAGGCTGCCCCCAGAAAGGCCATTCTCCTTGGTGAGGTGACCCTCTGCCTCTAAGGTAGCCCCTGAGGGGGTTGCACTGCCAACAGTGGGGACTGGAAAGTCCTTCACTGAAATCATGGAAATCTGGATGGAGCATCCCAGTGTCCAACACACCTGCCTTTTTGTTGGTGTTAAACTAATATTTGAATCATTTATTAGTAAAATTTGCGGACTTGCTTTTTAAAAAAATCATTAAAGGGTATGTCTTGGTAAATGGGGTTCTAGAAACATTATTCTGCTGTGGACATTCATGAATCCATTTGAACTGCTGCTGTTGAGCATCCTAGCGATGTTGGGGGTCACTAGTGGCTCCCATGATCACTTTTGGATCTGCTCACGCAGGAACAGTCTGTTTTCTTCTAACAGGTTGATAGATACGTTTTTTTTTAGACAACTTTTTAGAAAACTCTTTGGTACCTGAAGGAAAAGAAGAAATGAAGATACTTGTAAAGGACCATTTAGCAGCAAAATTTATTGAGGAGCAATGGACTAATTCTCTGTAGGTCATTCTTTATTAATGTTCAGATTTTCTTTTAGCCAATCAGTACTTAATAGCATTAGTTCTTCACTCAGTATGAAGTATGACTACCCAATTTTGTTTCTGGCACGGTACAGAAAATCAAATGGATCATGATTCTAACAAAGTAAAAGGGAATAATAATTAGTACAGACATTTCTGAGCCTTTCTTTTAGATTCATTTCATGATCTGCCTATCTTGTAGGACAAATTTTTAAAATGCTATTTTGGACCATTGACAGGGCTACTTAACTGAGCCAAGTGCCAAGGACACATAGTTCTTACATAAACACAGTGGAGGCAATCTTCAGCTGTTTCGGCCAGCTCTTAGGGTTATGTTAGACACTCCAGATTCATAGCGGTAACTTTTGGGTGAGTCCAAACCCTAATCACTACTTTAAGTCTTCTTTACCTCAGGTATAAAACCCTCCCAATCCTTCATGCTTTTCCCAGAAATCTTACTTTTTTCTTTTATAGATCAAACCTCACTTCATTTTTATGAAAGTACATTATAATAGTTGAACGTGTAGCTAGTGTTCATATTAAGAAAACCTTTTGCATTAAAGATAAGTTTACACATTGGAGTGGATAGGAATTTTTTTGTTGTTGTTTGTTTTTTGCTTTCAACCGGATTTTATTTATTGAATTTATGTAGGGTTAATTCTTTCATTGAATGATTATAGCTAAGAAACCTAAGAGTCATGTCTCATCTTTAACTCATCAGAATTAAAGATATTTTTGAGAAGTCAGTGGGGTAAAGGAACTGATTTACAGTTCTATTTTTGGATAACTTATTTAAGCAATTAAATGAAGATTGATCTGCAATTAAACTAATTCTAGCGTTTTGTTGCCTTAAATCCTTTGGCAGAAGGGTAGGGGGAGGTTGGCTGTAACTAAAATAAAATCTAGAGATCTAGATTTTACTTCTGGCATGTGGAATACAATATAAAAGCTGTTTCTTAAAGGCTATGGCATCATGTGTTTTTTTAAATGCCCAAGAAAGTCATTACTTAGCAATTATTTAATTTGACTTAATTTCAATATCAATCTCCTTAGGACAAATAGCTTGAAGCTGGAAGGTATAAAGAAATTGTGGGGGAAAGAAGGCTATCTTCCCAAGAAGGAAAGCAAAACTAGTGATGAAACTGAAGTTCTGCCTGTTCCTCAAGAGAGTATAATAATGGAGAATGTAGATCAAACTATAACAAAAAAGGACCAGTCTCAAGTCCTTACCCAGTCGAAAGAGGAGAAGGAAAAGCAGCTGCTGGCATCATCATTATTTGTTGGGCTAGGATCGGAAAGTACAGTCAATTTGGTAAGTAGCCAGTTATATTCCTCTGAGAAACTGTGTCTCCTGTTTTGTACATAAAAACCTGGCTGTATAAAAGCTGTTGGCCATCCATCTGTGTACATGGTGGGAGATGGCTTTCCCAGCTCCAGACCCACAATGACACACCTGTATATTCCTGAAAGAGAAAATCTAATTGGCTTAGCTTGAGTCAGGTGGTCTCTCTAGTCTGTCTAGTCAGCTAGGGCAAGGGTCAGGGCCCAAAGAAAGGTACAAATATAACCAGGGGTATTCTCAGTGGAGTGGGTAGAAGGCAGTTGTGGTGGGGGTAGGGGGGATGGGGATGGGGGAGGGTGCCTGATGGAAATACTGTCAGTAATAATAGTTCCACAATACTGATTTGTCTGTGGAAAAAGTATTTCTGAAAATGGTGTTTTTAATAGTGAAAAATAGGAATCAATTTAGGTGACTAACAGGAGAATGGGTACATAAATTATATTAGCTCAGAATATTACTCAGCCATCAAAAAGGATAAATACTGCATTGTAAATTAAAAAATGCTTATGATAAAAACAGAAGATAAGATTTTATTTACATCTTGCCTATAACTTAAGAAGATAGAAGTGTTCTGAGACTGAAATTATACAAAAATAATAACTACTTTCAGGCATTATGATTATGATTTTCAAAGGTTTTTATGTTAATATGTTATTCTCAGAGTAAAAGAATAAACAATTGTAGTGAAGGACAGTCACTATTTTTGAACATCTGAGAATTCCATGTGATTTTCTATTTGGTAACCTGATAAACCTACCTAGTGCAAAACTGTGATTAGAGATACATTTTCTTCAGCTTAACTTCAGAACCAGGGCCTAGCTCTTTCATCCTTCTTTCTTGGTGGAATTTTCTCTCCATCCCTGTCAGCACTAGGCCAGACCATAGGCTGCACTGTTTGCCTGTGTTTCTCTTTTTCTAGATCCCATTTCTGTCAGACTTGGTATTCATCCCCTCCTAAGAAAAAACAAATTGAGCTTAAAAGTATTACTAAGCGATGTATCATAATGCTGTCTCACTCAGCATTTGCAGTTCAACAGCGGATTTGGGGCCTTTGAGTTGTTCCTGCAGGCCGTGGTGAGGGGACCAGTGAATGCTCTGACACTGACGGGGCATGTTCTCAGAGTGCACCCTGATCAGATTGCATCGAGGTCACAGTGCTCCCAGGCTTATGTAGGGCCCTGCTTTGTGAACCTCCTTGCTGGTATTGAAGGGTTCCTGCCTGCTCCACAAGTGCACAGAGTTTGAGACTGTCTCAGCAGGACATTCAGGCCAACAGACTAACTTTTTTGTGGTGGGCTTGAAATCAGAAATGTATGTAATTAGAATGTTTTTCTATTTGAATTATGCTAAATTGTTTTTGGGTTACACCTTACATGTTTCCCCTCAGCAATCACTAGAGTAGTTTTTTTGTTGTTGTTGGTTTTTTTTGTTTTTTAAAATACCAGTCTTCTTTTCTTTTCTTTCTTTTTTTTTTTTTAAGATTTTATTTATTTACTTTTAGACAGGGAAGGGAGGGAGAAAGAGAGAGAGAGAGAGAGAGAAACATCAATGTGTGGTTGCTGGGGGTCATGGCTTGCTACCCAGGCATGTACCCTGCCTAGGAATCAAACCTGCGACACTTTGGTTCGCAGCCCGTGCTCAATCCACTGAGCTGTGCCAGCCAGGGGAGAGAATAGTTTTTTTAAAAGGAGGTTATTTCCCTGTTTTATGGAACCCTGAATCTGTGAGGAACTTTGCTGTAACTCAGATGGCATGCAGAAAGGGGGGAAGGTAAATGATCACAAAACTAGCATGTATCATCTAATTCCTCAACCCCAACATTTCTTCTGTCTCTCGGGTGAAGCAGACAGTGTTTCAGCTCTTACTGGATATACTCTGTCTGTATCATGACTCCTTTAAAAAATTAATTTATTGGGGTGACATTGGTTAATAAAATTATATAGGTTTCAAGTGTACAATTCTATAATATGTCATCTGTATATTATATTGTGTCTTCACCACCCAAAATCAGGTCTCCTGTCACCATTTATTCCCCCTTTACCTTTTTCTACTCCCACACCTGTCTTTCCTTCTTGCAGTCACCATCCTGTTGTCTGTGTGTTTATTTATTTATTTTTTGTTTAATCCCTTCACCTTTTTTACCCAGTGCTCCAACCTCCACCCCTCTGACAGCTATCAGTCTGTTCTCTGTGTCTATGAGTCTGTTTGTATTTGGTAGTTTATTTTGTTCATTAGGTTCCACATAGAAGTACAATTGTATGGTACTTTTCTTTCTCTGACTGGCTTATTTCACTTAGCACAATACTCTCCAGGTCCATCCATGCTACCGCAAAAGGTAAGCTTTCCTTCCTTTTTTATAGCTGAGTAATATTCCATTGTGTAACTGTACCACTGCTTTTTTACCTACTCATCTGCTGATGAGCGCTTGGGTTGCTTCCAAATCTTGGCTATTGTGAATAATGCTGCAGTGAACATAGGGTGCATATATTCTTTTGAATTAGTGTTTTGGGTTTCTTCAGGTATATTCCCAGAAGTGGGATCAGTGGGTTAAAAGGCTGTTTCATTTTTCAATTTTTTGAGGAATCTCCATACTGTTTTTTATAGTGGCTGCACCAATCTGCATTCCCACACCCTAGCCAAGACTTGTTTATTGATGTATTTAGGGTAGCCATTCTGATAGGTGTGAGGTAATATCTTATTGTGGTTTTAATTTTTGTTTTTCTGGATGGCTGCTTTTCTCTACCAATCCTATTCCTTTCCAATTTTTTTAATGTTAAAATTCTCAGTTACATTGATCAAGGGCTATATTGATGTATTTCACTTTAACTAGTTTTTATTTTTAGGTATGTGGTTCACTCTTAGTTAATGTTTTTTACATAGTTCACTCCAGGGGTCAAGGGTTTTCTTTCCCCCACCTTTGCTTTTTTTTCCACCTTCATTGTTGAAGGACATTTTCTCGTGCTGGCTGGTGTAGCTCAGTAGATTGAGTGCTGGCCTGCAAACCAAAAGGTTGCTGGTTCATTCTCAGTCAGGGCACATGCCTGGATTGCAAGCCAGGTCCCCACTGGGGGCATGCGAGAGGCAACCACTCAGTATTTCTTTTTCACATTGATGTTTCTTTCCCTCTCTTTTTACCTCCCTCCATCTCTCTGAAAATAAATAAATAAAATCTTTTTAAAAATTTAGAAAATGAAAGACATTTCCTCTGGGTAACGAGTTCTAGAATGACTTTCTTTTATTTAAGTAATTTAACGAAGATGTCACTGCACTGTCTTCTGGCTTGTGTAGCCTCTGATTAACAGCATATTGGTGCAGAAGAAAATACTAAACTTGAAGACAAAGTAATATAAACTATCCAAAATGAAACACAGAAACAGAAAGAAAAGATAAAGCAAATGAAGAAACCAAGAGCATCAGTGACCTGAGGAGTGATATTGAGCAGTCCCATATACATTAGTCTCCCCTTGCCCATGAGGGATGTGTTCCCAGACCCCCAGCAGATGCCTGAAACTGGGGATAAAGCTGAACCTTATGTGTACTGTGTTTTTTCCTATATATACCTACCTATGATAAAGTTTAATTTATAAACTAGGCACAGGTAAGAGATTTAACAACAATAAGTAATAAGAGAACCGTTATAACAGTATACTATAATAAAAGTTGTTTGAATGTGGTCTCTGTCA
This sequence comes from Phyllostomus discolor, assembly GCF_004126475.2. Lineage (NCBI taxonomy): Eukaryota > Metazoa > Chordata > Mammalia > Chiroptera > Phyllostomidae > Phyllostomus > Phyllostomus discolor. Next base: position 162,699,050 of record NC_040903.2, read on the forward strand.
GAATATCCTGTTGTGCTGTATTCACCCTTCCTGTGGTGATGTGAGATGAAAAATGCCAGACCATCCCTTGCTTGCAGTAGATGGCTTGGTATCACTCATTTCAGGGGACCCCTTGCTGAAGTTGTCGTATAGGCTCAATGCTTTCTGGTGCAACATGCTGCCATCATTTAAAACACATTTCCATGTCTTCCAGCCTCAAATTTAATACCTTTTCTCTTAACTAAGTACTTAATCACTGACTGTAGCTATAACTTTTGCAGTTTGAGTTGCTACAGCGAAACTAGCACAAATTTCTTTTTCCTTCCTTGGATAGAAGATTTGTTCTTAGCAACCTCAGCATAATATTTTTTTCATTCCTTATTAAGTTGAGAACTTTCACCTTTTCACTTAAAGTAAGCACTTTACTGCCTCTCTTCGGCATATTTGAATTGCCAGCATCACTACTTTTGTTTTGGGGCAATTATTAAGTAAAATATGGGTTACCTGAGCACAAGCACTGCAGTGTAGAAACAGGTGGTCTGATAACCCAGACGGGCTACTGAGTGACTAATGGCTGGGTGTCGTATACAGAGTGGATATGCTGGAAAAAGGGATGATGCATCTCCTGGGATGTACAGAGTGGGACAGTGAGGGATTTTTTCACACTATTCCAAATGGTGTGTAGTTTAAAACTTATGAGTTGTTTATTTCTGGAATTTTTCATTTAATATTTTTGGACTGGGGTTGACTGGGTAGCTGAAACTGCAGGTAACCGAAACCGTGGAAAACAAGGGGGGAGTACTGTGTGTCTAATTCAAATCCCACAGCTGCTGGGGTGGAGGTCCTTCCCCCACCCTCCCTTACTTGCTTTTGTGTTAAAACAATGCTCTTGTTTGATGACTTCTGACTGGAAAGGTGGGAGACAAACTTATCTGCTGAGAGTTGGAAGAGATGTTGGGACTTGAGAGAATGAGAAGGTGTGAAAAGGGAGCTAGAATTCTGTTAACCAGAATTATGTGAAGGATGGCCACATTGTGTTAGAGCCCCCAAGGAGGATGGCGGCATTGACTCGGACTTAGAGTAGTGCCAATCTGCTCTACTGATTTTAGATAGAATTTTGAGAGGCAAGGGGACACTTATCTCTTCTTACGTAGATTTACAGACCTTTCATCAGGAGGATTAGCTCAAGGATGGAAAACTTACTGTTCCTGTCTCTTGAGTTTGTAGCAAACATCACTGGTCACTTAGAGTTTCTTTCCTCTGTGTGTTCCAGTCAGCCATTGCCAGCTGATTCTGGAGGTCAAATCAGTTTGTCTTCCCTGCTTTTTTACTCACAGGCCATGATATCATGATCATTATAGAGTACTGAATCAGAATTTGAGCCATCCCTGTGTTTGAGGATATCCTACGTTCTATATGACAACTCTGGGAACTCAAAAAATAGCTAGGTTTTTCACTGTTTTTGGTTTGTGCAGTTCTGTACTATAGTATTCTGATATTAACGAGTTTTTAGAATTTTTCATAGTTAACTTCTTTTTTAAGAGAAAGAGGAAAGGAGGTGGGCAAGAGAGAGAGACAGAGACAGAGAGAGAAAGAGAAATACTGATTTGTTGTTCCACTTATGTATTAATTGGTTGATTCATGTATGTGCCCTGACTGGAAGATCAAACCCACAATTTTGGAGTATCGGGAAGATGCTTTAGCCAACTGAGCTACCTGGCCAGGGTCACAGTTGACTTTTTAAATGTTACTTCTTTTTCTGATTTTATGTGTTTTTAAGGAGAAATAAAATTTAGCTAATAGTTCAAAGTTACATAGCTGTCAGAATTTCAGGACTTAAATTCATCTCTGATTCTTTTTAAATCTGTGCTTTATAGATCAAGTTAATAAATTGCTCATTTGAAATTATAGAAAGACATTTAAAACTCATGACTAGAAGAATTGTTTCTTTTTCTATTACTATGATGTTTTATTTTCCAGCTAGGAAAAGCAGATACCATCTCTCACAAGTTCAGAAGGAAATCAAAAGTTAAGGAAACCAAAAGTGGAGAAACAACCAGTGTTCATAATATGACCTGTTCTTCCTTTAGTTCTTCATCAAATGTGACTTATGAAGAAGATTATTATTTGGATAATTTGCAGGATACAGAAGATAAAGAACTAAAGAAATTTACCCTTAGTTCAGAACTTTTGGATTCTGAATCACTCACAGAATTGCCTTTGGTTGAGAAACTCTCAAATTGCAGGCTGTCTACACCTTCTTTGTTTGCTGACAACAACATGGAAGTTTTTCACCCTCCTCAATCCACTGCAGCCTCAGTTGCCAATGAAATCTCCTTAGCTTCTTTGTTGGAAGAAACTGCTGAACTCACACATTCAGATCTTATGGAGGTCTGTAATAATGAGACCATATCAGTGTCTTCTTACAAAATTTGGAAAGATGATTGTTTATTGATGGTGTGGTTAGTTTCCAGTAAGAGTGGTGAGGAATTGAAAAATACTAACTTAGAAATTGCTCCTGCAAAAAATTTCAAGGTAAGACAATGAATGGTTCATTATTTTTGCCTTAATGTACAGTGCTTACTTAGTGTTTCCGCTGTTGGCTCTTCTGATGGTTTATACTTTTCTTTCACCTTTAGCAAAAAAAGTAAAAGATGTGTCAGGTTTTTGATTATTTTGAGTAGAGATGAATTATTCAAAGGGGACAAGGAAACGCAATAAAGATTGTACTGGGAAAGGCCATGAATACAGGGTGGGGCAAAAGTAGTTTACAGTTTTGAGTACACAAAACAGAGTTTATTCTTGTATTATTAGGTATTAATTATTGTATTATTTTTCATACAAACAACTATAAACCTACTTTTGCCCCACCCTGAATAAAGTGAGTTTCGATAGAGCACAGAAGCTAGAATGTGGACATTTGACTCAGACTGCTTGGCTTTGAATCTTGCTTCTGCTGCTTATTAGCTGTGTTACATGGTCAAGTTACACACCTGCTTTGTGCCTCAGTTTCCTCACATTTAAAGTGAAGATATTAATAGTGTGTGCCTTTTCATTATGCTGAGTGCTCAGGCATCAGTTGCTTCTGCCTTAACTCTAAGAGACTGCCATTGTGATTTCTGGAAATATGCCATTTGCATTATTGTACGGCTGTCCTTGATGGAGCTATCATAGATTTGACCAGTACATCAATATGCCACAAAACTGACTCAGTTTCTATTACGAATTCAAATGTGTTGAATGTGATATTACCTGGGCCAGACGAGGGCAGAAGTTCCGGACTCTAGATGTGCATTAGAATCACCTGTGGAACTTAAAAACACAACAAAACCCAGTTCAGTTGCCTGAGCTCTACCACCAGAGCTTAAGGGTAGAGAATGAGAAAGGAAGACACCTGTATATATCTATTTTTTAATTCTCCTTGCTTTAAAAATCTGGTGCTAGCCAGGACTGAGAGCCACAAGACTAGAGTTTAATAATCTCTTTGTAAAAAATTATACAGTTTTTCATTGTAGTGACATTTGTTACATATTTTTAACCTATGTACTATTATTTCTTCATTATCTGTGCTAGTGAATTTTTCTCCAGCGAAGTTGTCAGTCATCTTCATAATGGAGTTTATTATTATCACATCATAATACTATGCTTTTATACCACTTCAGGTAAATAGAAAATTGGTATTCATGTGATAGTCTGTATTGATCCCTTCTTCAGTACTTTCTGTTGCTTTTATTTACAGATCACTGAGCAATCTGAGTGCTGTTTGCCTGTCGTAGAAGCAGAGAACACAAAAAACTTCCAATATAGTGTGCAGATGGAAGAACCTTTTACAGAAGGGAATCTTTCTGGTTCTGTAAATTATCAAATGATGGATACTCATGTTGTTCAGCTCGACTTTTCAGTAAATTTATCACTGTTAGATTTCATTAGGTAAATATTTTCTGGAATGCTAATTCAGGTTATTCATTCATTCAGCAAATATTTATTGGGCCTATTTTCTGGACATTACTACTAGGTGCTGCGGAGTATAGCAGCTCACAACTTGACACAGCCCTATTTTTAGGGAGGGGACATTGAACAATTGTATAAATGCATACATAATTGTGAATTGTGCTTTGAAGAGAAAATAAATGGTACAATGTTTGATTATAATATGAGACCCGATTTAGCTTGGGGTTGAGATTAAAGTAGTGTTTAAACAGAAATAACTTTAAAGATTCTGCATGACTTTATTTTTTTTATTATTGTTTTTTTAAACGTGCCTCTTTTTTTAGATTTTATTTACTTATTTTTAGAGAGAGGGGAAGGGAGGGAGAAAGAAAGGGAGAGAAACATTAGTGTGTGGTTGCCCACAGCCCAGGCCTGTGCCCTCACTGGGAGTTGAACCAGCGACCTTTTGGTTCACAGACCATGCTCAATCCATTGAGCTACACCAGTCAGGGCTTGCATGACTTTTTAAAAAACTTCTAAGATTTCTTTCATTTGTATTTCATTTATTTCATTAATTCTTTCCTAAAATCTGTTTATTAAGCTTTAGAGACCTGCAAGAAAATTATTCAACAAAGTTATTTAACTTTCCTTAGACATATAGTATTTAGCATTATACTAGGCACTGTACAGTGTTACCGAAATAATTGAAAACAACCTCTTACCTCTAATTTTGTATAATGAATGTACTGTACTGTATTCAGACTTTTTTTAAAAATGAAGGCTGCTTGAACCAATAATGTAGATTACCAGTTATCTGTAAAATTTTTTAAATTGTCACAAATCCACTTGTGTTACACTACTATAATTTTTGTCTGCTCTTTAACATTTTTTAGTAAGAACATGTCAATTAATCTGTCATAAAGTATTTATACCCATGTTGCTGTATAAAATATTCTTTGACTAGGAGGTGTCTCCCATGGTGAGCATTCATAACCTGAAGAAGCACAATATATATAACACAGTTCTTATGTGCGTATTAATAAAGTCCTCTAACTTTAAAAATATTTTCCTAATTATAACATCAATATATACATATTATAAAAATTAAAATGCTGTAGAAAAATATAAGTGGAATATAAAAGTTCCCTATAATCCCAACTTGAGACAGCACATTGTTAACTATTTGATCTTTAGTCTCATGAACCATTTTCAAACTACATTTGCTAAAATCCTTTCTCTTGGTCTAATTTACTTAAGGTGCTCGGTCTTTGTTTTCATACTGTTCTGTATGATTTTGATAGAGTCATTATCACTTAATCTAAAGTGTTCTTGAAAGGAAAGTTTTATATTTGAGTGATTCATGAAATTACTTGGTAAAATTATATTGAAATCACAAATACTCAGAAAAAGAGAGAAGGAGGTGATTTATTGAAGAAACATTTGAACTTTAATAGCATGTCTTTTATTATTTTCATCAGGTTTGAAGATGATGGTTAGCATTTACATCCTACTTGGTTTAAAAACATAAGTTTTATGGGACCCAGATTTATAATGTTTGTTTTATTCCTATGATTCATTTGAAATGTATGTTTATTTGTTTAGAATCATTTCATTCTTTTGGACATCAATCTAATTTTAAGAATTATTTTCAGACCATTAAAAATATCAACTGAAGACTTTGGCAAACTCTGGTTATCCTTTGCCAATGATGTGAAGCAAAATGTGAAAATATCAGCATCTCAAGCTGCCCTGCCTGCTGCCCTAAAGACACTGCGGCAGAACCTGAGACTTCACGTTGTTGACATCATAGGTGTGTAGAGTTATGAAAAGGCTATCCTGTGTTTACAGAGGCTTTCCCACAGTCAGAACACAAGTTGTCAGATTTCCAGGTGTCAGATTTCTTAGAGCTGTATTCCCTATTATTAGTGTCTTTTAGATTAGTGTGTTCAGATTTTATTGAAGAATTTTTTTTGTAAAATGTACATAACAAAATTTACCATTTTAAACCCTTTTAATCGTATGGTTTAGTGGCATTAAGTAGATTCATCTTGTTGTGCAGCATTGCCACCATCATCTCCTGAATTTTTCTTCTTCCCTAACCGAAACTTTACCTGTTAAACATTAACTCGCCATTTCCTTTCCTTTTCTAGCCCCTGATACCCACCATCCCATTTTCTATCTCTATGAATTAGACTACATTAGGTACCTCATGTAAGTGGTTTCATAACAATATTTGCCCTTTTGTGACTGGCTTATTTCACATAGCATCATGTCTTCTAGATTCACCCATGTTGCAGCATGTGTCAAAATTTCCTAATGAATACTATTTCATTGTATGAATATACCACATTATGTTTATCAGTTCATCTGTTGATGGACACTTGGGTTACTTCCACTTTTTGGCTATTGTGAATAATGCCACTGTCAATATGGATGTACAGATAATCTGTGTTCAAGTTCCTGCTTCTTTAGGTTATATGCCCAGAATTGCTGGATCATATGGTAATTCTATACTTAATTTTTGGAGAACTTGTCATATTGTTTATCACAGCAAGTGCACCATATACCTCCTCACCAGCAATGTATGGGGTTAGATTTCTCCACATCTCCCTAACACTTGTTACTTATTTATTTTGATAATTGGCATCCTCATGGATGTGAAGTATTTTGTTGTTTTGATTTGCACTTCATTACTGAGCAGTGATGTTGAATATCTTTTCATGTGTTTATCGGTCATTTGTATATCTTTCGTAGAAATGTCTGTTGAAGTTGTTTTGATTAAAGAATTTTTATTTTTGCTGTTTTGTAGGCAATGAAGGGCTGTTGGCCTGTCAGCTGCTCCCGTCCATCCCCTGTTTGCTGCATTTCCGAGTTCATGGTGACGTATTGGCCCTGTGGTTCAGATCCTCCTGCTCTAGTCTTCCTGACTATTTACTGTATCAGTGTCAAAAGGTGATGGAGGGTTCCTAGCAGAAGCTCTTACTCCATCAAAATAAATGGTTTACATAGATAAACTTATTTACCAAAGTAAAAAGAACTCATGGTACTTCTAATGAAAATGGGGATAATTTATGAGTTGTGGTTTTATGTGTTATCTTTATGATTCTTGATCAAGGTCCCCGAGAAACTGTATCCCTAACCTTTTACTCAGGATTGTACAGTATGCTTGGGTCCCAAAGAGTGACCCAAGCTAATGTTATAAACTGCTAATGATTTATATATCACTTAGTGTAGCGAGACTGAAAATATTTATTTTGTTATAAGTAATTTTATAGCAAATATACTGTAGTGCTAGCTGATTTGTAGTAAAGCCAAGTCTGAGTTCTCTGTATTAATGGAGGGGAGACATGGAATTGATAACCCCAGACCTAATTCGTATTTGGCTTTGGAATGCAGTGTATGCTTTTTGGTGGGCAAGTTATTACTTTTAATTATGTTGTGCTTAGATCAGTGTTGAACTAAGTTGACACTGCGCACGCTTAGTTCCAGAGATCCATGAGCATGCTGGATTTTGGGGGATCCAATCTGTAATACAGTTTTTATTATAAATAACTTGTTATACATAATTGCAGATAATTTGGCTACAAAATTTGTTTTCCATTAGCATTTATTTTTAAAATGAAAAGTGAATCACTGTATTCTTAAGTTAAAAACTCAGAGTCATTTACAAAATAATATCACATAGATATAAAACCCACAAGAACACACAGTACTAAAGCAATCATATAAAAGGACTTTTTAGTTATGGCAAATATCTCAATCAGTTACCACTTTGGTTCTTTTAGCAAGTTAAAATTTGTGATTATAGTATAAATGGCAAAACAATTTTTCCTGGCCTTTAAATCCGCTAGTACTCAGAGGATGCAACCAAAACAGTGAGTCAGTATACCATACAGGCTCTTCAATAAAACATATCATTCTCATATTATAGTTGTGCCTACGTGCCTCTGTCAGAACTATTATCGGCCTAATGTGAATGATGGACCCGAATCTTGGATTGTACATTAATGTTAAAAACTGAAATTGTGTTTTATAAAACCTTATGGTGCTGTGGAAACATTTACTATTTTACTTTTTATGACACTTCACCATGGAGATTATTCAGATAATATAGATTTAAGTCATTGTACTTAATACTCTGGTTAATTGATACTGTTTATCACCCAGGTGTGGAATTCTGGCTTTAGGTTATCTCAGGAATCGTACTGGATGTGAAAGATGCTAAGGGGATTCCCGAGAGCTGATAGATTTCATTAGTCATTTGTGTTTAGTGTATTCCTTCCTAAAAAACAGAATTCTTTTTTAAAATTGATTTTTAAGTTACTCATTTAAAAAATGTACCTTGTTATTTTCATGCTTTTAAAAACACAGTAAAACCTTGCTGTAAAAGCAATGAAAAATGACTGGAATTTCCTGTGTAGGTTTCCCCTTTTAAATAGAAGGTGAGATTCATCTTCAGGCTCCCCACAGGGGCAGGGTAAAGGGAATGTGCTGTCTCTGCAGGTGTGGTGGACACTGGTGGCAAGACTCATCAGCTTCCTCTTTATTCCTGTCTCTGTCAGCAGCAACCCACCTGCTTCTGCTGTTACTCTGACAATGAGATAGGAAGTGCCCTCTCACTTTGCAGCGTGTAGCAGAAGAGGTGCCCCCAATTTTTTGTCCGTACTTCATGTGTTTGCATGGTTACTGAGACTGGGTTGGGTGTAGAGCAGTGGATGTAAGGAACCCAGCAAGCTTTGGACAGCTTATCTGGGAGAGATTACACTGAGCTGCTGCTTTGTTACCAGGGCATTCAGGAGTGGCTGCAGCAGTTGTCATGAGAGATATGCTTGACCTGTAGGGTTGTCAAATGGCGGGAGATGTGTAATGGTAGGTTTGGGCTAGGAACATGATTTTGGGTCTTCCAGAGGGAACGTGTTATCACCTCTGTTCTTTCTGAAGCCACAAAAAGTAGGGTTACAGAATTTCTACTGAAATGTTCAGTAGAATGTTTACAATTTTTTATATTTTTATGGTTTTAAAAACAACAGTAGGAAAGAATTTCACAGCAGTATATATTTTGCCTAAACTAATTAACATTTTAAGTTCTAAATCAGACATCACCAACTACTTTTGCATCGTAGGAGACGTGACTATAAACTAGGCGAATGGTTACTGTTGGTAGGTCACCTTCTTACATTATAGTCAAAACTGTCAAGTGAAGGGACATCATCGAGAATAAAAGCTGGGAGGTGGGGTTACTCAGCTGCGCGAGTTCTGTGCCTGGCATCTTTGCTGAGAACGCAGGTGGCAGCAAGTGTGAATCTGGAGAGAATAAAGGGAAGAGAGCAAAGTCTTAAGAGCAGATGGAAGCAGAATAGTCAGGCTCCCACCAGAGTAGTCCCTGTGGAGGCAGGCAGATCAAGCTCAGGGGAAAGTGGGCCCAAGTAAGGGTCCTTCTAAAGCGCTGGAGATGGAAGCTGAGCAGTTACCAAGTGCTATGTGCCAACCATGCCAGCCACAGCAAAGGCTCTGCAGAGGAGCATTATTTTAAACAATATTCTTCTGTCATCTATCAAAACAGTTGTGGTAAAAATGCAGTATTTTATTTTTTCTTTATTTCATGTCAATAATATTTTTAAATATTGAGCTATTTGTCTTAATTTTTATGGATAAATGTCTTTGTCTCAAAATTGTGAGCCACTAAAAGTGCACTGAACCTATTCACATGTCTTTAAGGTGTTTTGCTGTGTTAAAATTTAAGGAGGGGAAAATGCAAATTAATACCAAGCATTAATTATTTTGAAGTTGACTTCTGTGATTTGAAGTAATTCAGTTAAATATGTAATAAATGCAAAGTGATCTATACTGTTCTTTGGTCTTTATATTCTTTATTGTCTGAATAGCTGAATAATAAGTAGTACTACTCAGTAACTTGATAAGCATTAGCTAAAAGAGCAAAAAAATAGCCCAGGCTGGTGTAGCTCAGTGGATTGAGTGCGGGCTATGAACCAAAGGGTCATTGGTTTGATTCCCAGTCAGGGCACATGCCTGGATTGTGGGCCAGGTCCCCAGTACGGGGTGCGTGAGAGGCAACCACACATTGATATTTCTCTTTTTCTCTTCCCCTCTCTCTAAAAACGAATAAATAAAATATTTTAAAAAGAGAGCAAAAACAATTGGAATGGGATGAAAAGAGTAATTTATTCAATAAGGCCCATAAGAATCTGGTCTAATTGGTTATTAAAAATAAAGAACTGCTGTTTTTATATTAGGTTCTGAGGGAACTCTGTAGGCTTCAGATGGGCCAGAGTGTGGATTGATCCTCAGGTGCCTGTCCATGTCCCCTGCTTTCATCCTAGCCTGACCAGAGCATTCCAGAGTTCTGTTTCTGTATTTTTTTTTAATTACAGTTTATTGATTATGCTGTTACAAGTTGGCCTGATTTTTCTTTCCCCCTTTGGCCCCCTCCACCCAGCACCCCCACTCCCTCAGGCATTCCCTCCATCATTGTTCATGCCCATGGGTCATACATGTATGTTTTTTGGCTACTCCATTTCCTATGCTGTACTTTACATCCCCATGGCTATTCTGTAACTACCTGTTTGTACTTCTTAATCCCCTCACCTCTTCACGCATGTTTCCCCTCCCCCTCTCATCTGATGACCATCAAAGTGCCCTCCATATCCATGTAGCAGTAGAGCTGCTATGACCCCATCTTAGTAGTGTGGGCTAATGTAGTGGGTGTCCTGTAGGGTTCAGTAGCCCAGCCTCCCCGTCACTCAGGCTGGCTACTTGAGGTGCACCCTTCGTGTGTGCTGAATACCCCCTCCTCTTGTAGTTGAGCCTTGGTTGCTGTTGGCAGATCAATGGGAGGGATTTACACAGGCCAATCAGCTGCAAGGTTTGTCTGTGACCATTTATTACCAAACTCTACCCTCCATGGAGGATCAAATGTGCAGGGGCAGGGTGGTGGTGCCCCAACATGGTCTTTAGCTGCCCACTGGGTGCTCTGGCTCTGGTGTTTCCCAGGTAGTGCAGGTCAGGCTCAGCTCCCACTAGTGTTTTGCTCAAAGTCACACTGCCTGAGTTATAAAGCAATCTGAGATGGCTGCTACTTGTGCTGGGCTTGGAGATTCCCAGGTGCAGCCAAGCTGTGAATCTAAGCTGGCTGCTGCTAGTGCTGGGCCTGGGACTCCAATGAGGCCAGGTATTGGCTGTTTGAGAGGATTTAGGAAGTTGTGCTGCAGGAGCCAAGACCAGCCATTCATATGGAAAAGCAGCTTGGGTGGGCCTGTAAGTTGGTGGGACTGAACCTATGGGATCTCCAGGTGAGCCAGTGTTAGCCAGGTTGATGGAGTCTCAGATATGGTACCAGCTTCCGGCTTAGTCTGGATGGATGTGGTTTCTTTAATCTGTAGCTGTCAGACTTCCATTCAGCTCAATTTTTTATGGTAATTTTGATATGGTTGTGCAAAGAGGTGAGCCATGCCTGCCTACGCTGCCATCTTAACCAGAATGCTCCATAGTTCTGTTTCTTTAATGCCCTCTCCTTACAGCTGCCTTGAGATGGAAGAAACACAGTAAGTCAGTTGGAGACTTAGTGACCGAACACTCTGAATCTCCTGGCCATCTCTGCGTTGTATATCCTAAAACACAAATCGAGGTCAGAAATGGCCTTTTCAGCTTACTGTGTATGCCTCCTATGGGCTATAATGTGTAGCAGGAAAAGAGTGCTGAGACTTGAAGTTTCATCTTTGGAGCACTGGTGGTTTAAATGCATCAAACCCACTGCAGTACTTGAAAAGAAAGGGGCTCTTGAAAGGAGGAGTGGCCTGCAGCCAAATGGACCAGGGTTAGCAATTGAATGAAAGTTACTTATGTGTGTGCATATTGAGAGACTGTGAGCTTTCTATGGTTAGGAACCATCTGTATATGTTCATGTCTCTTTTGCCTGGTACATAATAGGCACTCAATAATAGGCAATTGGTTTATTGGACAAAGGACTAAAGAGATCTGTCCCCTCAGAATGAGTTATCCGAAACCAAGTAATATCTAGGTACTGATTTTAGTAATACTGTAGCACTCTCAGGAATAAAGTGGTCTGATCTGGCTGACAGATATAGGTCAGTGGAAAAAGGTTCCAGTGAATATAGTTTGTGCCAATTTGGAAAAAGGAAACATGATTGCTTGATGAGACCTGTAGCACTCTGAAGGCTGAGACCTTCCATTTAAGAAATCTCTCTTCAAATATAATGTGATTATGGATAGAAATTATGACTTGGAGGAGGGGGACTTTGCTGAATTATGGCAAATGTCCATGAAGTTTTACTGATCTGGAAAAACTTGTGCTAGGACAGAAAGCAGTAGGTAGTTGGTGCGTGAAGTTCAAGTTAAAAATAGGGAGCTAATGGATATGGCAAGGCAGATTTACCAGCTAAATTAGTGTCACCTCTTTGTTTAGAAAAGTCAGCTCGATGATAATGGGAGAGACAACTATATTGACATCAGTAAAGTCAATAGTGTCAGGAAAGTAGGGAAGGAACAGGCCCTCTGGGATAAAGCATCAGGAAAAGGAGTTACTTAAAGGAAATGTGTTTTGTTTGTGTCACATGGGAAACTTTATGGTAGATATATGAATCCAAGACAGGAGGGCACCTGAGAAATGAGTCCCAGAGAACCCTGAGAACTTGAGGATGGTCCTGGATGTGGGGTAAGTACAGATGGTGTCAAACATCATGAGTCGCCGGGAGTACCTGTAATGCTGAAAAAAACAGTGGATCCTCGTAAGTGGTTGCAGCTCGACTGTGGCTTGTTCCAAGGGAAGGAACCAATTTACTTTAGTTATTTTAAACTATTTTTCTAAGTGGATCAGTACTTTTCCTTCCCAAAACGTTAAATTGCCAATGTAACTAAATGGCTGACCTCAGGAAGTTTCTCCCTAATAGGGTCCGGCAGGATATGGGCCACATGGATAGAGACTGGAGCCCAGGGATTATTTGTATTTCAGTGAGAAAAAAGCAATTAGAAATCTATTTAATTGTACATCTCCTCAACCCCCTTGTATTATGTGACAAGTAGGAACAGAGGCAAGGTATAGATATTCTTAGGGAGAGGCATTTGGTCTAAATAGTTAGCATGTACTCTAATGAAGGTGAGGGCAAAACCAGTGTTTTGGAACAAGCTGGTCCCCATTGATGGTAGATATCAGGGCATAAGAATTGATTTTTTATAAGTGGAACCTAACCAACAAAACAAGCGAGCAAATATAACCAGAGACACTGAAACAAAGAACAAACTGACAGTAACCAGAGGAGGTTGGGGATAATGGGGGGAAAGCGGGAAGGTCGTCAGGGAACATGTATACTGGACACGTGGACAAAGCCAAGGGGGCTTGAGTGGGGGAGGTAGGCATGGGTGGGGCGGGGGGGAGTTTTGAGGGAAAAAATGGAGACAACTGTACTTGAACAACAGTTAATAAAAAATTTTTTCAATTGATTTTTTTTTTCATCTTAGTTAACTGAGTAAAGATTATGGGGTAAAATAGAAGCATTATTGTGAACTACGGGAAAGATGAAATGATTTGAGCCCGTACATTGGATCAGTCTTCATCTACAGAAGTGATAAGAGTATCTTTTGTTACTCATAAGGAGCCTTTTTGAGCACACCTGAGCTTATGCTAATGAGGTGACAAGGTGAGGCCCTCTACATAGCCTCAGAATGAGGCTGGTCACCAGAAGGACCAAGTGACTAGGGAGTTGGAACTTTCAGACCCAGCTACTGATGCAAGAAAGGGGAAGGTTTGAGGCTGGAGAGTTAAGTTCTATAAAAATCCTGAACAGTGGGATTCGATGAGCCTGCCATGTTGAGGAGGCATCTACATCCTAGGAGGGGGGTCCATCCCAGTTCCATGGGGACAGAAGTTCCTGCACTCAGGACCCTTCTGTTTCTCACCTCATGTACCTCTTCATCTGGCTGTTCATCTGTATGTTTATAATATCCTTTATAACAGATTGGTAAATGTAAGTAAATGTTTCCAGAATTCTGCGGGCCACTCTAGCAAATTAATTGAACCTGAAAAGAGGGTTGTGGGACCTTCCAGTTTACAGCCAGCTGGTCAGAAGCACAGGTGACAGCCTGGACTTGGAATTGGCATCTGAAGTGGGAGTAGTCACTGAGCCATCTGAAGTGGGACTGAGCCTTTAACTTGTAAGAGCAATGCTGTCTCCAGGTAGATGGTGTAAGAATTGAGTTTATTCGTAGGACACCTAGTGTAGTATGTCTGCTCAGAGAACTAGAGAATTGTTTCATGGTATGGAAAAAAAAGCATCAGTTAACAAATAAATATTGTTATATTTAGGTTGTAATGTACATATTGTAAAATGACTACCACAGTCAAGTTAATTAAACACATCCATCACTCCATAGTTACTTTTTGTATGTGCCATGAGAACACACAGATCTTAGCAAATTTTAAGTATATAATATGGTATTACTAACTATAATCACCATGCTGTTCATTAGACTGGGGACCTTTTCAAAATCCCGTACTTAAACCATTAAATCAGAGTCTATGAGGGGTGGGACCCAGGCTTCAGTAGTTTTTAAACTCCACAGGGAATTGCAATGCATAACCAAGTTTGGAAACTGCTGTTTAAGATGTTTTGTCACCCTACCGTTCCTCAGTGGGGTTGTTTGTGATTGTGTTTTTTCTATACCCCTTCCTGCAATTGAAACTGATTAAAAAGTAATTCACTCTTGATTGGGAGGTTAAGTAATGGCATTTTTGGAAAAATGGGGCAGGTCTGGGGGAGGAATCTTATGTGAGTGCATAAAAAGTTGTAGGTCCTGGGTGTAGATGGCAGCAGTAGCAGTTAGGGTTTGAGTTTCTCTGAATCTCCACATATAAATGGGCAGAGAAACTAGATAGCAAAACCAAAAACCCACGTGAAATTTTTGCTGCAAAACTAAGTGACAAGGTAACCCCTGTGAGCCTCAAAATACAAGCAGGTAGATAAGAAGTCACTAAAGCCAAAATATGTGCATATTCTTTGGCTCTCCGAAGGAGGAAGCAGAGGGAAACGATGGTTGTCTAATAGACTGAGAATAGCCTGCAGGTCTCTGGAAAGCACAGTGGTCAGTTTGGGGTTCGCATCTGAAATGGGACAGGATTTTGCACAATTAATAGGGAATGTGTGCAAGTCACAGTAAGGTCTGAAGCCTTCTGTACCATATAAACTCTTTAAACTAACTAGTTATGCTTCTCTTCCAGAAAAGGACACATACTGAGTGGAATGATACTGCTTGGAGGAGTATCAAAATTGAGCGGATACATAGGCTCTGATGTCATATTGTCAAACCTGGTTCCTGGCTCCACTTACTAGTAATTTGTACCTTTGGGAAAATTACTTCAGTACTCTGTGTCCAGTTTCCAGTCTGTCTAGTGAGGATAATAAGAGTACCTTATAGGACAGTGAAGTGAGGTAATGCACATGGTGGTCTGTGTGGTCATGACCTGTCAGTTTCTCTGTCAGTTTTTAACATCCTTTGAGAACAGAATAAAAGAGGGGGCAATAAAGATAAAGGAAAGAGAGGAGGGTCCAGGCAAAAGTGGGAAAGTTAGCAGAGCCAGACAACATCAGGAAGCGAGTTGCCATTATATTTTAACACGATGGGGGGAAAAAACAGAAAAAAACTTTGTAAAGTTAGAAAAGTTTTTCTGAATCATGCCTTCAAAATATTTAGGAAAACTAATTTTATAGAAATACAAACAATGAAAAGATACCATGATCAACTCCCATACAAATTCTGTAGAGGGAAGAAGACAGATGGAAGGAGGAAGAACAACATAAATAGAGCCAAAAAAAAGATGAAGTGAAATTGTTGTAAATATTCAAAAAGAAAGTGTCAAATATTGAAGATAGGCAAAGCAGGTCCAACATATGGATGTAGGAACTTCTAAAAGAAATTCAAAGCACAGAACCAAAACAACTGTGGAAGCAATTTCAGGAAACATTCCTAAAAGTGCATTTTAAGAAATGAGTTGAAACTAGAAGGACCTGAGGATCTCAACTGACAAACATCAAGACAAGACATTCTAGTCGAGTACAGAACCATTTTTAAAATAGAAAAAAATTCTTAGCCATCTAAGAAAAAAAAAATGACTTACAAAGAAAACTTAGATAATTATCAGACTTTTTGACACTTGCTTTACACAAGAAGACACAACAGAATATACATTTTAGATACTCCAGGAGAGATGTGAACTAAGGATTTTATATTCAGAAAAACTGATGTAGATCAGTACAATTGAAAAATAGGGGAAATAGAAAAAGCACATGTATAATTTTAAAATATTTTTAAATTATCTAATTTTTTACCTAAGTATTATCTAAGGCTAATGTGGGATAAACAAATGAGTGAGCATAGGATATTTCAGTTTTATCACAGTCTGTATCCTTGAGACCACGATTCTCTGCAACAAAATAGACAGTTATATGTAGTTCTCATTTTGTTTGACAC